>NC_045763.1:120098726-120427297 GCF_008692025.1 Phocoena sinus | reverse complement strand
GTGTAACCAGGTTGAGAAGGGGGAAAAGGATAACAAGAAAACAATGATTTTTCTTCCAGTTTGTTATCTCTTTCTACATCTGGATCTTTCTGGATTTAAAAGTTTAGAGTAGTTTTTCAACATTTTCACTATAATAAGTAACATTTACTAATCTTTATTCATATCAAAGACTCATTTATATATTCTTAACATGTATTTATAGCTTTACTCATTGATATGCTGAGCATATTCAACTGGTGTTGATTAACTCAAACTCTACAGCCATCTTTATCTTAATCTTTGTCCTAGTAGATAAATTACATGAATGTTTAATAAAGAAAAACCTCTACAGTTCCTCCTGCATGAGTGCTCTTTGCTGCAAAAACACTGCTTTATGTCAGTTTCTTTAACTGTTGTTGCATCACACATTCTTAAGACCACGAGCCCGCATAAAAAGCCATGGGTGTATTCTCCTATGGTGGACCGGATATGCTAAACAAATATTCCATAGAAACAATAACAAGTGCTGAATAATATAGAAAATAAATCCTACAAAATGCATCAGAAGGTTGGCATAAAAAAAAGAAATCTTATGGTGCTTTGTGACCACCTAGAGGGGTGGGATAGGGAGGGTGGGAAGGAGGGAGACACAAGAGGGAAGAGATATGGGAACATATGTATATGTATAACTGATTCACTTTGTTATAAAGCAGAAAATAACACACCATTGTAAAGCAATTATACTCCAATAAAGATGTAAAAAAAAAAATAAACAAAAACCCCCAGAAATTTATTGTCACGATTCTAGAGGCCAGGCGTCTGAAATCTGGTGGGACCATGTTCCCTCCAGAGACACTAGTGGAGAATCTGTCCTTGCCTCTTCCACCTTCTGGTGGCTGCTAGCATTTTTGGCTTGTGGCTGCATCACTCCAATCCCTATCTCCATGGTCACATTGCTTTCTGTCTGTGTGTCCACCTCTGCTTCTCTCTCATAAGGACACGTGATGGAATTCAGGGCTCACCCAGACAATCCAGAACAATCTCCTCATCCTGAGTCCTTAATTTAACCACATCTGAAAAAAAACAGTTTTAAATAAAAAGGTCACAGGACTTCTCTGGTGGTGCAGTGGTTAAGAATCTTCCTGCCAATGCAGGGGACACAGGTTCGAGCCCTGCTCCAGCTCCACATGCTGCGGAGCAACTAAGCCCATGTACCACAACTACTGAGCCTGCGCTCTTAGCCTGCAAGCCAGAACTACTGAGCCCACGTGCCACAGCTACTGAAGCCAGTGCACCTAGAGCCCGTGCTCCACAACAAGAGAAGCCACAGCAATGAGAAGCCCGCGCGCTGCAACGAAGAGTAACCCCTGCTCGCAGCAAGTAGAGAAAGCCCATGTGCAGCAACGAAGACCCAAATGCAGCCAAAAATAAATAAATGAGTAAAATAAAATAAAATAAAAAGAAATCTTAAAAGCCAATAAACAAAGTGAAAGTGTGAATTCAGAGAAATATCACCAAGTATTGAAACTGACTTTTTTTTGGAGAACACGGTTAAACCCTGGTGTTTTCATTTTGACTGTAATATGAATTGCAGAATAAGTAGCCAGTTGTAAAACCACCACTTATTAAAATATAGATAGATAGGTGATAGATACATAATATATGCTTTTCCAGATTCTTTTCCATTATAGGTTATTACAAGATATTGAGTATAGTTCCCTGTGATATACAGTAGGTCATTGTTGTTTATTTTATATACAGTAGTGTATATATGTTAATCCCAAACTCCTAATTTATCTCTCCCCTGCCCCTTCTATCCCCTTTGGTAACCATACATTTGTTTTCTATGTCTGTGAGTCTGTTTCTGTTTTATAAATAAGTTCATTTGTATCATTTTTTAAGATTCTACATATAAGTGATATCATATGATATTTGTCTTTCTCTGTCTGACTTCACTTAATATGATAATCTCTAGGTCCATTCATGTTGCTGAAAATGGCATTATTTCATTCTTTTTTATGGCTGAGTAATATTCCATTGTATGTGTATAGCACATCTTCTTTATCCATTCATCAGCCCTGAGTAAGTGAAAATTATTATTACTTTTAAAATATGGACTTAAACGTTTACATTTATTTCCCCATTTGCTTTAATTATTCCATTTGCTTTGCATTGGTCTTTCTGTTTATACTTAAGGTTATTCATCTGACTCAAATTTTCTGTAAGTTTTCATCCTAAGAAATTAATAATGCTGAGAGCCTATTTTGAGCATTTATTTTTAGTGCTGAGGTCACAGAATGCTCAACTTATTTCTCAATTATCAGTGTGCTGAAGAGCCATCAATCAGGGAATAGAATCAGAGGCAGGTGTGGAGGCTGCCCCACCAGCAGGGGGCGATGTCTATAATTATTCAGTCTATAATTATTCCACAGACTGAGTCCAAATGTCAAGGGGATGTAGAAATTAAGGAGGCAGCTGAGTGAGCTGGTTATGTTGGGCATGCCAGGACAGCACTGGTCTAGATTTAGTTTGGTTTTAGCAGTCTTGACTATCACTCCAAGGACAGGAATATCTTGTATAGGTCATGGGAGAAGGATTTGAAGGAAACATTGGGTAGAGTGTTAGAAGACACAGTCAGAAGCAAGCTGTTAAAATTTTTTTACAAGAAACAGGGGAGACAAACAGAAACAGGGGCATACCAAGAAATGAGTGTGATACAAGATTAGCAGAAGAAACTTTCAAAGAAACAATTTTTGAGAGCAGAGTGGTCAATTAAGCTAGTTTTTTTGAGTGATCACCAAGTAGACAGAACTCCAGGATTATGTGAGAGACAGTGTAGCAGAGAGCATGGGTTCTGGACCCCAGGCCCTGAGGCCAACTCCTGGCTCCTCTTCTTCTGAGCTGCACAATCTTGGGCAAGGTATCTGCCTTTCTGCGACTTCACTTATCATCTATAAAAGGAAGGTGATAAATTTTAGTGCCTCTTCATGATAAGGTTGTTACATGCATTAAATAAATTAATACATAGGTATTAGCAGAAAAGTGAACAATAAATGTTAGCTATTTTATGCCATGGATATAAACAAGAAAGTTGTGCATATAAAGGAGCACACCGATTTTAATTATATATAAAATTACATAAAGTATATGTAAGCTTTAATTGTATGTACAAAATAGGCATAGGAACACACTGCTTGCACTCTTGTAACTTCTTTTTTTAAATCTTCTTTTCTCTGTAAAGTGGCTCCAACCAACTCTTCCTTACTCTGGTTATTTCACCCCCAGCCCCCAGCACAAGCCTGGGAGAAATATCCTTGCATTCCCCAAGAGGAAAATGGCAAGAGTACAGTAGTCTCTGAGAGTATTAGGTCATGTAAGTACTTAGTACACAGTAAGCACTCAAGAAATAGGAAGAGCTGGATGGATCCAGGAGTATGTAAAACAGAAGTCAATCACTCAGTCAACAAATAGTCACCTTCTATGTATTAGGCTCCTTACTGGTGCAGGAGTTATAAAAGCAAACAAGACATGGTTGGCAACCTCGAGGAACAGACAGTATAGTTTGGAAGACACACTTATAAATCAGTGGTTACAGGACAATGTGCTAGTAATAATAAAAACATGAAAGAATATGAAGGGAACATTTGAATCATTCCAGAAATTAAGAGAAGACTTCTCAATGTGGATAGGTCTTGAGCTGAGTTTAAAAATAAAGAGTTGGAGTTTAGCTAGATAAAAGACAGGGATGGAAGGCTGACTTGAATGATAACAGAGGCAGTTAGCAACATGCCACATTAGGAACTATGAATCGTTATAGCTGGATCAAAGGAGGAGTTGTAAGTGTTGAGGCCAGAAAGATAGAAAGAATTCAAAACTATAAAGAATCTTGAGTACTAGCCTAGAGTTGGGAGCTTTGCAAATTTTAAGCAGGAGGGTGAGAGAGCAAATATGCATTTTAAAGCAGACTGGCAGTCATTTAGAGTGAAGTAGAGGGTATCAGACTAGAGGTAGAGGGACTAAGAGTAAGGCCAAGGCAATAAACCAGGCCACAAGTGACGAGGGCCTGCTATGGCCATGCCAATGGAGATGGAGGAATGGGCTTTGAGAGACCTCACCCAGAGGAATTCTGCAGAGCTGGGTAACTATTGGGTGTTTGGAGTGAGTGAGAAAGAATTGCAGAGGGATGATTCTGCAGTTTCTAGTTTAAGGGACTCCATGTAAGGTAAGGCCATCTCCAATAGAGGAATTGGAAGAGAAATTGATCTGGAATTTGCAAACTGCTCTCACAGGTGGCCTTTCTAACACCTCAGAGGTATGTAATTACTAGCAACAAGGCAAGGATAGCAAAAATAACATGTCCTACAGAGAAGAAATGAGAAGAGGAGGAGGAAGGTAGAGCTTACAAGCACGGTGGTGAGAGAAAAAAATGAGCAGGATTTGTTGTTGCTACTGAAAAGATATCTCAGGGTTATACTGTCCTAGGAGAAGACAGCTACAGAAAGGCCAGATGGATTGGTGGAATATTCTGGGAATTTTACAGCTAGTACTTTATAAATCAACAAGACTCTTATTTTACTTTCTTTAGAAGCAATGCCCCTAAAGTCGACCCTGGAAGGTCACTCTCAAGAGTTCACAGCTCACTAATTCCCACAGTCTAACTCTGCTGATTTGCACAGGCTGTTGCCTTGATCAGACTCATGTGAGGGTTGGTTCCCTTTAACCCAGATTCTGTGGTCATTACTGGCTTCCCTCACAACAAGATCTTTTTGGGGGTGGGGGTGGGGTGCAGGAGCAATGTGACCAGGACCTCACGTCAAATGCCTGTTTCTATCTGGGGTCCTGGCTCTGTGTGACTCCAACAGGGGCTTAATGATTGGGATTTCCTGTGCAATGTCACCCCAAAGCAGAGGTGAGCTGAAACCAAAGGAGAGTCGAGCTGTTCCTGTATCCTCTGTTCTTCTTCCTTCAGGTATTTAAAAAACAAACAAAGACTTGCTCTGGAGAATGGTTCAGGATCTGGCAAATTTAAAGAAAGAAACAAAAGGAAATGGAGAAATGATTCTTAATGAGAAACCTCGCCTAGTATTTATCGCTTGCTTCCCAAACTCACTTTTTACCCGTCCCAGAGAGATATTCCACCTGCCCCAGCTTAGGCAGGGTATGAGACAACCCAGTAGCAGCACAATGCTGTAGGGCAAGGGTAGAAAACCAAATATGAGGACTGGTGAGTGTCTGAGATTTTGTCCTTCACAATGTGTATCTTTTTTTTTTTTTTTCCGGTACGCGGGCCTCTCACTGTTGTGGCCTCTCCCGCTGCAGAGCACAGGCTCCGGACGCACAGGCTCAGCGGCCATGGCTCACGGGCCCAGCTGCTGCGCGGCATGTGGGATCTTCCCGGATCGGAGCACGAACCCGTGTCCCCTGCATCGGCAGGCAGACTCTCAACCACTGCACCACCAGGGAAGTCCCACAATGTGTATCTTTATTTCCTTTTCTTCTACTATATCTTTCATATTCATTTCTTTCACATTTCTTTCCCATCTTTCCCTTCTCTCCTTCCTTTCCTTTCTCCACTCTTAATCTTTTTACCTCTTCTCTCCATTTATATTTCTTCCTGTCGTTCTTCCCTTGCTTGCTTTGATTCCTCCTTCTTTATCGTCCCTCTTTTCTCTTTCTTCTTGACTAGACTAATTAAATGTGTGGATTTCAAACAGATTTCTGGGTTTGACTGAAGCCTACCACTTTTTTTTAAAATTTAATTTTATTTATTTTTATATACAGCAGGTTCTTATTAGTTATCCATCTTATAAATATTAGTGTATATATGTCAATCCCAATTTCCCAATTCATTCCACCACCACCCCACCTTCCACTTTCCCTGCTTGGTGTCCATACATTTGTCCTCTACTTCTGTGTCTCAATTTCTGTCCTGCAAACCAGTTCGTCTGTACCATTTTTCTAGGCTCCACATATATGCGTTAATATAAAATTTGTTTTTCTGACTTACTTTATTCCATATGACAGTCTCTAGATTCATCCATGTCTCTACAAATGACCCAATTTCATTCCTTTATATGGCTGAGTAATATTCCATTGTATATATGTACCAAATCTTCTTTATCCATTCATCTGTCGATGGGCATTTAGGTTGCTTCCATTATCTGGCTATTGTAAATAGTGCTGCGATGACCATTGGGGTGCATGTGTCTTTTTGAATTATGGTTTCCTCTGGGTATATGCCCAGTAGTGGGATTGCTGGGTCATATGGTAATTCTATTTTTAGTTTTTTAAGGAACCTCCATACTGTTCTCCATAGTGGCTGTATCAATTTACATTCCCACCAACAGTGCAAGAGGGTTCCCTTTTCTCCACACCCTCTCCAGCATTTGTTGTTTGTAGATTTTCTGATGATGCCCATCCTAACTGGTGTGAGGTGATACCTCATTGTAGTTTTGATTTGCATTTCTCTAATAATTAGTGATGTTGAGCAGCTTTTCATGTGCTTCTTGGCCATCTGTATGTCTTCTTTAGAGAAATGTCTATTTAGGTCTTCTGTCCATTTTTGGATTGGGTTGTTTGTTATTTTAATATTGAGCTCCGTGGGCTGTTTATATATTTTGGAAATTAATCCTTTGTCCGTTGATTCATTTGCAAATATTTTCTCCCATTCTGAGGGTTGTCTTTTCGTCGTGTTTATGGTTTCCTTTGCTGTGCAAAAGCTTTGAAGTTTCATTAGGTCCCATTTGTTTATTTTTGTTTTTATTTCCATTACTCTAGGAGGTGAATCAAAAAAAGATCTTGTTGTGATTTATGTCAGAGTGTTCTTCCTATGTTTTCCTCTAAGAGTTTTATAGTGTCTGGTCTTACATTTAGGTCTCTAATTCATTTTGAGTTTATTTTGGTGCATGGTGTTAGGGAGTGTTCTAATTTCATTCTTTTACATGTAGCTGTCCAGTTTTTCCAGCACCACTTATTGAAGAAACTGTCTTTTCTCCGTTGTGTATCCTTGCCTCCTTTGTCATAGATTAAGGTGCATCATGTCATTGACCATAGGTGTGTGGGTTTATGTCTGGGCTTTCTATCCTGTTCCATTGATCTTTATTTCTGTTTTTGTGCCAGTACCATATTGTCTTGATTACTGTAGCTTTGTAGTGTAGTCTGAAGTCAGGGAGTCTGATTCCTTCAGCTCCATTTTTTTCCCTCAAGACTCCTTCGGTTATTCAGGGTCTTTTGTGTCTCCGTACGAATTTTAAGATTTTTTGTTCTAGTTCTGTAAAAAATGCCATTGGTAACTTGATAGGGATTTCACTGAATCTGTAGATTGCTTTGGGTAGTATATTCATTTTCACCATATTGATTCTTCCAAGCCAAGAACATGGTATATCTCTCCATCTGTTGGTATCATCTTTAATTTCTTTCATCAGTGTCTTATAGTTTTCTGCATACAGGTCTTTTGTCTCCCTAGGTAGGTTTATTCCTAGGTGTTTTATTCTTTTTGTTACAATGGTAAATGGCAGTGTTTCCTTAATTTCTCTTTCAGATTTTTCATCATTAGTTTATAGGAATGCAAGAGACTTCTCTGCATTAATTTTGTGTCCTGCAACTTTACCAAATTCATTGATTAGCTCTAGTAGTTTTCTGGTGGCATCTTTAGGATTCTCTATGTATAGTATCATGTCATCTGCAAACAGTGTGAAGTCTACCACTTCTTTGGTATATGATCATGTGTAAATTTCTGGACTTTCCTATATCACATTTTCCCCATCCACAATGGAAAGATACTAAGCACATCTACTTCAGAGTTTTGTTCTAAGGGTTAAATGAGATCATGTGAAACTCAGCATAGACTTGGCAATTAATAAGCATGCCATAATGTAAGATGCTACTATTAAATTTTAGGTTTCTTCTGGAAACCCAGTTCTTTCTCCAGGCATTGTTTACCTCCACTGATGTGACTAAGAAGTCCCTGGCCCCAGCTCTCTTATTATAATTTTGCATACAAACTCTAAAACACTGGACTCTTTTTCTAGGTGAACACTTCCTTAGTCATCTCACTCAAATTTTCCTCTTTTCTATATTACAAAAAGGACAAAACCCAGTATTTTCTTTTCTCATGCCATATTTTTATGTAACATCTAGACATCAGAGAAGCAAAGCAATACATATTACAACAATAGGTTTTGATGATGAACAATTTAGTTGGTCATCACGTAGTTTAAAGGCCTCTTTAATGGCCTATATGGGAAATATAAATCTAAAAAAGAGTGGATATAGTGTATGTACAACTGATTCACTTTGCTTTACACCTGCAACTAACTCAACATTGTAAATCAACTATACTTCAATAAATTTGTTTTTAAAATTCCAAATATATTAACATACATAAAACTAAAAACAATCTAATTTAAAAATATTAGGATAAAACATAGAAGAATTTTAGTAAAATACCCGGATGAATTGGTCTTTGTAATCTTGGTAAGCAACTTTTATCCATAAAACAAAGATTGACAGATTGTTTTATAAGAAGTATTCTCATGTACAAAATACACTGTAAACAGAAGCAAAAAAATATTCTCAAAAATATGGTAGACAGAAAACGAATATAAATTTCATGTAAAGTGTTTTAGCATATTAATAAAAAGAAAACCCAAACAATTTGGAAAGGATATGAACAGTAGGCAAAATGGAGATATGGCCAGTGAAAATTTATAAGTATGCTCAACTTCATGGCTGGTCAGGATAACACAAGTGAAAACATTAAGATGTCATCTTTACCCCATCACATTGGTAAACCTGAAAGGACTTATCTAAAGCTAGTAAGGATATGGGGTAATTGACATTCTCTTATACTGTTCATAAGAATGTGAATTTTTAGCACCTAAAATGTACTTACTCGTTATCTCAGTGATCCTATCCTTCTTCTGGGAATCCATCCCAGAAAATACCAATACATAAGGATAGAGTACAAGGATGTCTACTATTGATAACATATATTGTTAATGTAAGTTAATTGTTAAAAATGTATTTTTATCAATTACAAGTCAGTAAAAACTTCTTGAATCAAATATGGTACATTTAAACTATGGAATGTAATGAATCTATATTAAAAATAATTGGTAGATAGCTATACCCTTCGGAAAATGTTCATGATATTTTTTAAGTGAACAATGGAAATTACCGATACTTACATACATATACATATATGATCATGTATTTTTTTCTTCCAGTTTTATTGAGATATAAATGACATACAGCACTTTTTTAAGTTTAAGGTGTACAGCATAAGGATTAACTTACATACATCATGAAATGATTACCACAATAAGTTTAGTGAATATCCATCATCTTATATAGATACCAAATAAAAAAATTTTCTTGTGATGAGAACTCAGGATTTACTCTCACCAACTTTCATATGTAACATACAGCAGTGTTCCTTATATTAATCATGTTGTACATTATGTCTCTGGTACTTATTTATCTTATAAAGGAAAGTTTGTACCTTTTGACCACCTTTGTCACCATACAAAAATGTTACATTATTCTAGACTATATTCCCCACACTGTACATTTCATCCCCATGACTGACTCATTACTCATTTATTTTGTAACTAGAAGTTGGTACCTCTTAATTTCCCTCACCTATTTCACTCATTTCCCCACAACCCTCTCCTCTGACAACCACCGGTTTGTTCTCTGCAACTATGGCTCTGTTTCTGTTTTGTTATGTTTGTTCATTTGTTTTGTTTTTTAGATTCTACATATAAGTGAAATTGTATTTTTCTGTCTGACGTATTTCACTTAACGTAGCACCCTCTAGGTCCATCCATGTTGTTGTAAATGCCAAGATTTCATTCTTTTTTACGGCTGAGTAACATTCCATTTTATATTTATATACCACATCTTCTTTATCCATCCATTTATTAATGGGCACTTAGGTTGCTTCCATATTTGTCTATTGTTAATAATGCTACAATGAACATAGGGGTTCGTACACATTTTTGAATTAATGGGGTTTTTTTCTTTAGAAAAATACCCGGAAGTGGAATTGCTGGATTGTATGGTAATTCTATTTTTAATTCTTTGAGGAAGCTCCATACTGTTTTCCATTTTGGCTACACCAATTTGCATTCCCACCAACAGTGCACGAGGGTTCCCTTTTCTCCACATCCTCACTAACATTTGTTATTTGTTATCTTTTTGTTAATAGCCATTTTGACAGGTGAGAGGTGATATCTCATGGTTTTGATTTGCATCTCCATGATCGTGAGTGATGTTGAGCATCTTTTCATGGGTCTGTTGGCCATCTGTATGTCTTCTTTGGAAAAATGTCTGTTCAGATCCTCTGCCCATTATTTAACTGGGTTGTCTGTTTTTTGGATGTTGAGTTGTATGAACTGCAACAGCACACTCTCTGTGAGAGTCTGACACACCTATAGTGTGTGAGAGAGATGACAGTTTTGTGCATCTTGAGGTGGAGTTGTAAGAGTTTCTTTTAAATATTTGTGAAGAATTTGGATTTCTTTGTGTATTTTTCTCAGGAAATGGTCCACAGTTTTCATCAGATCCTTAAGAGGATCTGTTCCTCAAAATAGTTTAAGACACTCTGTTCCTAACACCCTGTAAACATGACAGAAGTGGGCGTCTCATGACATAATAGACATAGTACCCATGACTGTGAATGTGAATGTTCTATGACATCTTTTCTAGGGAAAAGAATTTGTAAAAGGAAAAAGGATTCTGAGAAGCTTTGGCAGGGAACCGTCTCTCAGCCATCTGTATCTCTCTTCCTCCTCCTCAGTCTCCTACTGTTCCCATCTTCTCTCAGTCAGGCAGGTAATTGGAAGTAGAGGAAGCGCTGCTCTGGAAGGTGAACCCTATCCCTTGAAAACTTACTAAGGACCTGCCAGTAACCCACCAAATCTGTTCAGCAAAGTCTCCGAAGACTGCCTTGGTTCTGTGACTAAAGGCAGGCAGAGCAGTGGCAGGAACCAAAGAATATACAATATTCTTTTTCTGATTTCTTTCCCAGAGCTGGCATGGGAGAGATAAAAACTGGGTCTGAGTCATTTTCTATAATCACTCCACACCCTGCTATTTCTCATAACATGCCTCTGTGGATGATTAATGTGTTTACAAGCAGATAGTTTTTTATGAAGCATTTATTGACCCTTATTATTAAGATGCGTGTGTTTCACTGGAAGCATCTGCTCTGAGGCCTTTAAAGCACATGATGATCAAAATAGGCATGCATATGGAAGGAGTATTCTGTCCATGGACCACAAGCAGGTAAGCTCAGCATGCCAAATAGTGACGAAATAAGGGGGAAATACAATGGAAAAACACACTTGAGAAAAGTATTACATAAAATAATTTACTTCTCATTCAGAATGACTTTCCAGACCTATTGGTGAGACAGCAGTCTGTGAGTACAGATACAATCTGAAAGTCATAACAGTTCTAATAGGGCAAGACCAATAGAGTTACCACGTTTGGATCCTGGAGTTAACTAGAGACAAAGTGTGGAACTGCATATAACAGAAAGGGGCGCTGATGAGGAACTCTGGGGACAATGAAAGCAAGACTGCCAGAGAGACAAAAAGTGTACAACTGAGGAAACCTATACATTTAATACATTGAGATTCGTATACACACACTCCGGTGTCTTCATTTTGCAGCCTATTACATCTAATGGCTTAAAAGCCACAAAGGTGCCCATGCATGTAATTTATACTGGAAAAATCCTTTCAGTGTTCAGGTATGCATGTGTGTGCACTTCAAAGGCAGTAGTTTTAAAAGAATGAGAAGAAAATTACTTCCTGGCCATTCATTAATAATTCAGGTGATATCCTGCACCTCCATTTATAAAACGATACAGTAATAAAAACATTGTACAAAACATCATAAATAACATAAAGGAGACATTTTCAAGTATTTCATGTGCCTTGAGAAAAGTTCTAAACAGTAGTTCTAAAAATTGGTATCTGTTTTTCCTCTTTTTTTTCTTTTCTCTCTCATTTCATCTCAGAGCCTAGAAAGAAATGCCTTCAGTCTGTGAGTCCTGATGTTTGGGATGGAATGAACCAGATTCTACCTTCAAAAAAGAAACTTATGAGGGCTTTTCAGTTTGTGAAAACATGTTCCCCCCTTATAAAATAGAATCTCTCCCCTGATGCTGGTTTATAAGGAATAGGCAAATAGCCTAGAGCCATTATGGGGAAACAAACAACCACAGTGAACTAAGGAGCCTCATCTGATGGCTAAAGTTCTCAGGGAAAAGCAAAATGAGAAGAGCACCTTAATCAAGAGGGGAAAAAAGAGTAGGGGATAAGAATATTAATCTTTAAATCCTGTGTCCTTACTCAGCCAGCATCTTATAGTAGGTAGAGCTGGCGAGGCCCTACCTAAGTTTCTTCATTCTGTTCAAGCACCTCATCTCCAACTCCATACCAATCTGGCTCCCACTATTATGCACCAAGCACCCAAGCAAGGAAGGGGAGGCCAGCAGCTTGGGGACTCAAAAGTGCCATTACTGATAACCAGCTAAAGACAGCCCTGTGTCAGGCAGGCATAAGATTCTTTATGTTTGCGCCGTAGAATACTGTCCAACTTGGAGACTGTCGGTGGTTAAACTAAGCATGAAATCCCTGGGATGTTTCTCTAGCAAAACTCATGGAGTTTTACAGAATCAACTTTCCACAGGTGAGCATTCCTTTCTTAGCCTGCAGGGCAGCTGGTTTAGTTTGCCCTGTTCAGTTGCAGAGTGAAAGACTGGGGATCAGAACACGCATGTATGTATGTACACACACTCTAGTTATGAGCACCTAGGGTCTTTCCTGCCATTCTTGCAAAAATATATATGTATGTATATATACATACATATATACAGAATGTGTGTATGTACATATGTACATGTGTATATATATATACACAGACGCACACACATGCACACACATATGTACATAAAATAGATCAACCTCATCTAAACATCTCGAGTTTGGAGAAAGTGCTGGTTAACAGAACACATGTGCCTGTGGATGTCACATGAAGTGTCCCAACCACCAACCAACCAACCTGAGGTCACACTGTTGGCAGGAGAGAAAATCCAGACCCACAAGGCCATTATTTGGATACTTGCTCACATGGCACCCTAAAAGAAATTTGGGAAAATTGGACTGGAATGAGGTCCTGCCCTGATGAACACCAGAACACCAAAACAAAATCTAGTTTTTGTATGGGAGTGACTCACACATAGCCAGCAGCATGAACACTAGGCTACAATGTGAAGAAAGCACTGATGCTTAATACAGATCAATATTTGGCCTCAGGTTTTCCAGGCACAGAGTCTTGGCATTTCAGCCTCCACCACTGAGCAAGAATTAGGCACACTGGGGCACCAGGGAAGGACAGTCTGTAGAACTTTTGGCTCCTTTCTGCTTCTCTGACCCACAGCTGGAAAGGTTGGCCAAATCAAGATAGAATCGGGACTTGAGGAAGCGGCGGTATGAATCCTTTTCCATCAGGTTGAAAATCTTCTTCTGAGCCTCATCAAAGCAGGTTATCGTAGGCTCCAGCATGTTACGACTTGTCTCCTCCCTGGTGCAAGAGTCCAGGTTTACCTAAGGGGCAGAGTCCAAGGCTTCATTAGACATTTTACCCCATAAGGATGGGAGGCTGCATGCTTTGTACTGTGTGCACTCTCTATACCCCAGAAGTGAGAAAAAGGACATTCAGCTCGACCCTGGCACATGTGAGAGAACATAAAATGTTCAACTGCTTCAGGGTGGGTAGGGCAATAACTTCAATGATTTCTCACAAACTTGGGATATTCCTCCAAAGAAATTCATGACGGGAGATCATCTGGATGAAAGAGCTTTTTACTTAACTTATTTATTTGGGGCTGTCAAGATTGTAATAACCTGCTTCACTGTTGTACCTTTAACTCACATCATCTAAGGATCCATGCCATTGAATGTCTAGAAAATTTCACTAGGATGCAGACAGTTCTTTGCCACGCAGACCTACCTCTTTGGTTGCCTGGACTGAGATGAATTCATTATAGATCTTTTTGGCCTTGGGACTTAGTTTAGAGGGTGATTTGATTTTCTTGTACTCTTCACAGCTGATCCAGAAGTCAATGTTCTCCTCACTGTATTCAGACTTCAAGAAAGCTTTGAAAGCGGCCAGTCCACCTGTGCCAGAGGAGAAAGAACCACTGTTGTCATCACAGTGACTGCCCTCGTGGGCACTGTATTGCAGATAAAGCTGGGGTGCTCGAGGGAACAAGGCATCCCTTCAAACAGTGCCCTATTTCCTCCTTTTGGGAGGTCACTGGAGGTCAGATGTTTGAAGTCTCTTTCAAGAAAGCATTATGTTTCTGAAATGCCTATGCTGCCCTCAATTGCCAAAGTGAGTTTGGGAAAGAGAAACTGAGGTCGATTCTGCAAGAAATCTCAATATTTGGGGGTTTTCCTCTACCCATTTTCTATGTGATGAAAGAGATGGTGGTTTTCCACATGGATTGTGTATGAGCTTTCTATTGTATATCACAAAGCTCTAGGATATGGTAAAATTTTAAGCAGGCTGATTTTCTTGAGTCTGAAATGCAGAAGAAATCCAAGGCTTTCTGTAATTCCTATGAGATCAGGCATAATATGAGATAACTTGTCTATCCAGTGTGCTTTATCTTCATCCCAGGGAGTGGAGGTTGGGGGAGAAGCTGTCATACTTACATTCATGACTAATCAGGTTTTCCAGTGATTCAGCCCACTTTTTGACTTCCTCTTGGCTCACCCTAGAGACATTACAGAGAAAGAATAACCTGAATGCTAGGATACAAAATGGGGGCAAAACATTTAAGATCCTGAATAAATAAAACCCAGAGATTTTATTTTCCATCATTACGCTGAGACCTGTCATTGCACAGGGCCGGCTTTCCACTAGATGTATGGAGATTTCAAATGCAAACGTGATCTCCATGGAAATGGAGGCCTTCATGAGCCAAATCTAGGTTAACTAGGGACATGACTTCCTCTTCTCCTTACAGAACACCTCTGTCATCAGATAGTTAATACGCAGTGGCTCTTTGCCAAGGCCTTTTCTCTTACCTCTGACAAATCACCACTTTGTCCCTCTTGCTGTGGGAAGAATTATGTTCACAGGAATCAGACTTCTGCAGCAAGAAACCGAGCCGATGTTTCATATCTTTTGCACTGCACAGATGAGGGGGAAAAAAAAAAAAAAAGAATAATGACACACAGCTCTCTTTAGAAGATACCCTAATGGTACAGTTCAAAGGGCTCATCACTAGTAAAGGGGCAGGGGTAACTTATTTAGGATATAGGAGTTGAAGCTGGCAAGAACTCTCAGGAAAATGAGATTCTGCTTCTGCTTCTGCCTATGACTTACTGCAAAACCTGGAGCACAGCCTCCTTCATCAGTAACTGGAATCCTGACCCTTCAGTCTACCTGCGGAGCCTCTTCTGTAAACCTGTCATTTTGACCAAAGGAACACTTAGGTATCTTCAGCAGAAACACATTCAAAACTTGACTATTCTCTGAGTAAGTTTTAGATATTGGAGAGCAAGCAGTGAACGGTGAAATATAGCACTTGCTTGTTGTGCGCCACCTTCTGGAGGGTAGTTGCTACTTCCATCTGCCTCACTGCTAGCAGAGCAATGGAGAAGAACCTGAGGAAGTAAGGGTTTGTTCAATTCCAGCCTGGATGTGGTGAGCAAGTCACATTATGGAGGTGTGCAGCTCCAGCAGAGAGGAGTGGAAAATGAGGGGGTAAACACAAATGTTCATGCTGAAACCTGAGCTCCTGCAGGTTTGCTTCTAAGGAAAGCAAGCTTTCCTGCTATTGCTACTACTTTCCTTTTTAACATCTACACTCTAAGGATATTTACACTATAAAGCACATTTGAGGCTTAAAAACAATAATAAGGAGAAGCAAGCAAGAGTCATCACTGAAGCTCCTGATTGTTTAATTGGAGCAGAGCTTCCAGCTTATGGTCACTGTTTAATAGGTCGCTAGGGTACGGCAGGGCATGTGACTCATTCAAAAAGGAGGACCTTTTAATAAGCTTTGAGCTCAACCTCCTCACTTTTTGTTATTTATTCTTTTGCTTGGATCTCTTTTCTTATAAAAGCTGAGATACAGTTTTAAAGGAGAAATGTTGTTTTGAAGGAAATGAAAGACTAAATGAATGACGAGTTGTTCCTGTTTAGAGGGAGGAAAATGAAGCCACAAGGATAAAAGGACATTTTAGGATGGCTACTGATATAATAATGCCTTATCTATGTGCATTTCTCCAGAAAGTTTAAAATCCATTATATTATCTTCTTTCCCTCACGAGACTGTTCTCCCTCCTCTGTTTCCCCAAGTGGTCACGGGATACAAAATCTTCCTTAGTGATAGCAAGATCTAATCATGAAGCCTGCAGTGATTCTAAGGTGATAATGTAAGTATATTGTGATTGGGTCAAAATAGAAATCATCTCATGTTTCCATATGCCAGGTCCAGCTGAGATCTGACAGTTATTGACCAACGCAGAATCTTTTCGTGAAGACTTGAAAGTACTCTTAACAAGTACATTACACTTGTCCTAATAACACAATAGAACCATAGAAATAAAAACCAAGATGACTCCACTGACCTCTGAAGTAAGAAACCTGGATTTGATCTGCACTCTGCCACCCACCACCTACGTGACCTTGAGCATTTCACGTTCCCTCTGGAGCCTCAGGCACCAATGTGAGAATGACGGTGCTGGACAAGATGATTCACAGTTCACCAGTGAGGAAAGGGAAGAGCAGTTGACCCTGCTGATATAGAGTTTACCTCCCCAGGTTAGCCTCTTAGCTCCTGGAAGGCAAAGCTCTAGAGTAATTACTCACCTGTCTCCTAAAATATTTACCAGAGCATAACCTTCTCCTGACACTCCTGTATTTTGTATGATTAATTTTCTAGATGAGTTAACTGAAGCTTGGATTGATTTGCTCTATTCAGTTCAGGAAATTAATGGTGGAGGTCAGGGCCACTGTTTTCATAAGTACTGTCTGCCAGACCCTCCTGATTCATTTTAAAGTAGCCATGAAAGAATGAAAAAAAAAAGAGATTATTTTTTCATACTCCTGAATGACAGGAGGTAAACTCCTTAGGATTATACAAAAGACTGTGCCTTCTGAGATAATTCTGAATTGAAATTTAAGGTGACTTCACCTGCAAATTTAAGGTTTGCACAGGAACAAGAGAGGGGGTGGTACATGTACAAATTGACTTTTTACTTTATAAGATTAAGTAATGTAATATGCACTAGTTTTGTAGTTTTTCAGCTAACTAATATATGAGCATTCTATGAAAGCATTTATTTATATCTTTTTTAAAACGGGAAAGACATATGAGTAGCTGCATATCTTTAAGGTTTTTTTTTTTTAATCAAGAGACAGTACGTTGACAAAACAATGCCTTTAAGATGAGATCTTCCACAGAGCCCTTAGCTGATTTGTTATGATCAATACTTCTCAACCACCAATCACATATGGCATTTCGAGAACTAGAGGTAGGGGCAGAGAGATAAGGGAGACCTAGTTTTGAAACTCTTATTTTATTGTAGCATTTGCTTATAAGGACACAGAGTGAAAGATACTGCAGCATCACACAGACAGCATAGTGCCTTTCTGGTGATGTAGCCAAACTTCATTCTGAGGTATCCTCCCCAAAAATGAGATCTAGTATACAATAAGAAAGCCCAGACCCATGATTCTACGTACCTCAGTGATATTCAAATAGCAGTAACATAGGTAGAGACATTACAGACCACTGTATACAGTCCAAAAACCTCATATCACTTCTTAATTAGAACTAGCTTGGTCAGAGGATCAGAACAGTCCTCAAGACCAAGGTCATAGAAAGCAACATATGGGATGCCAAAATTTGGAGTGAACACTTCCCAAGTCACAATTTCTAGCTAGTCTTGAAGGAAAGCTAGGAGGCTGATGCTCTCCTCACCACATTGTTTCTAATTCCAAAGAACCAGGTTAGTAAGTAGGATATGCAAATAACTTAAAAAGTCTATCTGAAAGTTTAACACTATCTGGTTTAGTGGCTGAAAATAATCTTACCTCCTCAAGCAAGAAGCCGGCAGACCTGCAAGTCCTTTGCACATCTTGTGTAGTGTGGGATTCACGTTAGGAAAGAAATGCAGCAGGGAGAGCTGTGGCTTCTGTTCTGAGCACACTTTGCCTTTTCTCCGGTAAAGATACTGTCAGAATCCTCTGAGCTTCTCCCTCCCAAGCCTGTAGGGGTCTCATTTATAGCCCAGCCAAGACCGTCCAGCCAATCAGATGGCAGCTCTGTAATACCATCTCCTCTCAGCCTCCTTCTGCCTCTCCAGCCTCTGGAAGAGATAAGGAAGAAAGGGCTGACGCAACAATGCAAAGTGAACAGGCAGAAAAATCCTCCTGCAAAGTAGACATACAGAAAATATAAACTTGCTCAGTGCTCTACGGATGTCTGAGGTTCTGAATGTCCAGAAAAGGAAAAGATAGGTTTACAATGCTACAAAACATGGGGTTTATTCATTGTCTGTAAAAACAATGTCAAGGGAACTTGCCTCCTGGAGGGAAAGGGGCTAGCAGGAGTTCATGGGCTTACTTTGGGGCTGACTCTCAATGCACTTCCTCCTTTGGATTAGAAATATTATTTCATACATGGTCTAAAATCTGATCCTCACTGTTTCCAAAAGGAAGTGGGCAGGATCCATCGTTTCCAGGCAGGGATTTGCAGAAGTTGCTTTCTCTGTTGCCACGTTCACACAGGGATGTGCGGGAAGAATAGCTGGAAGACAGACAGTTATACATCTGGCAGCACAGAAAACTAGCTGAGGGAAAATAGATTAGCTACATCTGTAATCAGCCTAACTGTGGAATACTTTTCTAGAACTCTTATTAAGAACAGGACTCATCCAAGCATTGCCAATCTCTTTGGTACATGCCTGCCTCCAGCAAAATGCTTCAAAACAGCAGCCGGAAGACAAGAGGAGGGAACAAATGAACAAATATAGACACCTGTTCTTATCTGTAAGTGGATTTATATCTTACTATGTCTTATGCAATTCTAGGTATCCAAACTAGTATTTCAAAATATTGAGAAACAGTGAGACAGGGAGAGAAGAAACATAGGTAGTTTGCTTTGCATGTTACCAGGGTCACAGTGAACATAAGAATATCTAACCCTGCAGGTGCTTCTGAACCGACCTGGACAATTACTATCTTTGGTACACAATATGATGGATTGAATACTTCAAAGAATCATGCAGGTGTTTCACATCTTGTAGTCATAGCTCAAATACTCACATCAAAGTTACAGAGGGATCTTCTCCGTCTAGGAAGGCTATGAGTGGAAGGAGAAAATTAATTGCTATGTCAGAACTGAACGGCTTTCATTTTGAAAGCAGAAAGGTTCCTGATCATAAGATACAGGGAACTGTACTTCTATTATAAGAAGCTGAGGCATCTAAGGATTTAGGCGAAGAAGATGAAAAATAGATGGGTTCCAGTGAGATGCAAAGGCACCCAAGAATATAGAAGGGAAAGTGGTAAAGAGCAAGGTCCCTACCACATACATGACCCTGAACATCCCTCACTGCTAGCCCCTGTCTATGGCTAGCAGAACAAGGAGATGGCCGAGAAATCTAAAAGCTTAGCGAGACCATAATCTCCAGTAGATGCATTTAAATTACAGGAAAAATCTTTGGTCTTCTCCCATGAAGACAGAAAAAAATGTATTAGATTAGCTACTGGGCAACTTTTCTTTGAGGTATAACATAGAACAAATGAATTTCTTTGGGAAGTTGGCAGCCATCCTCAGTGGTGTTGTGGAAGGGACTACCGCCCAGTGCAAAATGCAAGAGGCCAAGGAAGGTAGACCCAGGGAGATAAACCAGTCAGAAATGGCATCAAAGAGGAGGGACTAATTAAGAGGGAGAGATGGTCACCCTAAGGTGGACCAGGGCCACCTTTGCTTACCTGGGCATCCAAGATAGTGATCACTTAAATAATCTGATTTTGGGAACATGAATGAAGACCTGATGGGAACTTGATATCTTGGACCTAGATCAAAGAGAAGCCTGGTTTGTCATGAGTTAAATATAAATATTCAGATGAGCTGAATGGGATTTAAGACAATCTAGACTAACACCTTAATTTTATCAAAACGGAAACAGAGAGGGAAAGTGACTTGCCTTCTTACTAATAGAGCCGGTTTCTTGATGCTAGAGTATGTAGCTTTTCTACTGCTAACCTATCACTCAATTGTCTTATCTAATGAGATAAACTATGTAAACAGAGGTATTTCTAAATTGTAAAGTGCTACGCAAATATTTTTTTGTTTACATTATACACAGTAGATAACAAAATGTAATATTACTTTTATACTCTTCATTCAAGGAAAACTCACCCTGCCCAATTTTCTCTTGCTCCATAACTGCAGGAGTTGCCGCAAACCTCACAGCTCTGGTTTTCTATTAAAACTAGGTCTTTTTAACTTTATGACTAGTCCATTAATCTGTGAGAGCATTTTGTATTTATTCACTTCTTTATGATTTCTCGCTTTCTTAGGAGTTTTAATATTTTAAAGAGTGTTTGGAAAAGCTTTTCATAAGTTAACTTATTTTTCATTTGGGACGCGAGGACTGGTACATCATGATAACTTGACAATTTTCCACCCTCTTTCCCCGACATACACAAAGCATTAAATTCTATTATTCTATGACTTGTCATTTCTGGATGATTCTGGTGATGTGGAAGAGCTTTATTCTAAAATGATTTATTTTTATTTACTCATTTATTTAAGACATATCTTTTGAGCTCCTACTCTGTGACAGGTACTGTTTGAAGAATCGCTGTTACTATGGTGAATAAGAAAACAGGGTCCACACCCTAATGGAGTTTTCATCCCAGTAGAAAGAGTCGGGAAATAAATAAGTAATTCTAGATTCACCCATGTCATAAAGAAAATAGGCAAGTGATATGAAAGAAACTGGATAGCAAAGGGCTCATTTAGCCAAGGTGGCCAGGAAAGGCCTCCTTGAACAGATGATATCTGAAATGAGATTTGACGGATCAGAAAGAATGAGAAATGATAGAAGCCTAGAAAATATATACCAAATACAGGTAAGAGCAAATGAAGATGTTCTTTATATAATTGGGAAAGGGCAAAAAGGGGCCAGCATGGATAGAGAATTGAGAACAAGGAGAGAATAGCATGAAGTAGAGATGGGGAAGTAGAGGCCAGGTCTTGCAAATATTTGTAGGCCATAGTCTGGAGGCTGGACCTTATCAACATACCATGGAAGTCTACTGAAGGGATTGAAGCAGGTGATGGGCATGATATGATCATTCTGGCTATCTCGAAGTATGGATTGAGTGGGAGCATGGAAGCAGGTTGACCTGTTAGCAGAATTAGCAGTTTGGATCCTAGCTCATGAGTTTCTACATTGCAAAATGGATATTTACTTCACAAATATTTTCTAGAATCTTTGTGTTAGACACTCTGCTAGGTCTTAGTGACCTGAACATAAATCAGAAATGGTCTGTACCTTTTAGGAACTCACACTCTCATGGGGAGGATCTTTAAATAACTGGAAAACGCTATGTTGAGTGCCATTATTATAAACTTGTTTATATAAAATTCGAGGAAAGAACAGAGGATGCAGAATAAATACAAGCTCTGAAATTTGGAGTGGTTTTCACAAAAGAGTCTGTTAAAGGATGAATAGAGACTTAGCAGATGTATAAAGAAGAGAAGAGCATTACAATAGAGGGCAAATAATAACAGCTTATTTTATTGGGCACTAATAGTGCAGTGCACCATTTTAAGCACTTTATGTTAATAACTCAGTTATTTTTCATAATTCAGCCTGAAATAAGGTCCTGCAGTGAACCCCATTTTACAGATGAGACATAGAGAGTTTAAGTAACTTACCTGAGGTTACATATCTAAGTGGTGGTGAGAGGTGTTCAGCTCAGACTGTCCAGCGGTTCTATTATTAACCCCTATACCATTGACCTCTATGTTGCCATGACCATAAAGGTTGAAAGAAAGCATATATTTTGGAGACCATAGAGACGTCTAGTGTGATTAGAGCTTTGGGGGAGAGGGAGAGTGCAATGAAGATAGATGAGTACTCTGAGACCAAAGGGTGTTTCATGTCACATTGAAGACCAGATTTTACCCTGTAGTGGTTGGGGGGCTAGCCAACGTATATAAGCAGATAATATTAATGTTCTAGAAGTAGCACTTGGCAGCGCTGCAGGGAAATAGATTGGACCTGAGAGAAACTGGCAAAAAGTTTGAAGACTATTGCAACAGTCCAAGTGAAAGATGATGATCATAAAAAATAATACTGTACAAGATGGTTGTAAGAATCACAGGAGGTAATACATATAAAAATGTCCCTTAAACTGTAAAATGCTGAACATCTGGAAGGTATTGTTGACAAAAAGGATAAAGAAGCGCTGTTTCCTACTGGGGGAGAGTAAGCCACAGCAGAATATAAGCTGTGTGTGGTCTCCAGGTAAGTTTCTAATTTCCTCACCTTTAGCTCAGGGAGAACTAAGGAAAGCATTGCTCAAGTTCTGAGGGAATCTAATACAAGGATAAGCTGTTGTGGCAGGCGTGCGATTCTTTGCTTCCACCAGGTTTTAGAAAGGGGCACCTCTCTCCACTAGGGCGGATGTGGGCCTGGGCTCAGCCTTAGGTGGCATTCACACCATCTACAATTTCCTCTCAGCTGTTAGGAGCCTCCTTCCCCCGTATTGTAAACTACAATGGCCTGGATATCATTGAGAGTTCACAGTGATTGATTTTTCAAGCTAAAAGGCAAACATACCCAGCTGGAGGACGCTGTATACCAGGAAAATGAACAGGGACTTTCCCAGTTTGTCTTATGTTTGGGAAATGTGTCCTGCTCTCTACATCCAGCTTTGTGAGCACATGTGGTAAATGAGAGCCTCTCACCCTGACACTTGACACAATTAACTGGAGGGGAAAATCTTTGTTTCACCAGAAGTAAGGGAAGAACAAAAATATCTCTGCCTCAGAGATTAAATCTTTCTTAACAGAACTTAGCCCAAGATAGAAACAGTAGTTTCATAAGAGTTCACTTACCTCATGCCAGTAGAAAGAGATGACATGATGTCATGGCAGGTGCTTGAACTTTAGAGTCAGGCAGACTTGGATTTTAACTCTAGCTCCTCCATATACTGGAGTGGGCCTGAAAGTTGGGATAACCTTTGTGACTTCCAGCTTCTTGATGTGAAAAATGGGCTAATAGTAAATTATCTAATGACAGGTGCTCAATAGTATTTGTTGAATGAATGTCGTGAAGATTATATGACACAGTGTATGCCAAAGTTATCAGGAACACTTGGGAAACTCAAAACTTATAACTTTTATTATATGGACTATATTACACAATTTTATATTGATTGGCATCATGATCATATCCATCTCTTTAAAAATCAACCTTGCACCCATTTGCCCTCAAATGAAAATTTAAACTCATCGTGACACCCCAGTATATGCATACTTTGACTTCTACTTTATTCTTTATCATATTTTACCCTGCAGTCCTCCCAGACTACTGAGTATTCCCTCATCTACCTGTGTATTTTCCCCACTCTGTGCCTAGGCTGACGCGATGCCATCAACCTGGAATGCCCTCACAATTCCCTGCCTATCAAATTCTGCCCCCAATGTTAATCAATCACTACCTCTTTTGTACTCTCCCAGTAGAGTGCTTGAACCTGACCTCTATTTAACTCCTCCTTAAACCTGACTCTGCTACCTTTGCTAGTAAGGTTTATGTAAACATTTATGTTGAGCATCTTCTATATGCCTGAGAAGGTGCTCACTCTGGAGAAGTTAATCTAACAAATACATACTGACACTCTCTGTGTGGTAGGTACTCTGCTAGGCACTAGGGATAGAACCAGACCCTGTGCTCTTTGATCCTACATTCTGGAAGGCAGATGGACAACGAAAATCAAGTATATAAGCAAATCAATAAAACAATTATAAATTGTAATAAGTGCTTTTAAGAAAAAAAACGAACCAGGGATAACTTAAGAAATAACAGTGTAAGTAGTCCTACTTTATATTAGATGAAGAAGCCAAGCTTCTCTAAGGAGGTAAGATTTAAACTAAGACTTAAAAGTTGGAAAAGGTGTTAGCTATGCAAATAATGGGGCCTCCCAGGGAGAAGGAAGCCTGTGCACAGGTCCCGAGGCCAGACTTTTTTTTTAATTGAAGTATAGTTGATTTACAATGTTGTGTAGGAAAAATCTGACGCATAGAAAAACCACGATGGCTAGAATGTAGCGAGTAGAAGCAGGAATAGCATAAGGTAAAGGAATTTAATAGGAACCCTGGTAAGGAGGCTGAAGTTTATTTCACCTATAATCAGAGGGCATAGCATGTCTGTTTGGTGACTCACATTTCAAGGTTCTCTAGCTGTTTTATGGGAAACAGACTTTAGGGGGTCAAGAGGTTGTGTAGGAAACTACGGAAATTGTCTAGATAAGGAATGGTGGAGGCTCATACCAAAGAGGTGAATAAGATCCCATCCCTAACACTGAAGAGCTTGTGTTCTGGTAGTGGAGACAGTCATCAAACCATTCATTTCAGCAAAATGTCAAACACTCAAAAATAGAGATAATCATGGACGCTAGGAGAGCAGGAGGGAGAAAAGGCAGGAGATCCTCACAAATGTGAAGTGAGTCTTGCAAATATGCTGAGTCTGGTGTAGCATAGGTTGTGTGTTATGAGGCCCCCACTCCCACTACAATAACCTCTACACTGCCCTGGTGTTGGCCCCTCATCATCTGCCTCTTAAGAGTAAAGCAAGGATCCAAACACCAGGAAAATTGTGATGATGGTTCCCAAGCGTAGGAAATTCCCAGGGATGATTCCACACTGGGGTAGAGAAGTAGGTGAGATAGCCAGGAAGCAGCATATCGATTTGGATCCTGGGAAGTAGATGACGGAATAACAAGATAGGACACTGAAAAGAGGGAATGGAAACAGAATGGAGACTTGAGCAAGTCACACATACCTGAACCTTGGCGCTCCCCACCCAACCCACCAACTTCCAAAGCACTGACAGATTCGTTAAAGCCCAGCTTAAGACCTTCTCCTTCCATAAGCCTACCCTGAACATTCCAGTTAAAAGTCAACTTTTCCTTCCCGCAACTGTAATCTCTGCCAATTTAGACAATCTACCACTTGGATTTCTGTTTTTCGGTTGCATCATTTGAACAAACCTGTGAATTCTTTAAGTGCTTCCTGCTGCTTTTGCACAATGTTGAGCTCCTAGTAGGTTCTCAATATTAATTGGCTTCGGGCATTTGTAGCAGTGGTGGCATCACCTAAGTGGGCCTGCAACCTCCCTTGGTAGCTAATTTGAGGTGTGTCACCCTTTTTACATGCAGCTGCCTCTACAATCTCTGTTATAAAACCGTTTAATTTTTTAAATTGTCAGACCCCATAAGTTTTATGATGCTTGTGAATTATATTTTCATCATACAAGAAGAGCTTTGGAAACTTCTGATGAAAAATGACGACAACAACATCCATTACAATGAGAAATGATGACACCTGGCAGGAGATCTGGGTTCTGTCTATCTTTGGCTGGCAAAAAAAAAAAAAAAAAAAAAAAAAAAAATGTTAGATTGAATACCTAAGTTGTTTTCCTCCTCAAAGTCTTGTTTTACTTCTTCTTTATGCATAGATAGCACACTAAAATCCAGCTAACAGAAGAAAACCAAGATGATTTCAGAAGCTGACCTTAAAAATCTGACTCCATGAGAGATGAGGGATCTCTGAGAGAGAAGAGAGCTGGGCCTTCAGAAAAGTACTGGCTTGAACCGTTCTGTACTCTGGACCCACTCTATACTTTGTATCTTCCTTAAGGTGTCTCCTTCCTTTTGTCATCAACTCTGGCTTTTGTATTTTCTTGGCTCTGATTTCAGTGTTCCTCACACTTACTGCAATGTCTTAATCTGGACATGTCTTCCACCCTGTCCCTGCCACAAAAACCAAGTCTGGGGGTCTTGGCCATGCTCTTTCATTTCAATCTTGGGCTCTAGGTTTATACTGCTCTGTTGCTCTCAGTAACTCATAGTAACAGCTAATCCTAATGGAGCTCTTCACATGTATTAAAATATTACCTTCACAACTACCTGAAAGGATAGATATCATTATTCTCTCACTTTACAATTGAGGGATCTGAGGCACAAAGAAGTCAAGTAAGTTGTTCAACAGTTACCCAGTTAGGAAATAATTGAGCAAGACTGAAGCTCAGGCCCCTTGGCTCCAGAGGCCATGCTCATAATCCCTATGCAACGCTGCTCTTCCTGTGGGTCGTGCTTCTCTGCCTGGCTATAAAAAGCTACCATGAGTTCTTTATGTCATGTGCTTGCTTGTTCTAATGATATTTAGCATGTGTGCATTACTTCCTTTCTTTCAGGGAACCAGGATGACAGAGTCAAGGTGGATCATGTCAGTGAATTAATCTTCCCATGTCCACTTTTTTTTTTTTAATATTTTGGCCACGCTGCACAGCACGTGGGATCTTAGTTCCCCAATCAGGGATTGAACCCATGTTCCCTGCATTGGAAGTGCGGAGTGTTAACTACTGGACCTCCAGGGAAGTCCATGTCCACTTTGAATTTAATGACTTCAATCTTCACTCTTCAGCTGGCACTGATACAATTACAGAATCTAAGTGAAGGCAAGATAAGAAGGAAAGAACAATTCTAGAAGTCTGGTAAATTCATGTGGTAGTTCCTGCCAGGATGAATTCCTCTGACTGTAAAACTTAATTTTAAAGCTACATGTTTTTTAACTTATAATTAATCATTTGACTTGATGATTAAGGTATGACTCAGTAATTGTATCTGTTTCTAGAAAGGTCAGGTTTTGAAGAAACACTGCAACAAAATCCTATAAAGAAGACCTATCTGAGGAGTACCTATCAAGTTCTGCCCCTTGCTTCTGAGCTCAGCGTCACCCAGTTAAAGATCGTATTCACCTATATCAAACTATAGGAACAGCTGCCCTTCATTTCAAAGGAAATCACAATGATTGAAAAGGTCTCATAATGCTGAGGTGTTGACCTAGAAACAGGATAGGGTGTCCCACAATATACAGTTCATGTACTTTCATTGATTTTGCAGGAGTGTTGATGGGTTTATGTTGAGTCATAAAATGGTCTCAGCCATTTCCTCTTAAAATAATCCTTCCATTTCTATAACACTTCACAGTTTGTGAAGCACTCTTTCCTACATTATCTCATTTGCCTTTCACATCAAACTCAACATATCCAAAATTGAAATAATTTCCCCTCTCAAAGCTACACTGCCTTCAGTGTTCTTTATTCCCGTCAATCCACTCCTACACTGTTTTTCACTCTGCTCTTCCTCTCCGTGTCTCATTGCCCTAGTTCAGACCCTCCTTGCCTGTCCTTTAGCACAGACGTCTTCATTTTTTTTACAAGTAGGAGTGCTCCTGTTTCAAAGTCTATAGGCAGAACATTAGTATATAGAGCAGAGTGACATGAAGCAGCTGGTGAAGGAATTAAGAAGAGCTTTCCACCCGTTCGGAATATCCCCTGAAAGCCCTAAGGTTTTATTGGAACATAGCCATGTCCATCCATTTGTTTTGCTGCCTATGTCTGCATTCATGCTACAGCGGTTCAGTTGAGTAGCTGCAATACAGACTATATGGCTAACGAAGACTAAAATATTTACTATCTGGCCTGTACAGGAAAAAAAAAATGTGTTGAGTGTTAGCTTCCACTAGAGCAATAATATGCTAAATGGACTTCCACATTAACTCCTCTCTCTAATTCATCTAATAAACTGTCATACTTGCCTCAAAAACTTAATACTACTAATTTTCTACAAAATAAAGTTCAAATTTCTTAACCAAGACTTCCCAAAACAGTACTCCCAAGTACCTTTCCTACACTAATTTCCCTTCACATTAATTAATCCCTTCACAAACACTCTGAAATACGTTTTTCTCTCTAAGTGGTCCATGCTTTCTTACACCCAAGTCACTTTTATCTGGAAAAAGACTCCTTGCTTTTAGTTGCCCAATCTTCAAACTCAGTACTCCCTCAGGAAGAGTCTTTTGAGCTCGCAGTTAAAAGGGACCTCCGGGGGCTTCCCTGGTGGCACGGTGGCTGAGAGTCCGCCTGCCGATGCAGGGGACGCGGGTTCGTGCCCCGGTCCGGGAAGATCCCACATGCCGCGGAGCGGCTGGGCCCGTGAGCCATGGCCGCTGAGCCTGCGCGTCCAGAGCCTGTGCTGTGCAACGGGAGAGGCCACAACAGTGAGAGGCCTGCGTACTGCAAAAAAAAAAAAAAAAAAAAAAAAAAAAGGACCTCCTTTAATGAGGCTGGAGTGAAGATGATAAAACATAGGGTCTCATTTTATTGTCACTTAAGGGTCATGAGAAGGCAATAAAGAACCCTGGATGTGAAAGATGGGAAACCTGAGGCTGAGAAAGGGAAAATGCATATTCAGGTCACAGCATGGGGAACAAACCTCATTACAGACAAGATCTGTGCATTCTTCCAAAGGCCAGGAGAAAATCTTGACCACCCCCATAACATCCTTCATTTAAAAAAAAGAAAATTAAAGAAGATTAGCCCCTTCTATTTAGATTAGTTCTAACCCTGGCTGCATGTTAAAATCACCAAGGAGCTTTTAAAAAATACATCTCCTTTAAAAAAAAAAACAAGAAACCTCTTCCCTTCTCTTCTACTTAATAAATGACCATAATCATGGGGAAAAAAAAAAAAAAAAAGGGACCTCCTTTCAATTTCCCAAAGTACTTTTATCACTACCTAGTATGGCATTAAGCAATTTCTGTCATAAATTCTAATCACAGACAGTCCCTGGCTTACAATGGTCTGACTTACTATTTTTCGACTTTACGATGATATGAAAGTGATACTACATTTCTACATTCAGTAGAAACGATACTTTGACTTTTGGTCTTTTCCCGGGCTAGCGGTATGTGGTATGATCCTCCCTCATGATACTGGGCAGCAGCAGCCACAGCTCCCAGCCAGCCACACAATCATGAGGGTAAACAACCAGTACACTTACAACCATTCGTTTTCACTTTCAGTGCAATATTCCATACATTACATGAGATATTCCACGCTTTATTGTAAAATAGGCCTTGTGTTAGATGATTTTGCCCAACTAAAGACTAATAAGTGTTCTGAGTACATTTAAAGCAGGCAAGGGCTTCCCTGGTGGCGCAGTGGTTGAGAGTCTGCCTGCCGATGCAGGGGACAAGGGTTCGTGCCCCGGTTCGGGAAGATCCCACATGCCGCGGAGCGGCTGCGCCCGTGAGCCATGGCCGCTGAGCCTGCGCGTCCGGAGCCTGTTGCTCCGCAACCGGAGAGGCCACAACAGCGGGAGGCCCGCGTACCGCAAAAAAAAAAAAAAAAAAAAAAAAAAAAAAAGCAGGCAAGATAAGTTATGAGTTTTGGTAGTTTAGGTGTATTAAATGCATTTTTGACTTAACGATATTTTCAACTTATGATGGGTTTATTGGAACATAACCCCACTGTAAGTCAAGACGTGTGTGTGTGTGTGTGTGTGTGTGTGTGTGTTCTTTATTGTCTCATAAAGTCATTGATGATAAGAGGCTGACTATATTTTCTGCTTGCAGAACCTGCTGGCACCTAACATGTGTCTTGCATTTAACAAGCTTAAGCTAAAGAGCTGCTGAATGAATAAACCTGTAATCCTGTGGAGTAAAAACTATTGTAACATACATTTTACATATGAGTAAACTAAGACATAAGATGTGTGTCAATCAGGATAAATTAGAGTATGCTACAGTAACATACAGCCCCCACCCCCCACCAAATCCAAATGCACTCGAAAGAACAGAACCCTATTTCTTGCTCGTACGTGTCCTTTTACATCAAGCGTGGCTGTGTTCACTACTGTCTTCACTCCAGGACTACAGGCTGTTGTCTTGTCTTGGAACAGCCTCTGTCTGGAATATTGCTGGTATTCATGGTGGAGAGAAAGGAGAAAACATAGCAAAATATACACTATTTTTGAAAGCTTCTGCTTAGAAGGGACACATTAATTCTGTTTATATTTCATTGGCTCAAGCAAATCATTTAGCTAAGCTTGATGTCAAAGGGGCAGGTCAAGATAATCTCCTCCCTAGGAGGGGCAGCAAATATTTTTTGAACAATAACAAAGTCCACCACAAGGAGATTGAATGATTTGTCCCAAATGACACAACTAGCAAGTGACAGAATAAGCACTTGAAAGGAAGTCATTTCATTTATAAATGCAGTCTTCCTTTTCATTTTGTCATACAGCAAATAATCAGAGGGAATAAAGCAGTGCCTATAGAAGCAACTATGCTTTAACCACTTGAACTGACCCACCAGCTAAGAACCTTTGAAGGGGCAGAGAACAAATGAGATCAGTCATGTCTCTAAGTCGGTTCTTTTAGCATATCACTATTGGAGAATCAGTAGTGGCCATAGATGGAAATACAGGAAGTGACAGCTTCTATTATTGTTGATTGCCTTAAGAGGATGCTGGAAACAGTGAGAATGCAGTAAATGGAAAAATCTTCAACTGCATTACCTAAACTTTAAATACAATTACCAGCACTCAAGAATGAAAAGACCTGGGGAAACATGACAGCACAAGTGTTAGAGGGACATTTATAAGGATCAGGGTGACTTTGATCATTGATGTCTCTTTAAATTTGTCTTCCTATTATTTAAATTTGGTTTATATGAGCAAAGCAGATTTTTGTTCATTTCTATGGAGAATTCAACAGTTTATTAGCTTCTACTATGTTCCAGGCATGATGCTAGGACAAGGGAAAAAGATAGAGTTCCTGGTTTCATGGAGATTATAATCTAGTACAAAATGCATACATTATGTAACACATCATTACAGGAGTGTTGAGAACAAAAAGGGAAGACCAGGGCTGTAGTAGACACTATTGGTGACCAGACAGGATTCTCCCAAGTCTCTTTTACTGTTCCTCTGAGTTTCTCTCCCAAGATTCTGAGAGCATTCACTTCTAATTGCCTGAACCTGACCCTCTTCTTTGAGGACTGCTTTCAGAATACTGGAGCAGCTTTGGCAGCAAGTACAGAAAGGTAGAGTTTCCTTTAAGACAAGCAAAAGCTAAAAGAATTCAGCACCATCAGATGAGCTTTACAACAAATGCTAAAGGAACTTCTCTAGGCAGGAAACACAAGAGAAGGAAAAGACCTACAATAACAAACCCAAAACAATTAAGAAAATGGTAATAAGAACATACATGTCAATAATTACCTTACATGTAAACAGACTAAATGCTCCAACCAAAAGACACAGACTGGCTGAATGGATACAAAGAACAAGACCCATATATATATTGTCTACAAGAGACCCACTTCAGACCTAGGCACACATACAGACTGAAAGTGAGGGAATGGGAAAAGATATTCCATGCCAATGGAAATCAAAAGAAATTGGAGTAGCAATTCTCGTATCAGACAAAATTGATTTTAAAATAAAGACTATTATAAGAGACAAAGAAGGACACTGCATAATGTTCAAGGAATCAATCCAAGAAGAAGATATACCAATTGTAAATGTTTATGCATAGGAACACCTCAATACATAAGCCAAATGCTAACAGCCATAAAAGAGGAAATCAACATTAACACAATAATAGTAAGGGACTTTAACACTTTAACACCCCACTTTCACCAATGGACAGATCAACCAAAATGAAAATAAATAAGGAAACACAAGCTTTAAATGACACATTAAAAAAGAAGGACTGAATTGATATTTATAGGACATTCCATCCAAAAACAACAGAATACACTTTCTTCTCAAGTGCTCATGGAACATTCTCCAGGATAGATCTTACCTTGGGTCACAGACCAAGCCTTGGTAAATTTAAGAAAATTAAAATCATATCAAGTATCTTTTCTGACCACAACGCAATGAGACTAGATATCAATTACAGGAAAAAAAAACTGTAAAAAATACAAACACATGGAGGTTAAACAATATGCTACTAAATAACCAAGAGATCACTGAAGAAATCAAAGAGGAAATCAAAAAATACCTAGAAGCAAATGACAATGAAAACACAATGGCCCAAAACCAGTGGGATGCAGCAAAAGCAGTTCTAAGAGGGAAATTCTTTTTTTCTTTTTTTTGTGGTACGCGGGCCTCTCACTGTTGTGGCCTCTCCCATTGCAGAGCACAGGCTCCGGACGCACAGGCTCAGCGGCCATGTCTCACGGGTCCAGCCGCTCCATGGCATGTGGGATCTTCCCAGACTTGGGCACGAACCCGTGTCCCCTGCATCAGCAGGCAGACTCTTAACCACTGTGCCACCAGGGAAGCTCTAAGAGGGAATTTTATAGCAGTACAATCCTACCTCAAGAAACAAGAAAAATCTCAAATAAACAACCTAACCTTACACCTAAAGCAATTACAGAAAGAAGAACAAAAAAACCCCCAAAGTTAGCAGAAGGAAAGGAATCATAAAGACCAGATCAGAAATAAATGAAAAAGAAATGAAGGAAACAACAGCAAAGATCAATAAAACTAAAACATGGTTCTTTGAGAAGATAAACAAAATTGATAAATCATTAGCCTGACTCATCAAGAAAAAAAGGGAGAAGATTCATATCAGCCGAGTTAGAAATGAAAAACGAGAAGCAACAACTGACACTGCAGAAATACAAAGGATCATGAGAGATTACTACATGCAACTATACTCCAAAAAAACGGACAACCGGGAAGAAATGGACATATTCTTAGAAAAGCACAGCCTACCAACACTTAACCAGGAAGAAAGAGAAAATGTAAACAGACCCATCACAAGCACTGAAATTGAGACTGTAATTAAAAATCTTCCAACAAACAAAAGCCCAGGACCAGAAGGATTCATAGATGAATTCTAACAAACATTTACAGAAGAGCTAATACCCATCCTTCTCAAACTTTTCCAAAATATAGCAGAGGGAGGAACACTCCCAATTCATTCTACGAGGCCATGAACACCCGGATACAAAAACCAGACAAAGATGTCACAAAAAAAGACTATAGGCCAATATCACTGATGAACATAGATGCAAAAATCCTCAAAAAAATACTAGCAAACAGAATCCAGCATCACATTAAAAGGATCTTACACCATGATCAAGTGGGGTTTATCCCAGGAATACAAGGATTCTTCAATAAATGCAAATCAATCAATGTGATACACCATATTAACAAATTGAAGGATAGAAACTATGTGATCATCTCAATAGATGCAGAAGAAGCTTTCAAAATAATTCAACACACATTTATGATAAAAACTCTCCAGAAAGTAGGCATTGAGGGAACTTACCTCAACATAACAAAGGTCATATATGATAAACCCACAGCCAACATCGTTCTCAGTGGTGAAAAACTGAAATCATTTCCATTAAGATCAGGAACAAGACAACACTGTTCACTCTCACCACTATTATTCAACATAGTTTTGGAAGTTTTAGCCATAGCAATCAGAGACGAACAGGAAATAAAAGGAATCGAAATTGGAAAAGAAGTAAAAATGCCACTATTTGCAGATGTCATGATACTATATAGAGAGAATCCTAAAGATGCTACCAGAAAACTGCTAGAGCTAATCAATGAATTTGGTACATTTGCAGGATACAAAATTAATGCACAGAAATCTCTTGCATTCCTACACACTAATGATGAAAACTGTGAAAAAGAAATTAAGGAAACACTCCCATTTACCATTGCAACAAAAAGAATAAAATACCTAGGAATAAACCTACCTAAGGAGACAAAAGACCTGTATGCAAAAAACTATAAGACAATGATGAAAGAAATTAAAGATGATAGAAACAGATGGAGGGATATACCATGTTCTTGGATTGGAAGAATCAATATTGTGAAAATGACTATACTACCCAAAGCAATCTACAGATTCAATGCAATGCTTATCATACTACCAATGGCATTTTTCACAGAACCAGAACAAAAAATTTCACAGTTTGCACATAAACACAAAAGACCCCGAATAGCCAAAGCAATCTTGAGAAAGAAAAATGGAGCTGGAGGGATAAGGCTCCCTGACTTCAGACTATACTACAAAGCTATAGTAATCAAGACAATATGGTACCGGTACAAAAACAGAAATATAGATTAGTGGACAGGATAGAAAACCCAGAGATAAACCCATGCAGCTATGGTCAACTTATCTTTGATAAAGGAGGCAAGAATATACAATGGAGAAAAGACAGCCTCTTCAATAAGTTGTGCTGGGAAAACTGGACTGCTACAGTCCAGTTAGAACACTCCCTAACACCATGCATAAAAATAAACTCAAAATGGATTAAAGACCTAAATGTAATGCCAGACACTATAAAACACTTAGAGGAAAAGAGAGGCAGAACACTCTATGACATAAATCATAGGAGGATACTTTTTGACCCACCTCTTAGAGAAATGGAAATAGAAACAAAAATAAACAAATGGGACCAAATGAAACTTCAAAGCTTTTGCACAGCAAAGGAAACCATAAACAAGACCAAAAGACAACCCTCAGAATGGGAGAAAATATTTGCAAATGAAGCAACTGACAAAGGATTAATCTCCAAAATTTACAAGTAGCTCATTCAGCTCAATATCAAAAAAACAAACAACCCAATCCAAAAATGGGCAGAAGATCTAAATAGACATTTCTCCAAAGAAGATATACAGATTGCCAACAAACATATGAAAGGATGCTCAACATCACTAATCATTAGAGAAATGCAAATCAAACCTACAATGAGGTATCACCTCACATCAGTCAGAATGGCCATCCTCAAAAAATCTAGAAACAATAAATGCTGGAAAGGGTGTGGAGAAAAGGGAACCCTCTTGCACTGTTGGTGGGAATGTAAATTGATACAGCCATTATGGAGAACAGTATGGAGGTTCCTTAAAAAACTACAAATAGAACTACCATATGACCCAGCAATCCCACTACTGGGCATATACCCTGAGAAAAACCGTAATTCAAAAAGAGTCATGTACCACAATGTTCATTGCAGCTCTATTTACAATAGCCTGGACATGGAAGCAACCTAAGTGTCCATTGATAGCTGAATGGATAAAGAAGATGTAGCACATATATACAATGGAATATCTCAGCCATAAAAAGAAACAAAACTGAGTCGTTTGTAGTGAGGTGGATGGACATAGAGTGTGTCATACAGAGTGAAGTAAGTCAGAAAGAGAAAAACAAATACTGTATGCTAACACATAAATATGGAATCTGAAAAAAAAAAAAAAAGGTTCTGATAAACCTAGGAGCAGAACAGGAATAAAGACACCGACATAGAGAATGGACTTGAGGACCCAGGGAGAGGGAAGGGTAATCTGGTACGAAGTGAGAGAGTGGCACTGACATATATACACTACCGAATATAATATAGATAGCTAGTGGGAAGCAGCTGCATAGCACAAGGAGATCAGCTTGGTGCTTTGTGACCACCTAGAGGGGTGGGGTAGGGAGGGTGGGAGGGAAGGAGATGCAAGAGGGAGGGGATATGGGGATATATGTATACGTATAGCTGATTCACCTTTTTATACAGCAGAGACTAATACAACAATGTGAAGCAATTATACTCCAATAAAGATGTTAAAAAAATAAAGAAAATAATAAAGAAAGAAAAAAAGAAAGAAAGAAAGAGAGAGTTTCCTCACGGGTCCGTGCCCCGGTCCGGAAGGATCCTACGTGCCACGGAGCGCCTGGGCCCGTGGGCCATGGCCGCTGAGCCTGCGCATCCGGAGCCTGTTGCTACGTGGCAGGAGGGGCCACGGCGGTGAGGGGCCCGCGTACCGCAAAAAAAAAAAAAAAAAAAGTGTCATCCTTTTACATTCCCACCAACAGTGCAAGAGGGTTCCCTTTTCTCCACACCCTCTCTAGCATTTATTGTTTGTAGATTTTTTGACGATGGCCATTCTGACCGATGTGAGGTGATATCTCACTGTAGTTTTGATTTGTATTTCTCTAATGATTAGTGATGTTGAGCATCCTTTCATGTGTTTGGGAGGGAGACACAAGAGGGAGGGTATATGGAGATATACGTGTAGGTATAGCTAATTCACTTTGTTATACAGCAGCAACTAACACAACAATGTAAAGCAATTATACCTCAATAATGATGTTTAAAAAAAAAAAGTGTCATCCTTGTCCTGAGAAAACAGAGTGAACAGCATGGAGGCCTGTGTTCTAGGGAAATTAATTGGAAGCTGGGTGGGTATAGTATGAACAGAGAAAGACTGGCAGTATGTCTCAGGATATACTGTGTAGATTTGTCTTCCATGGTCCCAGTAGGTGCTATAGTGTGAGATGTAAGGACTGCATTATTTAGATGCAAGAGGAATGACTGTACTTACTGAATTGGAAAAGGAAGGAAGGCAGGTAAAACTGATTTGCTGAATTCCACACACCTTAATTCTCTGTTGTACTGTTGAAGCTGCATTCAACTTTTAGGAGGAAAAGTCAGGTTATATGGGGAAGTAGTTACATTAAAAATCTACTTTCAAAAGCTTCCAGAGTAGGATCTAAAATCAGCATACAGTTGGCCCAAGCTCTTTCTCTGGGCCCCTCCTCTCCCTCCCGAGGATCCTACTGCATTGATAAATAAGAATTAATGGTCATGTTCGTGTTCCTACAAGCCACTGAGTCACCAGAGATTCATTTATGCTTCTCACACATTCTCCCTTAAGGCAGAAAATGGATTCGTGCACTTTAGAAAGATTTTTAGTAATAAGTCTTGAATCTGAGATGTTTTTCCTCTTAAATTTCAGATAATTGGGAAATGAGGACATGATGATTATTAACTACATTTTGGACCTAATTCTCAGTGAAAAGAGTAGTGCTAAGTATCATGGCTGATGTGAAGACAAAGAAGATAGGGCTTCCGGTCTCAAAATAGATACATAAGAATGATGAGATAGAAGGGAAGGGAGAGAAAGAAGAAACATTTAGAGTGTGGATTCTGGTAACCTCAATGTCTCATTTCAAACACTGATGCTATCATGAGTTTCAATTTTAAATCCTATCATGATTTCAGCAGCAAATTATTATCCTACCTGAAACTAGAGGTGGATGCCATTAGTTCCAGGTGTTTTTAATCATTTTTGCTCCCTGGCTTTCTGACTTATGCTGAGAAAAAAGTGGGACAGAAGGAAAAAAGTGTTGACATGATAGACAATATTCTCTGCTGCCTCGTTTTTAGAGATTCTACTTTCACTCAGTCACTCCATGACTCTCAGCTAATCTAGACACCAGTCTCACGACCTCTGCTCCCAATCACTGCTATCCATCCAGAGAATAGGCATTTATTGAGCACCTACAGTATTCTAGCCCCTTCATACTATGAAGACACAAACTATTTGTGTCAAGAGACGAGTAGCATTAGTCCCTTACATATTCACAATGTTTTTTCAGTTTCCAAGATGATTTCACATTTTGATCAAGGAAATGTGTTTTATTTTTCTCCTCTTTGGAGGAAATAGGGATGAGTTTGCTGTTGGAAATTTCTGAAAAGAAATTCATTAATATTAGATTATTCATCCAAGAAAGGAACCTGGGGATACTTCTCATTCTATATGAAGTTTTACTCTCCAGATCAGAGTTTTCTCTGCTTAATAATCAGAAAAGGAATGCATGGCTTCTACAAAAACTTACAACAAACACAGTGTGAGAGATCTGTACAGACCCCGCAAGAAATCAGGAAGCATGCATGGGCAATGTCTTGGAGCTTCAGAAAGCTGGCTCAAATCCCAGGAAATTCATTTCCTCTCTCTTGACCCAGCACAGTGCCCACATGCTTCCACACGTGTATTCTAGTGTAGCCCTCGTAATCAGTTGCGCACTGGGGGTGGGATAAGGGAAGGAAAACAGTCTTTAAGCCCATTTTTCAGACAATGAAATACAGTTTGGAGAGATTAGGTTAGGGAATTATTGAAGATAATAATTAGTAAGTAATAACTAAGACTGGAGTACAGATCTTCTGACTTTAATTCCAGTGGTCCTCCTGATGACTCGCAACTGTTCTCTGAAATGTGGACGCTTTGAAGCCTGATTAGAGACCCATATAGAAATGGCAGGGACTTAAAAAAATTTTTTTTAATTGAAGTATAATTGATTTACAATATTGTGTTAATTTCTGTTGTCCAGCAAAGTGACTCAGGTGTGTGTGTGTGTGTGTGTGTATATATATATATATATATATGACCTTGTTGTTTACTCATCCTATATATAATAGTTTGCATCTGCTAATCCCAAATTCCCAATCCTTCCTTCCCCGACCTCCTCCTCGGCAACCACAAGTCTGTTCTCTATGTCTGTGAGTCAGTTTCTGTTTTGTAGATATGTTCATTTGTGTCATAGTTTAGACTCCACACATAAGTGGTATCATATGGTATGTGTCTTTCTCTTTCTGACTTACGTCACTTAGTATGATCATCTCTAGGTCCATCCATGCTGCTGCAGATGGGATTGGCAGGGACTTTTTGACAACAGCCATTCAGTTTCTGCTCTTACTTTGTAGAAAGCAAGCAGGAAAATGTACCAAGCTCTTAGAAATTATACCATTAGAGCATGTTGATGGGAATTGTGGGTGATTTAATCTGCCTGGGGATACCAAACAACATCCAACAGCAGGTTGCTATGGCAATGCTAATCTTATTTTAGGGGCTTTAAACAAAAATATCTCAAGAGTAGAGTAATAAGTAGATCACTGAGTCTGTGCTGTTTCATGCAGTCATTTTCTAATGATTACCATTTTATTGTTGTGACTTGTGTTCACAGTCCTACCTAATACTGCAATTCTCCCTTGGGGGAAAATGTGTGTGTGTGTGTGTGTGTGTGTGTGTGTGTGTGTATGTGGTGTGTGGGTGTGATGGAAGCAGTATCTCTGATTAACACCTGCCCCCAAAACTCTTTTAGCAGGTGGCACCATATGGCAGGCTCCCACTCAAGTGCAAATGTGATGATAGAAGAATATGTAAGACTGCAAAATACACACACAACCTCAAACTAGGTTTGTCAGGGAGTTATGAGAGCATTGAATGCTTGTCGATGTCACTTGACTAATTCCCTCTGAATCAAACTGTCATTTCCCAAGGCTCTGGAAAGGTCTTTTGCTTCTATTTCTAATGGCTGGCATCCCTACCTACCCAATCAGTCACCACCACCACCCTCCTCACCCTCCCCCCTCTTCACCCCGGAAATATAAAACTCTCTCTTTGAAGTGCTTATTCATCCTAGGAGAATGTTGCCAGAATGTGCATCAAATTCCCTGGGCTTCCTGTTGCATCCACTCCCAACATGATAGAAAGGATGAAAGAAACTGATTTTTATTGAGCACCCACTATGTGCAAGGCCTTTTGTCAGTCTTTGGATGTTTTCTCAGTAGGTCCATCCTCTCAGTAACTCAGGTAAGAAACCGAGACTCATAGAGGTTAAAAACAAATCCCAGACACACAAGGCTAGTAAGTAGCAGAGCTGGGATATAAACTCAGGGCTGAATGAGCCTAAGGTCTTGTGTTCTTTCCTTTATACCATGTCGCCTTACTTAAGGAAGGTTTATATAGTTAAGATGTGGAAGGGTCAATAGCTCGTTGTCCTGCTCTGCTTTGGTCTACTTTCTAGATTTTTAAACACGACCTCTAACCGTTGGTGACTCTCAACCAGGGTGACTTTGCCATCCAGGGGACATTTGGCAAGGATGTCTGGATCCATTTTTGCTGGTCATAACTTGGGGGCGGGGGGAATGCCACTAGCATCTAGTGGGTCAAGGCCAGGAAAGCTGTGAATCATTCTGTAATGCACATAAACAGCTCCCAGAACAAAAAATTATCCTGTCCAAAATATCAGTAGTGTCTAGGTTGAGGATCCTGATTTAGGAAATCCCTATGGATTCTCAGGAGCTGGGTAATATTGTGCATATCTTTTACATACGGAAGTAAGTTTACTGATTTCTATACAGTCTTCAATCAGATAGGAGAGTCTAGAGCACAAGCCTATTTTGGGGAAGACCCTGACCATCTTTCTTTCATTAGAGCTGTTGGTAAGTGTTAACACAGAAGTTAAGAAATTAAGTGCAGTGGAAAGAAGAATAAGAACTGTTACAAGATGATATGATAACTTTGCAGGGGATACACAAGGAATGTAGTATTTGCCCGGGAAGTCAGGGGATGCAAGCTTTACAGAGGTGACAATACTTGACAATACTTGAACTGAGACATAAAAAGGCGGCATTCTCCAGGTAGAGAAGTGAAGAGGCAGGCATTCTGAGAAGAGTGGACAGTGTGTGCTATGTTGTGGGTGTTTGAAAGAGTGCGGCCTGTTTGGGGAGCATCGGTAGTTCAGTCTGGAGCATAAGGGAGTGGCAGGATAAGAAACTGGACAGGTACCTAGAAGCCAGATCTAAAAGGACCTTGTATGGAACTTCAACTTTGTCTTCGAGGTACCAGGAAGCTTGCTCTACTGGTTCTCAATTTCCACTTAGTAGAGGCGTGATCATCACAACCTAAGGACCTCCTGCAATTCCCCATCACAGCTCATAAGAATATGCTGATGTGTTAGTTTCCTATAACTGCCATAACAAAATACAAACTGGGTGGCTTACAACAACAGAAATGTATTCTCTCAGAGTTCCGGACACTAAAAGTCTGAAATCCGTTGCCAGCTGGGCCGTGGTCTCTCTGAAGTTTCTAGGGATGATCCTTCCTCGTCTTTTCTAGCTTCTCACAGTTGCCAGAAACGTTTGATGTTCTACTCCAATCTCTGCATCCAGCATCACGTGGTGTTCTCTCTGTGTCCAAGTTTCTCTCTTCTTATGAGGACACCAGTTAGACTAGGAACCACCCTAATCCAGTATGACTTTATCTTTACATCTACAAAGACCCTATGTCCAGATAAGGCCACATTGACAGGTTCTGGGGGTAAGGACTTCAACATGTCTTTTGGGGCACACAATTCAAACCCACAACTGATTAGGCCATATTTCCTTCCTTATAGAGTTCAAACCCCTTTGAACTGGGTCTAACAACTGTTTGTTGCGACCTCAGCTCAAACAATACCCTACCTCCTTTTTCACATTTGTGTTACTATCTGAAATGGGATAAATAAAATCTACTGTGTAAGGTTTTCTGGAGGAATTAAAATAAGTTTTATGCCTGAGACTGCTCGGTTTAGGCAACATTTCACAAAGCTGAATCTGACAAGGTAAACTGTGCCCTGTCTTTGCAGGACTATCTCCCTGGCTTTTTCAGCCTCATGAAATGTGCTACTAAGTATTTTTCCTACAGTGGTGGCACAGGGGAAGTTAGAAGCAGAAGTTATTATTATCATTATCTGAAACAATGTAGCTCCATTGTCACTAGGTGGGTGCTTGAAGAGTTTAGGTTTTATCTTGTTCTGTTGGTTTTCTGTTTGTTTCCAAGGCTGTCATCTAAATACAAATGTTGCCCTTGGGAAGAACCTGTGAGTTGATTTCATGCTTTATGGGCTCCAGCTTGTAGGACAGCACAGTGCCATGACTAAGGAGACAGTAAGGCACATTGGAATGGACTCTGGCATGAGAACTTGGAGCTGCCATTAATTTGCTGCATGACCTTTAATAAGTCAACTTCCTCTAAACCTCAGTCTTCTTATCTAAAAATTGTGATAATAAGGCCTCTCCATGTCTAACACAAGATCATCATGCAGAACTGATCCATTAGTGTTCGGCTTTTGCTCTAACCTGGAACATGGTAGTTAGCAACATTTTTGTTTATCTTTCATTATTGACTTGAATATACTCCCACCTCATTTATTCCATATAATTAACTATGAATTCTTCCTCAAATCACCTATTCACTTTCTTAAGGAAAAGTTGACATCTTACTTTACAAAACTAGTCTGGATCATCAGGCATATCCCCACACGCATCTCAGCATATACTCACTGACCCTCTCAAGGTTTTCCTTAATTCTCAAAAGTTGATCCCATCTATATAAGAATGCCTCAATGCCAAGTCGCTAAGCAAAGTAAACTATGTTTTATAAAGTATTATCAAACTCTTAATTCATTCAGATTATTGAGATGTACCACAAGATTTAAAGCTGTGCTCCTCATAATTTATATACCTCCAGGTTGCACAATGGAACCTCTATTTTTCACATAAAAGGAAAGGTACACACACAAGGAAATTTGGTAAAATTAAGAAGTCATTCAAGTTTGTCTTCAACTTTCTCCTCCACATCTTTTAGGTATTCTGACTTCTATTCAGCCTATAGTTCCATGAAAATCAGAAAAGTACTTGATACTCTTTATTTATTTAAAAAACAATTTGCTGAGTACTTACTGTGTGCTAGTACTGGTATTACAAAGATCAATCAAATATCCTATGAAAATCAAGGAGACCACAGTCTAGTTAGGGCAAAGAGGAAAGCAAATTAATAAGGTGCAATAGGGCTGCATGTACCAATTTGGGACCAGTATAGCTGAGGGCAGAGATATTGGTCAGTCCTTTGCCCCTACGATCTGTTTCTACTCACAACACTTCTGACACCAAATATGTGGGGTTTTTCCCCCTGCACACCAACCATGTCTCCAACTCTACAGAACAACTGAGTGTCCTACAATTCAATTCCAACACTAACTACCCAGAGTTAGTGCAGACCTCACAGGTTAAGGCCCCTTACTTCAGATACCAGTCTCAAGTTCTAGGTTGACACCTGTACTTCTAACCAAATGGCTATAAGTTGAGAGTTCCCACAACCCCCTCCTCAGCTTTGATAATTTTCTAGAAGAGCTCACAGAACTTAGGAGGGTGCTTTATTTACTATTACTAGTTTATCATAAAGTAAACTAATGAACAGACTGATGAAGAGATACACAGGTCAAGGTCCAGAAGCTTCCTGAGCACAGGAGCTTCTATTCTCATGGAGTTGGGATGTACCACCCTCTGTCATGTGAATGCATTTACCAAGACAAAAGCTTCCTGAACTCCATGATTTGTAGGGGTTTTATGGGAGTTCCATCACAGGGGCACGATTGATTATTAACTTAATTACCATCACCACTCCCCTCCCTGGAGGTTGGAGAGTGGGGCTGAAAGTTTCAGGCTTCTAATCATGGCTTTGCTTTTCTGGTGACCAGCCACCATTCTGAAACTATCTAGGGACCTGCAAAGAGTCACCTCATGAGAACAAAAGATGCTCCTATCACTCATGAAATTCCAGGGTATTTAAGAGGTCTGCGTCAGGAGGAAAACATGGGTTTTAGGACCTCTGTGCTAGGGGGCAAAGAACAAATAAATTTTTTTTATTATACCTCAATATCACAGCCTGTGAGGATGTGACAGTTGCACTGGTTCTGAAAAACAGTCAGATGTTTTCAAATGTGTAACATGAGTAGAAAAATATTTCAGACAAGGAACATTGACATGACTGTGCTTTCAGGGAATAGCACACTGTTTAAACCACGAGGTAAGATGGGAGAGAGAGCATCTGAGTCCTTTCTCTGGTAAGGCAATTATCAGATATACTAGGCTAAGGAATATGGGCTTTTCCCTGCAGGTGCTGGGAGGCTGTTTTGTGTGGTATTTGAATCTTGGGAGTGACACAGTCTGATTTGTGTTTTTGAGAGATACCTCTGGTAGAACTGGGATAAGAAGGTAAGAGTCAAAACCAGGAAATAAATAAGGAGATGAGATATATCTGAACAAAGGCTATCGTAGTGAGGAGGGAAATGAGAGAAGGTAGAGGTATGGGGAAAGAACAACCAACCACAAAGCTGTGAGTGCAAGGGAGGATCATAGGTAGGGACACAGGACAGCAGTTTGGTTTGAGGAGAGCGTTGTTCCTTGGATAGGGCAATATTTTCCTAGAGGAGGAGATGCTTGGAACACTGCACTTTATTCCTCTTTTCTGAATATCACCAAAATTTAATTTAAAATTTTCTGCCTTTACATTTTTTGAAGAACCAGTTCTTCGTTTCTTTGATCCTTCCAGTTGTTTTTCTGGCCGCTATTTCATTTATTTCTGCTCTGATCTTTGTTATTTCCTTCCCTCTGTTAACTTTGGGCCAATTTGTTCTTCTTTTTTTTTTTTTTTTTGGCAGTACATGGGCCTCTCACTGTTGTGGCCTCTCCTGTTGCAGAGCACAGGCTCCGGACACGCAGGCTCAGCGGCCATGGCTCATGGGCCCAATTTGTTCTTTTTCTAGTTCTCTGAGGTGTAAAATTAGGTTGTTTGAGATTCTCTAATTTCTTAATATATGTGTTTATTGCTATAAACTTTCCTCTCAGAGCTGCTTTTGCTGCATCCCACAATAGTTAGATATGTTATATTTCCATTTTCATTCGTTTCAAAACAAAGATAATTTTCCCCCCTTTGATTTGTTATTTGAGCAAATTGTTGCTTAGAAGTGTGTTGTCTAGTTTCCACATATTTGTAGATACTCTCACTTTTCTCTTGTTGATTTCTAGTTTCATACCATTGTGGTCAGACAAGATAGTTGGTATGAGTTCAGCTTTAACTTGTTAATATTTGTTTTGTAGCCTATCATATGACCTATCCTGCAGAATGTTCCATATGCACTTGAGAGGGAAGTTCATTCTGTAGCTGTGGGATGGAATGTTCTGTATATGTCTATAAAGTTCATTTATTCTAAAGTGTGATCCAGTGTTTCCTTATTGGTTTTCTGTCTGGCCCATCTATCCATTGCTGACAGTGGAGTATTGAAGTCCCCTACTATTATTGTTTTCTAAGGGGCCTACAAAGGATGACAATACTGCAGCCTTTTAAGGTGTGATTATCTTGACCAGGTCTCTCCCTATGTGCTTCAGGCCCCCCATCCTTCTAGGAACTCTCCTGAAACACTATCTCCTGGATGATGATTCACTTTTGGCCAAATTGAGCCTGAGGTATCTGAGCACCATTAATGGAAATGTTCGTGAGGTGCTGGGAGTTGTATACATATACAAATATAAATATACAAATATACATATACGTACAGTATATTTATTATATTGCCTGTGTTAGTTTTGATTTTTTTTGTAAATAACCATGGGCAAAAAATCCAAACCCCTAACATTTATTTTCATGACTTAAGGTAAAAATACAAACCACAGCCATTTTTTCAAGTAATAATTATGTATTGTGGAAAAAAGTGGGTCTAATTCACCTTCCAGCTCAAACAGTTACACAAGTGCTATTCCTTGGGGCAACCATTGTATTTCAGTACACAGCAGAAGCGCTTCATGCAAAATTTCCATTTCATCTTACAGGATATTTAAAAGATATGCATTCAAGGCTTAAGAAAATTAATAATTTTACTGCTTACAGTTTTTATAAAGAACATTTTTTTTACATGTTTATTGGAGTATACTTGCTTTACAATGGTGTGTTAATTTCTGCTTTATAACAAAGTGAATCAGTTATACATATACATATGTTCCCATATCTCTTCCCTCTTGCGTCTCCCTCCCTCCCACCCTCCTTATCCCACACCTCTAGGTGGTCACAAACCACCTAACTGATCTCCCTGTGCTATGCAGCTGCTTCCCACTAGCTATCTATTTTACGTTTGGTAGTGTATATCTGTCCATGCCACTCTCTTGCTTTGTCACAGCTTACCCTTCCCCCTCCCCATATCCTCAAGTCCATTCTCTAGTAGGTCTGTGTCTTTATTCCTGTCTTACCCTTAGGTTCTTCATGACATTTTTTTCCCTTAACTTCCATATACATGTGTTAGCATATGGTATCTGTCTTTCTCTTTCTGACTTACTTCACTCTGTATGACAGACTCTAGGTCCATCCACCTCATTACAAATAGCTCAATTTCGTTTCTTTTTAAGTCTGAGCAATACTCCATTGTATATATGTGCCACATCTTCTTTATCCATTCATCCGATGATGGACACTTAGGTTGTTTCCACCTCTGGGCTATTGTAAATAGAGCTGCAATGAACATTTTGGTACATGACTCTTTTTGAATTATGGTTTTCCCAGGGTATATGCCCAGTAGTGGGATTGCTGGGTCATATGGTAGTTCTATTTGTAGTTTTTTAAGGAACCTCCATACTGTTCTCCATAGTGGCTGTATCAATTCACATTCCCACCATCAGTGCAAGAGTGTTCCCTTTTCTCCACACCCTTTCCAGAATTTATTGTTTCTAGATTTTTTGATGATGGCCATTCTGACTGATGTGAGATGATATCTCATTGTAGTTTTGATTTGCATTTCTCTAATGACTAACGATGTTGAGCATTCTTTCATGTGTTTGTTGGCAGCCCGTATATCTTCTTTGGAGAAATGTCTATGTAGGTCTTCTGCCCATTTTTGGATTGGGTTGTTTGTTTTTCTGTTATTGAGCTGCATGAGCTGCTTATAAATTTTGGAGATTAATCCTTTGTCAGTTGCTTCATTTGCAAATATTTTCTCCCGTTCTGAGGGTTGTCTTTTGGTCTTGTTTATGGTTTCATTTGCTGTGCAAAAGCTTTTACGTTTCATTAGGTCCCATTTGTTTATTTTTGTTTTTATTTCCATGTCTCTAGGAGGTGGGTCAAAAAGGATCTTGCTGTGATTTATGTCATAGGGTGTTCTGCCTATGTTTTCCTCTAAGAGTTTGATAGTTTCTGGCCTTACATTTAGGTCTTTAATCCATTTTGAGCTTATTTTTGTGTATGGTGTTAGGGAGTGTTCTAATCTCATACTTTTACATGTACCTGTCCAGTTTTCCCAGCACCACTTATTGAAAAGGCTGTCCTTTCTCCACTGTACATTCCTGCCTCCTTTATCAAAGATAAGGTGACCATATGTGTGTGGGTTTATCTCTGGGCTTTCTATCCTGTTCCATTGATCTATATTTCGTTTTTGTGCCAGTATCAAACTCTCTTGATTACTGTAGCTGTGTAGTATAGTCTGAAGTCAGGGAGCCTGATTCTTCCAGCTCCATTTTTCATTCTCAAGATTGCTTTGGCTATTCGGGTTCTCATTTATGACAAAAACCCTGCAGAAAGTAGGCATAGAGGGAACTTTCCTCAACATAATAAAGGCCTTATATGACAAACCCACAGCCAACATCGTCCTCAATGGTGAAAAACTGAAAGCATTTCCACTAAGATCAGGAACAAGACAAGGTTGCCCACTCTCACCACTCTTATTCAACATAGTTTTGGAAGTTTTAGCCACAGCAATCAGAGAAGAAAAGGAAATAAAAGGAATCCAAATCGGAAAAGAAGAAGTAAAGCTGTCACTGTTTGCAGATGACACGATACTATACATAGAGAATCCTAAAGATGCTACCAGAAAACTACTAGAGCTAATCAATGAATTTGGTAAAGTAGTAGGATACAAAATTAATGCACAGAAATCTCTGGCATTCCTACACACTAATGATGAAAAATCTGAAAGTGAAATCAAGAAAACACTCCCATTTACCATTGCAACAAAAAGAATAAAATATCTAGGAATAAACCTAGCTAAGGAGACAAAAGACCTGTATGCAGAAAATTATAAGACACTGATGAAAGAAATTAAAGATGATACAAATAGATGGAGAGACATACCATGTTCTTGGATTGGAAGAATCAACATTGTGAAAAGGACTCTACTACCCAAAGCAATCTACAGATTCAATGCAATCCCTATCAAACTACCACTGGCATTTTTCACAGAACTAGAACAAAAAATTTCACAATTTGTATGGAAACACAAAAGACCCCGTATAAAGAACATTTTTAAGAGAAATTGACTTTTTTCTGTAAGTGAAGAATATAATGACTACAAGCACAGTTTAGTAATTTGATTCATGCTAAAGCGCTAGAAGTTTTACCCAATATTTCTTTTACAACATCAGTTCAAATGAAAACATAATTTTTGCCTGGAAAAAATGACTGACATAAAAACTATGGCAATTCAGACTTGGGTATTTGTTAGACATTTTCTCAAAAATGAACTAAATGAGCCTATCACTTCATGGAAATGAACTGACAGTATTTGTTGCCAAAGAAAAAATTGGAGCTTTCAAGTGAAAATTAAAATTTTGGAAAACTAGTATAAGCCACCATGAGCTTAACAGCTTTCCATTACTTACTGACTTTTCTGATGAGATGACTGGTAATATTAATGGATTTTTTAAATACTATATAAGGAAATATGTCAATGTTTGGAAGATCTGCATAACTCAGGGAACCAATATTTTCCAAAAGACCAAAATCATGCATAGCTAAAACAATCATTCGATTGCAAAAATGACGAATGGATTTTAATGTAACAAAGTGTTAAAATCGCTTTGATATGGTTTCAGAATTTAGGCTGCAAAAAATTCTCTAAGAAATTACCACCCATCAAGTTTCAGTATAGAAGCAAAGAAGAATCTCAACAATTATGTTAAAAGGTTATTAAAATCTTTTTTTTTTTTTTTTTTTCTTGTGGTACGTGGGCCTCTCACTGTTGTGGCCCCTCCCGTCGCGGAGCACAGGCTCCGGACGCGCAGGCCCAGCGGCCATGGCTCACGGGCCCAGCCGCTCCGCAGCATGTGGGATCTTCCCGGACCGGGGCACGAACCCATGTCCCCTGCATCGGCAGGTGGACTCTCAACCACTGCGCCACCAGGGAAGCCCTAAAATATTTCTGTTTTTCCAACTACATATCAAGTCAATTTTCTTTCAGATGCTTCAATCAGGACCATTTACTATGATAGACTGAATGTTGAAGCAGATAGAATCTAGCTGTCTTCTTTTAAACCAGACAGTAGAAATATTTGTAAAAATGTAAAACAATACCACTCTTCTTAATTTTTGTTTTGAAAAATATAGTATTTTTCATAAAAATATTATTTATACTAACAGTAATGGGGTTTTAATTGTTATTTTAAAAATACAAATATTTTTAAAGATTTTAGTTTTAAGTTCTAAACTAATTTGAAGACAAAAAACACTAAAAATTTAAAGATATGCTACTGGGCATATACCCTAAGAAAATCATAATTCAAAAAGAGACATGTACCACAATGTTGACTACAGCACTATTTACAATTGCCAGGACATGGAAGCAACCTAAATGTCCATCGACAGATGAATGGATAGAGAAGATGTGGCACATATATACAGTGGAATATTACTCAGCCATAAAAAGGAACGAAATTGAGTTATTTGTAGTGAGGTGGATGGACCTAGAGTCTACCATACAGAGTGAAGTAAGTCAGAAAGAGAAAAACAAATACCGTATGCTAATGTACATATGTGGAATCAAAACAAACGGTACTGATGAACCTAGGGGCAGGGCAGGAATAAAGACACAGACGTAGAAAATGGGCTTGAGGACACAAGGAGGGAAGGGGAAGCTGGGATGAAGTGAGAGAGTAGCATTGACATATATGCACTACCATGTGTAAAACAGATAGCTAGTGGGAAGCAGCTGCGTAGCACAGGGAGATCAGCTTGATGCTTTGGGATGACCTAGTGGGGTTGGATAGGGAGGATGGTGGGGAGGCTCAAGAGGGAGGGGATATGGGGACATATGTATACATATCGCTGATTCACTTTGTTTTACAACAACTAACACAACATTGTAAAGCAGTTACACTCCAATAAAGACCTTAAAAAAAATAAAGATACATTAAGTGAGATTGATAGAAGAGAACCCCTTCTAAACTGAAATGGAGAGACTAAAGCCACTCTGTCCAACTCTTCCTTCTTACTGATCTTAAATTTCAAATATCAATAAGAAAACCTTCCCCCCCCCCATAATTTTTCCTTGTTAGCCCTCTCTGTCAAAGGAATCTTGGTGAAAGACAGTAAAGGGGTACAAATGTATCATCAGAAGGGTAACAAAGTATGATTAACCTTATTCAGCCTCCATACAGCAGGCAGTCAGTCCTCCTTCTGCTACTGGCCTGGAGTGAGAAAAATAATTCAGTTGTACCTAAGTGTAGCTTAGTGCAACAATTCAGTTGCATCTACCTTCACCTCTGGAAATAACCTCCCCTGAATTCTTCCTCTAACTCCCTCACCTAAATCAAAACTATATTCCCTTGCCTCTATGCTTCTATAGCACCTTATACTTCTATTAATAACATATATCATTTTTTCTTTGTAAGTCTTATTTTTACATGTCTTTCTCATCATTAGATTATCAATTTCTTTAATATGATGACTGTGTTTACATGATTTCTTTCTTCCCAATTAATTGGAGTGCATTAAACGTTTGTTGGATTGAATTAGCCGTATGATTTCCACTGATTGTAACTGTGAAATTTCTGTGATGAGGATGCTGTTGCACATTAAATTATCTCAAATAAATACCAGATGATCCCACCTTGTCCACTTGGCAAATATCTACTCATTCTTTAAGACTCACTCATGGATCTCTACTTCCTCCAGTATAAAAAACCACACTGTCCTTTGTACACTTCATGCACAAGGAACTTTGGACCATCAAAGACATTATCTCTCCCTCACCAGCCTTTTACAAGGAATCTTTGCGATGCTAGAATTTAAAGCTGAATCTCCCTAGAAAAATGCTTTATAACAGCCTTTTGTAGTCTGTATTCTACAGAACATATAGTCCTTCGAGCTGTTTCTTGAAAAAGGCATCTATAGTCAGGTAAAATCTGGAGGTGCTGCATATTACATCCCTCTCTTAGAGATTTTCCACATAAAATACTATAGCGTGAAGTTAGTTTAAAGAGAAATAATGAAAACTGTTTAAATTTCTTTGGCTAGGATTTTTTGTCCAAGGATTTTTGTTTTTATTTTTTTCCTTTTACTTTATGCCTATTAACATACCAAGGAATTCCAGTTCTGTGGAAAACACTCTGGAAAATGGATAGGAGAAAAAAAATCAACATTTTTTGTTAATGGCTCTATAACACTTCTTATTCACACATCATAACCAATAGTAATGATAGGACTGAATGTGATTTCTCCACAAATAATTTGGCAGGTGACTAATCAACTAACCATCTGGTCTGGTTTCCTTTATTTTTTTCATCATCTCATTAAGCCTTGACTTACTTCTGTCCCCAGGGACTACCAAGAGATGGAGAGTAAAGTATTATTACCTCTGTTTTATAGAAAGAAAAAAGATTCGCTAGGGTTAAGTGACTTCTCCATGGTCCCCCCAATTTGCAGGTGGCAGAGCCAGGGTTACAGCACTGGCCTTCTAACTCCTAAGGGGCTGCTTTGGGGTTCCATGCTGCTTCCCATATAGGGCATGTCAGTTTGGGGAATGTACATTTTACTTCTTTTTCTTGTACTTCCAGCTTTAATGTCTATTTAGTCACAAGGAAAATCTAGTGTTGGCTTTAGAGTCAGACAATCTGGTTTGAAATCTCAGCTGTTCAGCTGGTGTCTGGTGTATGTACCTCTACAAATCATGTCACCTTTCAGAGACTTGGCTTCTCATCTAGAAATGGAGGATAGTGTTTACCTGCAGGGATTGTTGTGAAGTTTCAGATCATGCTCATAAACAACTTCTCCAGTTCCTGGCACAAAGTTTCTGTTAGGTAACTATTTGTTCCTCTCTTCTTCTTCCAGTTCTGAGGAGTCTTAGATATTATGGGAGTGGAAAGCCTCTTTTAATGCATGCAACTATTTTATATTAAAGCATCTTCAATCCAAGAAGCCCACTTCTAAACTTCAATACTCTGAAGTACTTGAGTGGTGTAGAAATCTGACAGCTGCCATATCCTTATTGGTAGTGATAAAAGTTGAACATTTACTAGGCAGGGAATGGAGGGGTTGGTTCATATGACATGAATCCCTCCTCCCCCCTCCAGCCTGATGTTGTAATGAAGTCATCCAGCCTATGGATGGGATGAGGAAAAATCAGATTTCCTGAGAATCATAATAGCTGCCATTTACTGAACATTGACTATACTCAGGCATTCTCAAGACCTTTAAGTACATCATCTCTAATGCCTTTTATTTGGAGTTGTCTTTTTGGTTGTTTGCAAAGACAATTTGACTTTGTTAAGTATTTGGCAAATATCTTTGTTAATTTAAAACAAACTGAAAACAATCTAAGTTTCCATCAATGGGAAATAAATTCATAATTTATGATATATCCATACAATGGGATTCCATGCAGTTATTAAAAAGGAAAGGCAAATTATCTGCACTGATTTGCAAAGAGGCCCGAGATACATTGTTAAATAGACCAGAAAATGACAGAATTACATGTATGATAGACTCCCTACTAAGGTACTTATGTATACACATATACATGTTTGTAAATTCCTGTGTAACAAAAAGACGTGGATGTGGATGTTTCTAGTTAATACGAATGGCCTTGAGAGAAAGAGTAACTTACTTTTCACATTTTTTGTACAAATGAGCATATATTATTTTTATAATAAAAATAATTATTAGTAACTTTGTAAAATTGGTTTTAAAAACTCACTTGCTTTTTAGGTGACACGTTTCGTAACAAGTCAGCCAGGCTCCCCATTCTACACCGTGTTGCCCTGAGCAGAATCAAGACTTTTCTGCAGCATATGGACATTTCCAATGACAGGCTTTGATGGCCTTCCTGCTTCCAGTCAGACAAAGGGAAATGTCTGTGATAAGTGGGGAAGAACCATTGAAGGGAGAGTGGGAGGCTGAAGAGCTACCTGAAGATGCAGCATCATAAGTGATGAGGTGCACATTGCTTTCTCTTACTGATGGTGATGACATCAAATCTCATTATCTTATAAAACTGAGGCTTTTCAGAAACTGCATTTCCAAGGCTGAGGTCAAAGTATGTCTACTGTGTGGAAGAACAAACAGACAGGAGGGGCAAATCTTCCAGAAAGGAGAAATGAGGTTACTGCCAGAAGCAGAGGTTAAGTGAATCATGGGCCGATGATTCAGTGACAAATCACCCTTGGGGATTGTCCCACCTACCAGAGGCTGATTGCTTTGCAAGGAACTTCAGGGGCAAGAGAATCACCTGTACTCCTCAGGAGGTAGTAGGATAAAATCCCTTGCTTTACAAACTTTGCTTCTTAAGAATCTCTAACATCATTGGCCAGACAAGATGCACTTCCTTATAAATTAAATATGAAGTATCATATTTTCTCAATATCCATATAAATTTTAAATTCTATTATATAATTCATCTGTGTTGGTTATAATAAAAATCACTGTTATTCTCCATATTTTCAAGGATACCTGTTGATGAGGGAAATGAACTGTGTACTCCCTGAAGCATGTACAATACTGACTGAAAAGAGGAGAGATCTTGGACCATGTATATCTGGCTTTGATCTGCTTGTTAGCTGTCCTTGTTCATGACATTTAGTCACTGAGCTTCAACTACCTTACTTATCTGTACAAGAAAAACAGTAATCCCATCTCACATTGTATAGAACAATGTGAGAACTAAATGAAAACAAAAAAAAATGTATTCCAGTACTTTTCACTGCGGTGATATACTAATAGCTAACACTTACTGAGTCGCTGCAATTAAAGTAAGCATTTAGGGCCCACGATGTAGGTGCATTGTCTTTCATTTTAGCTATTAAGTATTCAATAACAGAAGCTTAAAGAAGTTATGCTAATAAGTAGCAAAGCCAGGATTTGAACCAAGCAGGGTTTCTGCAGAGCCAGCTTACTTAAGTGAACTGCCTACCAGTACCAGGGTTGGAGACTGTCACATATAATTTTGATGAATTTTCTGAATACCAATAGGAAAGTCTGAACTTTAAAATGGAATGTTGATACAATCAGTTGTGTGTTTAAAGACAGAGGTTTTACTAAAGGGATTGGATTGTTGGCTAGCATTTCATTCACTAAAGCCTAGTCAAATACAGTCTCAAGGCTTTATGTCACTGATATTTTGCCCTTGAGGGAGAAACTTCCTTCTGGCTTAAAGATGGTTATGTATATCCCTTCAATTGTGCATTCATCGTTCACTGTCCATTAAATTTTGGGATTGCCCACTGTGTGCTAAGACTAGGTTCTATTCAAGGCCCTGGGAATACAAAGATAAATAAGGTAGAGCCCCTACCCTCATAGTTAGAGCAGTGGATTTTAAGCAGTTCAACCACAACCCAAAGTAAGAAATGCATTTTACATGGCAACGCTGTACAACACACACACACACCCCTACACAAATACACACACAATACAGTTAAATTTCATAAAATAATACTTAATCTTACCGTATGCAATGTGATATATTCTATTTGTTCTACTTTACTTCACTCCTAGTCTATTCTGTTTTGTTTTTTTAAATGTTGAATGCCCCAAGTAAAATTATTTCAAGACACTAATAGATTGTGACATGTAATTTGAAAAACACTAGTCTACAGAAAGAGGAAGGAAGTTAAATGAACAAGTTCAATATAATATGGGAATAGTCTAAAAGCCATCTAGACAATGAGCTCTTGGACCTTAATGAAAGAGACATTCTTCCTAGGGGATGTTAGGGCAGGTAACTCTAGAATGAACTGAACTGAGCCTTGAGAAATGAGAAGGAAATTGTCAGGTGGAAAATGGGAGGAAGGACATTCCAAATAAATGAAACGGCATGTGTAGGTGTGAGAGGAAATGGTAAAAAGTTAAGCAAATGAGGGCAGGGTAGAATGCTAGTTTGGATTCATTAGACAAAGGACAACCATGCCATGAAAGAGTCTAAATTTACTGGAGACCCTGTCAGAGTTCAGAAGCAGCCAGTTCACACTCATTAGAATGGTTTCCACATCTGGCAATGATGTGCACTGACTAACTGCTTGCGGCTAGTCAACTGCATTCTGTGCTACACTCACAGAGAAGAGGAAGACTGCACTTTGAACTTGAGAGAGTCAGTTTAAAGAAGGAGCCAGACATATACACAAATAATTTTGATACCACGTAATTAGTTCCGTAATAGCAGTATACACACAGTGCAGTAAGTGTGCAGTTAAAAAAATATGGGTTCTGCTTGTGAGAGCTGGGGACGTCGTCACAGGTCTGAGTGTAGGAACATACATATGAGGAATTTCAGCTTGTTTTAATTGTCACTGGCTGTGAGAATGGGAGTCTAAATTAATATAACACTTCTGGAAAGGAACTTGGCAATATGTTACCGTAGACTTGAAAACGTTCACAGCGTTTGGCCAAACAATTTTGCTTGTAGGAGGCTATCTTAAATGCAACTCAAAGAGTGACCCAGCCCTCAGATAATGGCTTCATTTCACCATGGTGTTGTGTTCAAAGAAATATAATCTGGCAACCAAATATATTTGAACTGGTCCCAGTCTTAACTACATCTCCGGAAGAACACTAAAGGGAATCCAGCATAGCTGCCGTTAAATCTGCTGTTGCACATTGGAATGGTGTGGAGGGGTTTATCTTATCTGTGTATACATCCCAGAAAAGGCCTGTGCTCCAGGCCAGAGTCAAAGCATGGGGAGGGGGAGGCATGAAAAAGGATGGGAGGAATAAAACAATCCAAAATTAAACTAACTTGGTACAAGTAAGAGCAGAGAGTCAGAGCTGGACTGCCATGAGAATGTGATCTCCATGGAAATATGTCCAACATTGGGGGAAAGGATTTTAATTTCCATATGCTGTAAAAACAGAAAATTTTTAAAAATTATTTAAATTTTCCCAAGTAACATCTGGATTTCATTTATAAAGATGAAAAATTTAAAAGATGAAAAATAAAGATTTTAGTTTCCATACGCTGTAAAAATAGGGAGAGAATTTTTTTTTTAATTCTTTAAATTTGTCCGAGTAACACCTGGATTTCATTTATAAAGATGAAAAATAAAGATTTTAGTTTCCATATGATGTAAAAATAGGGAGAGAAAATTTTTTTAAATTATTTAAATTTTCCCAAGTAACATCTGGATTTCATTTATAAAGATGAAAAATTATCCAAAAGTTAGAAAGTAATGATTAATTAAATGATATATTCTTATGATACGGTATTTGCATTTATTGACTGTCATATGGTAGAAATAATTGTTAAGGAAATGGAGAAAACAGAATATAAGAACATAAAAAAGAATAGTAAAAAGTATACCAAAATACTAACATGGAATATTTTTATTTCATTCTTTTTACTTTTCTGTATTTTCCACATAGCCTATAATGAACATGTATTCCTTTCTGTATGCAGAAATTTATTTTTTAGAACCATTGGCTGGACAAGGAAAATTATTAAAATTGGGGCTTAGGAAATAATTATAGGAACTGGTTTTAACATTCTAGTTGCCTGCTAGGTTTTGCAATTGTGTTTCACTGTTGGAGAAACTGGGACCCAGGAAGCTGGCAAGATAATAATAATTATCAACTGTAAAATTTGAGTATGGAAACTTAGCTGTGCAAAGTACTAAATGGTGTTATTTTAAAAGGGTCCTAGAGGGCTTCCCTGGTGGTGCGGTGGTTAAGAATCCGCCTGCCAATACAGGGGACACCGGTTCGAGCCCTGGTCTGGGAAGATGCCACAGAGCAACTAAGCCCATGCACCACAACTACTGAGCCTGCGCTCTAGAGCCCGTGAGCCACAGCTACTGAGTCCACGAGCCACAGCTACTAAGCCTGCGCTCTAGAGCTCACGCTCCACAACAAGAGAAGCCACTGCAATGAGAAGTTCGTGCACCACAACAAAGAGTAGCCCCCGCTTGCCGCAACTAGAGAAAGCCAGCGTGTAACAACTAAGACCCAATGCAGCCAAAAATAAATAAATATAAAAAGGTTTTGAATAAAAAGTGTCCTAGAGTCAAGTGCTTATTTGCATAGGTTACTTAAAAGCAGGACTTCGTGGAGCCTTTGTCATTAATAGTCACAATTACAACAACTAAACTCACAGCAATCCTGTGAGTTGAATATTGTCTACATGTTTCAGACAAGGAAACTTAGTCTTGTGGTGATTAAGACATTTATCCAGATCCACAGATAACCAATGGAACCAGGATGCAAGTCTGCACTTGTCCTTTCTGCCACACTTTCCCTTCAACTAAGTAGTTACACTAGAGGAAATGTCAGAGCATTGCAATATGAGAAAAACAAAAGGCCCAGAAATAAGCAGATGTAATATGGGCCAAAATTTCACAGAAAAGCAAATCCCTTTCAGCTTCCTTTTTTACTTCTTCCTTCCATTATGCAATGGCACCAACTGAGCTGAGAAATCTATTCTCTAGAGCAGTGTGGAATAAGAAGCAGAAAGGTCTGTCTAAATTTTTACATAATGCTTGAGAGCTCCCTGGTATTTTTTTAAATTAATTAATTAATTAATTAAATTTATTTAGTTTATTTAATTAAATTTAAATAAATAAATAATTTATTTTATATATTAAAATATATTTATATTAAATATAAAATTTATATATTTTATATTTAAAGCCCTGTGTTAGGGCTTTCTCTAGTTGCAGCGAGCAGGGGCTTCTCTTCGTTGTGGTGCACAGGCTTCTCATTGCGGTGGATTCTCTTGTTGCGGAGCACGGGCTCTATGTGCGCGGGCTTCAGTAGTTGTGACTCGCGAGCTCAGTAGTTGTGGTGCATGGGCTTAGTTGCTCCTCAGCATGTGGGATCTGCCCGGACCAGGGATCAAACCCATGTCCCCTGTATTGGCAGGTGGATTCTTTTTTTTTTTTTTTTTTTTTTTTTATATTTTTATTTATTTATTTATGGCTGTGTTGGGTCTTCGTTTCTGTGTGAGGGCTTTCTCTAGTTGTGGCAAGCAGGGGCCACTCTTCATCGCGGTGCGCTGGCCTCTCACTGTCGCGGCCTCTCTTGCTGCGGAGCACAGGCTCCAGACGCGCAGGCTCAGTAATTGTGGCTCACAGGTCCAGTTGCTCTGCGGCATGTGGGATCTTCCCAGACCAGGGCTCGAACCCGTGTCCCCTGCATTGGCAGGCAGATTCTCAACCACTGCGCCACCAGGGAAGCCCCGGCAGGTGGATTCTTAACCACTGCACCACGAGGGAAGTCCCCTAGTATTTTTTTTTAATGAAAAATGTTCTATTAGCACCACAGATGTTGCAGGCAGGTTCTAAAAGACTGTGAAACTCGATAGATTGAAAGTTTAGCTTATAATTCACCTTGGAAGGAGCCAGAGCTGATTATTGCTACCAGTCCCTACCTTCCTAAGATGTCCAGCTCTAATCACTGAGGCCTATTCGATTAAGCTCTGTCCCACTCAGTAATTTAAGCATATCATGGCCAGCAAAAAAGAACAGCAACCTCAGCTCACCAGCCAGAGATGTTATCCAGCCTGACAACTGTGAGTCATAAACATGACCACCAAATTGGTCCTCTTTATCCCCTGCCTCCAAATGGCATAGGTCCAGTCGAGTTTGTAAGGTTCAGTTCTGACTTGCTTTTGTTTTCCAAATTCAGCTTCTTTTCTAGGATTTCCTTCAACTCCAACCTGGTTGAAGCTGGACTTTTTTCTAGCCTCTTCTCAGCCACCACACTCAGCAAAGATTGTCTTTTGTCATTGCTTGCCTGCAAAAGTTCACTGCATGACTGGTATTCCTTTTAGGAAGCTCACACGGTACCAACATCCCTCAAGATATCACTCTCAACCTTGCCATGCCATGATGTTCTAACACCTGACTTTTAATTTTCCTGCCTTGGAGACCACCTGTCAAGACCACACATTGCTCTAATATGCCTCACCCTAATGATTAGTCCTCTCCTTAGTGGCCCTCTCCAGAAATCTTCTCAATTTGTTCCCTAAGTTTCCTCGATAGGATCATTGCTAATCTCCATTATTGCTTCTCATTCTCATGAATTGGAATTGAGGGATAGCCTTAACTTTCCATAAATATCTTTTGATTTTCCACTCTGATCTAGACATCGTGCTAAGTCCTATGATATGTGGAAATTCTTGTGACATACTCTTATCCTTATTGTATGGAATTTATTGGCTTCTGAATAAGGAAAATATGGGTAAAAATAATTCTAAGATAATTTGAAATGAGGTATGTGCTAAATAGAGCAATGAGGTTTGGAAATGAAAAGTAAAGATTAATTGTTTTGTCTGCAGCTATCAAGAAAGCTTTCTGGAAAAGGAAGAAATTGAGCTAAGCTTTGAAGAAGGAGGAAATTATATACAGGTGGAGAAAGATATTCTAAACTCTGGGAATGAAAAAGATGAACATATAAGATAGTGTATGGTAGGTTTTAGTTTTAAGAATTTTCTGTGTGGTTGGGTGTGAAGGGCTCTTGCAGGGAAATTGGAGGAGACATCTGGAAAGTTAGCTTCATGCTTGATCTTGTAGAAACTTAAATTATGATAAGGACTCTGAACTCTGTTATTTAGTGGCGTTACTGTCAGGTTTTTAGCAGTGGCTGTATGTGATACTGGCCTAATCATTTTCTCTGGCCTTTATACTCACTAATAGGAGTCATGTATAGGTAGGTGACTTGGGATATTGGAGAGGATGGATGGGAGCAAGGGGGAAGAGAGACAGGAAACCCAGCAAGAAATCTGCTCCCTTAAGTGAAGTGAGAGGATGAGAGTCTCTATCCAAGCAGAGGTGGTGGGAAGATAAAAGCTGTGACTGCACTGGGTAAAGAATCTCTACAGCCTACAGCCTGACTTAGCAGATGCCACAATTAAGGATACAAAACATTTTCCATTATAGTCCTCACTTTTGACTACTCACACTTAACTTATCATGGTCCTAATTTCTGTAAGGTAATCTCAGATCCAAGGCAGTTTTTGGAAATATTTTGGGAAAAATTCCATTTGCATCATGTCAAAAAGAAACAAAACTGCATTTCCATAGGGAGAAAAAAAAAAAGAAAGAAGGGGAAAATGTTATTTTTGTTTAAATATCCAACATCTGAAAGTCTTCTTTTAATACGTCACACTCACACTGCCTTAAGCTGGGTACAAAATAAGAAGTAAGATTTGGTGGATTTCATTCCAACCAATAGTTTAAAATAAATAGCAATTTAATCTTGGATTTTACTGTTGTTTGTTTTAAGACCACTGAAACCTGAACTTGAACAAGCTTCTTAAATGACCACTTGGTACTAATAGGACTCTTTCCTTCCCAGAGGAGCTTGGAACTCTCTGGGCTTGGGTCCAGGGTCCCAGACGAGGAATACATTCCTCCTTTAAGTTAGAACTGCCACATGTTTTCTTCCAGCTTGGAAGAACCATTAAAAGATCCCAGCTTCAATCTTTTCATTCTAGGGATGATGAAACTCAGTTCAAAAAATTAGACAACTTGCCCAAAGTTCAATATTAATTTATTGCAGAACCAGAGCTACAGTGTGGGGTTTCTTTATTGCCAGATTGTATCACTCTTATGTTTAAAATTATTCATCACTCCACACCCTCCCTGAAGCTTCTCAGAGCCCAAAGCAGTAGGATGTTGGGAGAAGTACTTTCCACACCCAGTTGGCAGGATGCTGGAAGTAGAAGATGTGGATCCTTTAGATCATATGGAAAATGCTGAGACTCCTCTAAATATACACAGTCTATAAAGTTCCTCTCATGAAGTTCCCCTTCCTCCACTCTCATATCCCCTCCGACAAGCTACTTCTCTGACTTCTTTTGACTTTGAATTGACCTTAATATTCATTTCCATTTTAACTTGATTTCACCTTCTTCTTCCTAATCTTTCTTCCCCTACTTTCATGCCCAAATCCCACCACACCAAACCAATGTCCGAATTCTTCCAATTTGAGAGTGACTGCTTGCTTGAAAATCTCTAGAGCTTTTCCCACACTGATGGGAGGCTAAGGTTGTAAGCATTGGGGAAGTTTACAGGCATCAACTTTTTGAATAGTTTGGAGATTAGGCTTCCTAGATGATAGATGTAAAAACAAGAACATAATGAACAGGCTTACATGAATCATTTCTTATAGCTGCATCATGAATTCCCCTGCCACAAATTGTTAAGTACAGAAGGGCCTTAGAGAATACAAATGAAAAAATATAATATCACGCTTGCTCCTTCTTGTTGAGGTGGCAAAGTAATAAATCTGTCAAAGATAGATAAAAACTAACTACATTCCTGTGCGTGGACAAGACAAGGAAATTCATTACCACAATTTTGGTTGTCTATGTTCCTAAATACGAGAACTGAATGGTGAATAAGCAAAGAAACAATGGTACGTCTCAGGAATATGAAGCACCACCACATGCCAAGTTCTGCGAGGTATTTTCACATGCCATATCTCATTTAATATTCACTCCAAATCTTTGTAGTAGGTTCTTAATTACTGCCCTTCACTTTTACAATTATTAGGAAAAAATCAGGGAAGGGAAGAATTGTTCCTAAGCTGGTGAATGTCAAAGAGGAGATTCAACACTCAGTTTATTTTATTGAAAATTCCATGTTCTCTCTACTGTACTCTGATGCCTCCTAGATCAATTCTTTAAGTACAAACTGTAACAGTTATTGAGCACTTATTACAGTATAGGCACTAGACTAGAATGTGCTTTGAATGTTCAGTTCCTTTCATCTTCAAAACCACCCCCATGAGGTAAGTACTATTATTTTTCTCATTTACAGATGAGGAAACCAAGGCACAGGGTAGTTAATCACACAGCTATTACATGACAGCCACACCATGATTTAAAACCAGCTACTCTGGCTCCAGAGTACAAAATCTTCACCATCAGGCCATAACATCTCACTTAATTTTCTTCTGTTTTGCTCTTTTCCATTCCTTTATTTTCCATTTGTTCTTTTCCATTTCATTTTTCTCCCCACCCCTTTTACCTTCCTGCTTTCCTTCCACCTCTCTTACTTTTTTTCTCCAAACAGTCACTGAATACCTACAATGTGCAAGGGGATCATGCGTAAGATGAGTGACCTAAGGTTAAGGAACACAGAGGGAGAGACACATAAACATATCATTTTAATGAGTGTCATAAATATGAATGCAGAGATCTATACCCAGAAATACATTATCCACATGCACAGGTGGAGCTACCATCTGATTTCCTGCTCTTTTGTCCTCCCACATGAAGCCATAGTTTACTCCTAGAAGAGCAGCAAGAGCTATTCTGATACAATGCTAAGTCAGATCATGCCGCTTCCTCTCTTCCAGATTGTCCAAAGCCTTCAGATACCACTTAGAGGAGAAGTCAAACTCTTCAGTAGCTGCAAAGCCTTGCAAGATCTGTTCCTCATGACTACATCCCCTGTATCTCTTGCTGCTTCAGCCACACTGATCACCTCGATATTCCTTGTACATGTGAAGCCCGCTTTGACCTTAGGGCCTTTGCCCTTGCTATTCCCTGGAATGCCCTTCTCTCAAATACATCTGCATGGTTTATTCCCTTCCCTCCTTTTAGGCCTTTGCTCAAATGTCAACTTCTCAATGAGGTCCTTTCGGATGAAAGGCCCTCACTGAGAAGGTCTTATTTGAATCTAAATTCCACCCTATCCTAGTACTCTATTACACTTTGCTGCTTTATTGTCTTATAGAGCACTTACCACCATGTAATTTATTATTTATTTTGTATCTTGTCAACATCCACCCCACTTCATTCCCCACAGAATATAAATAATTATATTTTATATATATTCTATATAAAATCACTAAATAACAAAGGGATTTTTATCTGTTTTGTATATTTATGCATCCCTAGCACCTAGAATAATGTTTGCCATATGGGTGCTCACTAAATTATTTATCAAATTCATGAAAAAAATTTAATAGGAGAGGAGAGGAAGCAGAAATAGGAAATTCTTCACAGAGATGGAGACATTTGAATTGATTGTTGAATGATGAGTAGGAAATATGTTGGCTAGATAAGGGTGAGGAGGAAGCACTTATATAAAGACATGGAAATAATAAATAACATGGCTGACTTAGGAGACTGTGAGTAGTTTAGCATCACTGGATTTGGGTATGGAGTGGTAGGAACAGAAGTGAGAGAGAGAGAAAGAACAGATGATGAAAAGCCTCCTACACGATGGACAGGAACACCATTGTTGTGTGATGGGGTAGTGTCAGTGAGTTGTAATCATGGGAATGACATGATATGATTTTTACATGTCACAAGGTAGAGCCTATGTTTTTCTAAATATAGCTTTTAAAAATATATAAAAATATTTTATATTTATAAAAATATAAAATATTATAGTAAATGAAGAAATAATAACATAGTTTAGGAATAAAGAAAACAACATATATTTTAGCACTCACAATGTGAACTGGGGAAAGGACAGTGGAAATCAAGTGAAAAGGAGTGGATTTGATCACCACTGAAAAGAAAGAACATTCATGAAATTGTGACCAATCAGCAAGGAGACTGTGTAAAGAGGAACCAAAGGTAATGCCCAGAGTTTAGGCTTGATAACCTGATGGACCTAGAGAGGAGGAGGAAGAGGGTCAAAGTTAAGCATAATTAGCTCGGAGTGAGGCATGTTAAGATGGAAGTTCTTGTGGTATATTTAGGATAAGAAGGGGTGAGTACAGTTTTCTGATTCATCAGGAATGAACTGAGACCCACTACAAATAACGCAGCTCCATTAATTCACCTTCCACTGGGTGGGAATTGCGGAAGTCAATTTTGGAAGACTTTCAGTTTTACTGTATCTAGATAACTTACTTTAGAATCACCTGTGGTGCTTGCTAAAAATGCACATTCAGTAGGTCTGGGTTTGAACTGGCATTTTTAACAAGCACTTTTAGGTGATTCTGATGCTGGTGGTCCATGGGCTATACTTACGGAAATGTTATTTAGACAAAACTAAAATCACTAATAATGGCTCAGGTCTGACCAATTGCAGGGCAATGTGTGACTCTTCCTCATCAATCTGTATCCTGCCGTCTATCAAACCTTTCTGTCCATTTCTAATACTACCTCCTCAAGTTTAATTAGCATCCATTGAGCATCCTTTGCAGTACTTGTCACATTTAATTCTCACAGCCATGAGAGGTAGATACCATTTGCTACATATTGAAGATAAAGGAACTGAGCTCAGAGACTTTCAATAACATGCCTGAGATCCTTGAATTAATCAATAATAACGGAGAATCATACTTCCATCATCAGATTCTAAGGCTTGCACCCTTTCCACTGTGGCACAGCACCTCTTCCATAAAGCCTTTACAGGTGAGTCACTTCCCTTTTTAAAAACTTTAAGCGCCACAGTGTTCAGCACTATTTAACATGCAGTGTACTGTGGTGCATTATTAGCTAGCTGGTTTCTACATATTAGAATTATACCCTTAACTCTACAGTCTACAGCTACAGACTATCCTTTAGTTTTCTGTCCACCCCAAATGGCCTGGCACTCATAACAGTATTTAGTAGGAGCTCAACAAACACTGTGCTCAATTCCCCTGAGGGGCCGGCTGCTCCAAGGAGGTGGCAGATGTGGACTTCCTGTGTGCTCTTGGGTGATTCACTGTCTTAAAACCCTCCTCTTGGGCTTCCCTGGTGGCGCAGTGGTTGAGAGTCCGCCTGCGGATGCAGGGGACGTGGGTTCGTGACCCGGTCCGGGAAGATCCCACATGCTGCGGAGTGGCTGGGCCCATGAGCCATGGCCGCTGAGCCTGCGCAACCGGAAAAAAAATCCTCCTCTTTAACATGAGGAAACATACATTTTTTTGGCACTTGAGTCACAGGAATTTTGGGAAGAGTAATGATATGCCATGGCCAATCTGCAGTGTGTCAGGGTAAGTAGATTAATTTGCAAGTACAATACTAACCAAGGAAGGAGAGTGTTCTTTCAAAAAACAAAAAAAAAAAGGAAAGAAAAGAAAAGAAAAAGAAAAAAAAAGATTTCTAAGTCTCTCTGCCAGAAAATTAATAGGTACTTCCCATTCCCAGAAAATCCATTTACTTCCCCCAGGACCAAATGCGTATAGTGTGCTGGAATATTTTCATGAGCAAACCTAGGTCTGGTACAGAGACAAAGGGTCAAGCTGCAGGGTGGTCATAGAAAACAAATGCTAGGATCTTGCAGGCCCAGAGTCTGGCATCTCACTCCTTGTCACTCAGCCCAAGGCAGAATCAAAAACCACCTGTACCATGAGAGATGCGTTCAGTGTCACTATTGACACAACCACAACCTACCATGAAGCTTCCACCCTGGCTCACTGCGGGCTTGCTCCTGAGAAGGTAACAGGAATAAGCACCAAATTATTTTTGAATCAGGACCAAAGAGAATGATTAGATGATCTCATTAAAAATTCAGGAACATTAAAAAAGATCAAGAGATGAGAGACGTACAATTTTGCTTTATGTATAAGGAAACAAGACCCAAGGAAGCCTTTCCACCTCCAATCAATCTGGAAATCATCCCTCCAAAATCATAAGAAATTTTTTTTACAAAACAGCTAGGCAAAATATAGAGGTGGCAGTCTTATTATACTTAGAGGAAAATGGCAAGTTTTAAGCTCATGTAAATGGGAAGAGAAGCCATCCAAGACAGTAATTACTTTATAGCACTAACCCCATCAAGAGGGCACCACCCTCATGACATCATTTTAACCTAACTACCACAAAAAAGCCCTATTTGCTAAAGGCATCACATTGGGGGTTAATGCTTCAACATATAAATGAGTTTATGGGGGCCATTTTGTTCAAAACTGGAAAGTCAGCAACATTTGAGGTGCAGAAAGAAATAGTTATCTGCAATGGATAGTACATAGATTTATGGGAGAAAATAGCTACCTTGGACCTTGAGCAGTGAAAAAGAATGATATAGGAAATTCCATACACCAGTGACATGACAAAGCAAAGAGCGTTCCCTTATCTGCAACTGGCTGAAGGTTCTTATTAATGCATTTCAAAGCAGAGTCCCGTTGTATATTACTTATAGGTTGTTAGATATGATTATACTTTACTAAAATGCTTTTTGTTGTCATTCCATGGTGTGGGTTGGTCCTCCTCCATCATTTCACATTTTTATCATTACCATTGCAAAATCATGAGTCTATAAGCATTCCAGGCATTAACACTATTGCATACTGGAACCAACTGAGCCTTGCCTGAAAATTTTAAGTGACATTCTGGTGTGTTGAATGGACAAACCAGGTACACAATACCCTAAACAACCCATGACTTTGGCCAAGCTTATTGCAACTGGAACACCCAACATCCAACACATTAAACTCATATTCAAAGTAAATCCTTTCAAGATGAACAGAATACTAATTCAAAAGGAATTAAAGATGCTGTGAAGATTCGGGAATTCAAGACAATGGGAAATACTAAAAGCAAAAAAGGATCTATTGGCTTGGCCAAAAAGTTTGTTTGGGTTTTTCCATACCATCTTTTTTTTTTTTTAACATCTTTATTACCTTATATATCCAACATGATGGTTTAAAAGACAAACCTTAGAGAGAACAGATTTTGGATAAGAATGCAAATAAAATGAAATTACAGAAAAGTGTGTCCTCCATTAGAAGGTGGCCCAGGAGACTTGTCCTCCTCTAGGCTTACTGCCTATAATTTAAGAATAATTAACATGTAAATTTAAATAATTATTATGGGGATATATGAGTGTGGGTCTCTATGTGTGCTGTTTGTGTGCGTGTACCTGTATGTGCATGAATGTTCTTTGCAGTAAAGAAGAAAACACAAAGAGAAGTGACCAGAAAGGAAAAAAAGATTGAGAGGCAGAAAATTTTTAACATTTAACAAATCTTCAAATAGGTAAATGATATACAGTCATCATATCTCTTCATTTTGCACATTTGATGACAAAAATCAGTATTATTTGATCCTAAACAAGATACGATCACGCTTTATCAGTCTGTCACAGAAGACTATTAACATAGATATATAGCAGGGTGAAAAAATTTTTTCCATCTGGCACCAACATGTTCCTTAGGAAGGCTACAGTCTTGGTTTAAAACAAACAAACAAACAAAACCCTCTGATAAATATTTGGGGAAGGAAGCTAAAAATCTTAGGGCATGGCTTGCTAAAAGATAAAGGAGGAGGTCGGCGGGAAGATGGCGGAAGAGTAAGACGTGGAGATCGCCTTCCTCCTCACGGATACACCAGAAATACATCTACACGTGGAACAACTCCTACAGAACACCTACTGAAGGCTGGCAGAAGACCTCAGAGCTCCCAAAAGGCAAGAAACTCCCCACGTACCTGGGTAGGGCAAAAGAAAAAAGAAAAAACAGAGACAAAAGAATAAGGATGGCACCTGCATCAGTGGGAGGGAGCTGTGAAGGAGGAAAAGTTTCCACACACTAGGAGGCCCCTCCGCGGGCGGAGACTGCGGGAGGCGGAGCGGGGAGCTTCGGGACCGCGGAGTGGTGCACAGCGACGGGTGCGGAGGGCAAAGCGGGGAGATTCCTGCACAGACGATCGGTGCCGACCGGCACTCACCAACCCGAGAGGCTTGTCTGCTCACCCGCCGGGGCTGGCGGGGCTGCGAGCTGAGGCTCGGGTTTCGGTTTTGGACGGAGCGCAGGGAGAGGACTGGAGTTGGCGGCTTGAGCATAGCCTGAAGGGGTTGGTGTGCCACGACTAGCCGGGAGGGAGTTCGGGGAAAAGCCTGCACCGGCCGAAGAGGCAAGAGACTTTTTCTTCCCTCTTTGTTTCCTGGTGCGCGAGGAGAGGGGTTTAAGAGCGCTGCTTAAAGGAACTCCAGAGACGGGCGCGAGCCGCGGCTAAAAGCGCGAACCCCAGAGACGGGCGCGAGCCGCGGCTGAGGGCGCGAGCCCCCGAGACGGGCGCGAGCCGCGGCGGGAAGCGCGAGCCCCAGAGACGGGCGCGAGCCGCGGCTGAAACCGCGGAGCCCAGAGACGGGCGGGAGACGCTGGGGCTGCTGCTGCCGCCACCAGGGGGGCTGTGTGCGAGCACAGGTCACTCTCCGCGCCCCTCTTCCGCGGAGCCTGTGCAGGCCGCCACTGCCAGGTTCCCGGGATCCAGGGACAACTTCCCCGGGAGTACGCACGGCGGGTCTCAGGCCGGTGCTGCGTCACGCCGGCCTCTGCCGCAGCGTCACGCCGCCTCTGCCGCCGCAGGCCCGCCCCGCACGCAGTGCCCCTCCTTCCCCCATCCCCCAACCCCCGGCCTGAGTGAGCCGGAGCTCCCGAATCAGCGGCTCCTTTAACCCCGTCCTGTCTGAGCAAAAAAACAGACGCCCTCCAGCAATCTGCGCGCAGGGGCAGGGCCGGGTACAAAGCTGAGCTCCTGTGAGCTGTGAGAGCAGGGAGGAGAGGGGGAGGTCTCTCCCGGCAGCCGCGGAGGCGGCGGATTGAAGCTCAACTTGATGTGCCCTGCATTGTGGAATACCTGAATAGACAGGGAGTGATCCCAAATTGAAGAGGGGGAATTTAGGAGCGAGATCTGTGATTTTTTTCCCTTTTCCTCTTTTTGTGAATGTGTGCGTGTATGCTTCTGTGTGAGATCTTGTCTGTATACTCTTGCTTCCACCATTTGTCCTAGGGCTCTATCCGTCCATGGTTTTGTTTTTTTTTTAAAAAAAAAAAAAAAAAAATTTTTTTTAAATAATTAATTTTAATTGTAATAACTTTATTGAACTTTACCTTCGTTCTTTCTTTCTTTCTTTCCTTCCCTCCTTCCCTCCTTTAGACAGCGAATCACCCCAGGTTGAGGGGGTGGTCTCTGGGAGCAGGATTTATGATTTTTCCCCCTTTGCCTCTCTTTGTGAAGGTGTATGTGTATGCTTCTGTGTAAGATTTTCTCTGTATAGCTTTGCTTCCAACAGTTGTCCTAGGGCTCTATCCGTCCATGGTTTTTTTAAAAAAAAATTTTTTTTTCTTAATAATTAATTTTAATTGTAATAACTTTATTGTACTTTACCTTCGTTCTTTCTTTCTTTCTTTCCTTCCTTCCTTCCCTCCTTTAGACAACGAATCACCCCAGGTTGAGGAGGTGGTCTCTGGGAGCAGGATTTATGATTTTTCCCCCTTTGCCTCTCTTTGTGAACGTGTATGTGTATGCTTCTGTGTAAGATTTTCTCTGTATAGCTTTGCTTCCAACATTTGTCCTAGGGCTCTATCCGTCCATGGTTTTTTTTTAAAAAAAACATTTTTTTTTCTTAATAATTAATTTTAATTGTAATAACTTTATTGTACTTTACCTTCGTTCTTTCTTTCTTTCTTTCCTTCCTTCCTTCCCTCCTTTAGACAGCGAATCACCCCAGGTTGAGGAGGTGGTCTCTGGGAGCAGGATTTATGATTTTTCCCCCTTTGCCTCTCTTTGTGAACACGTATGTGTATGCTTCTGTGTAAGATTTTCTCTGTATAGCTTTGTTTCCAACATTTGTCCTAGGGTTCTATCTGTTCTTTTTTTTTTTTTCTTTCTAAATATTTTTTAGTACAATAACTATATTATACTTTATTTTATTTTTACTGTATCTTCTTTCTTTCTTTTTTCCTTCTTTCCCTCCTTCCTTCCTCCCTTCCTCCCTCCCTCCCTCCCTCCTTTCTTTCCTTCTTTGCTTCTTTCTTCCTTCCTTCCTTTCCTCCTTTCCTCCTTTCCTTCTTTCTTTCCTCAAACTTCTACTAATTCTCTCTACATTTTCTCCTTCTTTCCCTCCTTCCTTCCTTCCTTCCTCCCTCCCTCCCTCCTTTCTTTCCTTCTTTGCTTCTTTCTTCCTTCCTTCCTTTCCTCCTTTCCTTCTTTCTTTTCTCATACTTCTACTAATTCTCTCTACATTTTCTCCTTCTTTCCCTCCTACCTTCCTTCCTTCCTCCCTCCCTCCCTCCTTTCTTTCCCTCTTCGCTTCTTTCTTCCTTCCTTCCTTTCCTCCTTTCCTTCTCTCTTTCCTCAAACTTCTACTAATTCTCTCTACATTTTCTCCTTCTTTCCCTCCTTCTTTCCTTCCTTCCTCCCTCCCTCCCTCCCTCCCTCCTTTCTTTCCTTCTTTGCTTCTTTCTTCCTTCCTTCCTTTCCTCCTTTCCCTCTTTCTTTCCTCATACTTCTAATTCTCTCTACATTTTCTCCTTCTTTCCCTCCTTCCTTCCTTCCTCCCTCCCTCCCTCCTTTCTTTCCTTCTTTGCTTCTTTCTTCCTTCCTTCCTTTCCTCCTTTCCTTCTTTCTTTCCTCATACTTCTACTAATTCTCTCTACTTTTCCTCCCTTTTATTCTGAGCCGTGTGGATGAAAGGCTCTTGGTGCTCCAGCCCAGGAGGCAGGGCTCTGCCTCTGAGGTAGGAGAGCCAACTTCAGGACACTGATCAACAAGAGACCTCCCAGCTCCACATAATATTAAACGGTGGAAATCTCCCAGAGACCTCCATCTTAACACCAGCACCCAGCTTCACTCAACGACCAGCAAGCCACAGTGCTGGACAACCTATGCCAAACAACTAGCAAAACAGGAACACAACCCCACCCATTAGCAGAGAGGCTGCCGAAAATCATAACAAGGCCACAGACACCCCAAAACACACCACCAGACGTGAACCTGCCCACTAGAGAGACAAGATCCAGCCTCATCCAGCACAACACAGGCACTAGTCCCCTCCACCAGGAAGCCTACACAACCCGCTGAAACAACCTTAGCCACTGGAGACAGACATCAAAAACAACGGGAACTACGAACGTGCAGCCTGCAAAAAGGAGACCCCAAACACAGTAAGATAAGCAAAATGAGAAGACAGAAAAACACACAGCAAATGAAGGAGCAAGATAAAAACCCACCAGACCTAACAAATGAAGAGGAAATAGGCAATCTACCTGAAAAAGAATTCAGAATAATGATAGTAAGGATGATCTGAAATCTTGGAAGTAGAATGGACAAAATGCAAGAAACAGTTAACAAGGACCTACAAGAACTAAAGATGAAACAGGCAACGATGAACAACGCAATAAATGAAATTAAAAGTACTCTAGATAGGATCAATAGCAGAATAACTGAGGCAGAAGAACGGATAAGTGACCTGGAAGATAAAGTAGTGGAAATAACTACTGCAGAGCAGAATAAAGAAAAAAGAATGAAAAGAAATGAGGACAGTCTCAGAGAGCTCTGGGACAACATTAAACGCACCAACATTCGAATTATAGGGGTTCCAGAAGAAGAAGAAAAAAAGAAAGGGACTGAGAAAATATTTGAAGAGATTATAGTTGAAAACTTCCCTAATATGGGAAAGGAAATAGTTAATCAAGTCCAGGAAGCACAGAGAGTCCCATACAGGATAAATACAAGGAGAAATACGCCAAGACACATATTAATCAAACTGTCAAAGATTAAATACAAAGAAAGCATATTAAAAGCAGCAAGGGAAAAACAACAAATAACACACAAGGGAATCCCCATAAGGTTAACAGCTGATCTCTCAGCAGAAACCCTACAAGCCAGAAGGGAGTGGCAGGACATACTGAAAGTGATGAAGGAGAAAAACCTGCAACCAAGACTACTCTACCCAGCAAGGATCTCATTCAGATTTGATGGAGAAATTAAAACCTTTACAGACAAGCAAAAGCTGAGAGAATTCAGCACCACCAAACCAGCTTTACGACAAATGCTAAAGGAACTTCTCTAGATAAGAAATGCAAAAGAAGGAAACAACCTATAATAACGAACCCAAAACAATATAGAAAATGGGAATAGGAACATACATATCGATAATTACCTTAAATGTAAATGGACTAAATGCTCCCACCAAAAGACACAGATTGGCTGAATGGATACAAAAACAAGACCCTTATATATGCTGTCTACAAGAGACCCACCTCAGATCTAGAGACACATACAGACTGAAAGTAAGGGGATGGAAAAAGATATTCCATGCAAATGGAAACCAAAAGAAAGCTGGAGTAGCAATTCTCATATCAGACAAAATAGACTTTAAAATAAGGACTATTAAAAGGGATAAAGAAGGACACTACATAATGATCAAGGGATCGATCCAAGAAGAAGATATAACAATTGTAAATATTTATGCACCCAACATAGGAGCACCTCAATACGTAAGGCAAATACTAACAGCCATAAAAGGGGAAATTGACAGTAACACATTCATAGTAGGGGACTTTAACACCCCACTTTCACCCATGGACAGATCATCCAAAATGAAAATAAATAAGGAAACACAAGCTTTAAATGATACATTAAACAAGATGGACTTAATTGATATTTATAGGACACTCCATCCAAAAACAACAGAATACACATTTTTCTCAAGTGCTCATGGAACATTCTCCAGGATAGATCATATCTTGGGTCACAAATCAAGCCTTGGTAAATTTAAGAAAATTGAAATTGCATCAAGTATCTTTTCTGACCACAACGCCATGAGACTAGATATCAATTAAAGGAAAAGATCTGTAAAATATACAAACACATGGAGGCTAAACAATACACTACTTAATAATGAAGTGATCACTGAAGAAATCAAAGAGGAAATAAAAAAATACCTAGAAACAAATGACAATGGAGACACAACGACCCAAAACCTATGGGATGCAGCAAAAGCAGTTCTAAGGGGGAAGTTTATAGCAATACAAGCCCACCTTAAGAAGCAGGAAACATCTCGAATAAACAACCTAATCTTGCACCTCAAGCAATTAGAGAAAGAAGAACAAAAAAGCCCCAAAGCTAGCAGAAGGAAAGAAATCATAAAAATCAGATCAGAAATAAATGAAAAAGAAACGAAGGAAACGATAGCAAAGATCAATAAAACTAAAAGCTGGTTCTTTGAGAAGATAAACAAAATAGATAAACCACTAGCCAGACTCATCAAGAAAAAAAGGGAGAAGACTCAAATCAATAGAATTAGAAATGAGAAAGGAGAAATAACAACTGACACTGCAGAAATAAAAAAAATCATGAGAGATTACTACAAGCAACTCTATGCCAATAAAATGGACAATCTGGAAGAAATGGACAAATTCTTAGAAATGCACAACCTGCCAAGACTGAATCAGGAAGAAATAGAAAATATGAACAGACCAATCACAAGCACTGAAATTGAAACTGTGATTAAAAATCTTCCAACAAACAAAAGCCCAGGACCAGATGGCTTCACAGGTGAATTCTATCAAACGTTTAGAGAAGAGCTAACACCTATCCTTCTCAAACTCTTCCAAAATATAGCAGAGGGAGGAACACTCCCAAATTCCTTCTACGAGGCCACCATCACCTTGATACCAAAACCAGACAAGGATGTCACAAAGAAAGAAAACTACAGGCCAATATCACTGATGAACATAGATGCAAAAATCCTCAACAAAATACTAGCAAACAGAATCCAACAGCACATTAAAAGGATCATACACCATGATCAAGTGGGGTTTATTCCAGGAATGCAAGGATTCTTCAATATACGCAAATCTATCAGTGTGATAAACCATATTAACAAATTGAAGGAGAAAAACCATATGATCATCTCAATAGATGCAGAGAAAGCTTTCGACAAAATTCAACACCCATTTATGATAAAAACCCTGCAGAAAGTAGGCATAGAGGGAACTTTCCTCAACATAATAAAGGCCATATATGACAAGCCCACAGCAAACATCATCCTCAATGGTGAAAAACTGAAAGCATTTCCACTAAGATCAGGAACAAGACAAGGTTGCCCACTCTCACCACTCTTATTCAACATAGTTTTGGAAGTTTTAGCCACAGCAATCAGAGAAGAAAAGGAAATAAAAGGAATCCACATCGGAAAAGAAGAAGTAAAGCTGTCACTGTTTGCAGATGACATGATACTATACATAGAGAATCCTAAAGATGCTACCAGAAAACTACTAGAGCTAATCAATGAATTTGGTAAAGTAGCAGGATACAAAATTAATGCACAGAAATCTCTGGCATTCCTATATACTAATGATGAAAAATCTGAAAGTGAAATCAAGAAAACACTCCCATTTACCACTTGCAACAAAAAGAATAAAATATCTAGGAATAAACCTACCTAAGGATACGAAAGACCTGTATGCAGAAAATTATAAGACACTGATGAAAGAAATTAAAGATGATACAAATAGATGGAGAGATATACCATGTTCTTGGATGGGAAGAATCAACATTGTGAAAATGACTCTACTACCCAAAGCAATCTACAGATTCAATGCAATCCCTATCAAACTACCACTGGCATTTTTCACAGAACTAGAACAAAAAATTTCGCAATTTGTATGGAAACACAAAAGACCCCGAATAGCCAAAGCAATCTTGAGAACGAAAAAAGGAGCTGGAGGAATCAGGCTCCCTGACTTCAGACTATACTACAAAGCAACAGTAATCAAGACAGTATGGTACTGGCACAAAAACAGAAAGATAGATCAGTGGAACAGGATAGAAAGCCCAGAGATAAACCCACGCACATATGGACACCTTATCTTTGATAAAGGAGGCAGCAATGTACAGTGGAGAAAGGACAGCCTCTTCAATAAATGGTGCTGGGAAAACTGGACAGGTACATGTAAAAGTATGAGATTAGATCACTCCCTAACACCATACACAAAAATAAGCTCAAAATGGATTAAAGACCTAAATGTAAGGCCAGAAACTATCAAACTCTTAGAGGAAAACATAGGAAGAACACTCTATGACATAAATCACAGCAAGATCCTTTCTGACCCACCTCCTAGAGTAATGGAAATAAAAACAAAAATAAACAAATGGGACCTAATGAAACTTCAAAGCTTTTGCACAGCAAAGGAAACCATAATCAAGACCAAAAGACAACCCTCAGAATGGGAGAAAACATTTGCAAATGAAGCAACTGACAAAGGATTAATCTCCAAAATTTACAAGCAGCTCATGCAGCTCAATAACAAAAAAACAAACAACCCCATCCAAAAATGGGCAGAAGACCTAAACAGACATTTCTCCAAAGAAGATATACAGAATGCCAACAAACACATGAAAGAATGCTCAACATCATTAATCATTAGAGAAATGCAAATCAAAACTACAATGAGATATCATCTCACACCAGTCAGAATGGCCATCATCAAAAAATCTAGAAACAATAAATGCTGGAGAGGGTGTGGAGAAAAGGGGACACTCTTGCACTGCTGGTGGGAATGTGAATTGGTTCAGCCACTATGGAGAACAGTATGGAGGTTCCTCAAAAAACTACAAATAGAATTACCATATGACCCAGCAATCCCACTACTGGGCATATACCCTGAGAAAACCAAAATTCAAAAAGAGTCATGTACCAAAATGTTCATTGCAGCTCTATTTACAATAGCCCGGAGATGGAAAGAACCTAAGCGCCCATCATCGGACGAATGGATAAAGAAGATGTGGCACATATACACAATGGAATATTACTCAGCCTTAAAAAGAAATGAAATTGAGTTATTTGTAATGAGATGGATAGACCTAGAGTCTGTCATACAGAGTGAAGTAGGTCAGAAAGACAAAGACAAGTACCGTATGCTAACACATATATATGGAATTTAAGGGGAAAAAAATGTCATGAAGAACCTAGGGATAAGACAGGAATGGAGGCGCAGACCTACTGGAGAACGGACTTGAGGATATGGGGAGGGGGAAGGGTGAGTTTTGACAGGGCGAGAAAGAGTCATGGACATATACACACTAACAAACGTAGTAAGGTAGATAGCTAGGGGGAAGCAGCCGCAAGGCACAGGGATATTAGCTCGGGGCTTTGGGACAGCCTGGAGGAGTGGGAGGGGGAGAGTGGGAGGGAGGGAGACGCAAGAGGGAAGACACATGGGAGCACATGTATATGTATAGCTGATTCACTTTGTTATAAATCAGAAACTAACACACTATTGTAAAGCAATTATACCCCAATAAAGATGTTAAAAAAAAAAAAAAAAGATAAAGGATCAAAGCATATACTTAAACTGCTTTTAAGAATAAACAAACAGAGCAGAAATTTCAGGGACAAGAGAAATGGCCAAATGTCTGCAATCAAGTTGGAAGAAAAGGCCTTTAATAAAGGCCATTATTAAAATGAATTAATAAATTTTTATTGCTTTAGTACAGTTTTAAATTTAGAGAATAATTGAGCAGATAGTAATAGAGTTACTATTTGATCACCACTCACCTCTGCATGGTTTCTCTTATTATCAATATCTTACGTTAGAATAATGCCTAGCATTTGTAATATTTATCATTAATGAACAAATATTGACACATTATTATTAACTATAGTCCATAGTTTGTATTAAGGTTCACTTTGTGTGTTAAACATTTTTGGGACTTTGACAAAAGCATAATGATGCACATCCATCATTACAGTTCCATAAAGAAAGAAGTTTCACTGCCCCCAAATCCCCTGTGCTTCACCTATTCATCCCTTTATTCCTACCCTTCCTCCCACCCCCTCTCAACTTTTTACAAGTGGATATGGTGTCTTACTCATCTTGGTGCATCTAGTACACCTAGCACTGTACCTGATTTATAGTTGCCACTCACATGTTCTTAAAATGAATCCAACTCAATTAAACAAATGCAGGCTTAAGGCAGGTCTTGAACAGTAACAGTAAATAACACGAGGGAGTTTGAACACCAAAGGGATCAGAAATTGCTCCAGGTCAGGTCCTCTGGAAAGCAGATGCCAAAACAAGGTAAAAGTGCAGTAGATTTATTGGGAGGCAATGCCTATAAACGACTGGGGAGAAGAAGCAGAAGTAGGCAGGAAAGTGTTTAAATCACAAAGCAGGTTCATTACCTGTAAGAACAGAGAGAGTAGGAAAGAAGACTAGATAGGAAGAGCCTCAGACTGAAGTGCAGCTCTGGGATCCCAGCTAGCCCAACATGGAGCTCCAGAGCAAATAATCCATCAGAGGATTTCCACATTGCACAGAAATGACCAGGCCCTTTACCTTCACCATGCTTATGCATTGGTTAGCGCTGCTTAGGGAGAGTGTGTCTTTGGCTCCAAAGCTGCAATGGATCCTGAAGGCAATGCAACAAGAGGCTGTCACCTGACTGTCCTTCATTTGATAGGTTCTCTCTCAAAAAGAGATCTGAGAGACACCTCACCATGACTGCCGCAGACACTTAGCACAAGAGAGAAGAGCTAGGCAGCTTCGTCTTTATCCAAAGGCAATTCTTCATGTTGTGGTTTCATTATGCTGTTGAAAATACCCTGGATTTCAAAAATTTCAGAATAATACATTCTGAAAGTTGCATATATATAAATATGCTCCTTAACTAAATATGAATGTATCTATTGTTTTGAATTATGACTTCCAACCTCCTTAAAATAGAACATTAAGAGCTACTTGCCTGCCACTCAATTGCCAGGCAGTTTTCCCACCCACACTGCCTGAAATCTACCCATTTATCTATTCCTTCATTAATTTTTATGCGTGGGAACTTCTCTTGGGAGTTCACTTTCTAAAACTGGAGACGCATACATTTACTTGAAGATTTTCAAAGTTGAATATTTATGAAAATATGTCAATGCAAAAATGCATTATTAGCAGGATTTAAACTAGAAAGAATGATTCCATTTCTATTGAATAGATAACATCTCTTAAAGTTCCTAAACGAGGAAAAAAGAAATCACGTAGTTTTTCCAAGGAAAGCATGTGGATAGTGCATGCAATCTGTGAAACTATATTTCTTCTCTTTTAGTACTTCTTACATTTCTGTTTTTCTACCAGCTTTTAAAATACTAGATATGGCTCAAGACACATACCTAACTTAAAGCATTTTCTTACAAATGTTTCAATGGCTGTCATGGAAACTGCTGAGAACAATTCATTGTAAAGATCTGGCATTAATGATCATATTTGAGGTCGCTTGCCCTGGAGGATACTCGACTGGTATCCTCCAGTCGAGCTACCATCTTTTATAAAAATCCTCTGAATAGGATCATTTGGTTGAAAGAGTTATATAACACAAGACTCTAGCTCATTATACAAACTAAACAAATGATTAAATTAGTCTAAGATCATTTATATTAACTGATCTCAAAACGCATATTAAAAAGTAACTTTCTAGAGATAGGTTCAAGATGGCAGAACAGAAGGAGGTGTTCTCACTCCCTCTTACGAGAACAACAAAATCACAACTAATTACTGAACAATCATCGACAGGAAGACACTAGAACTCACCAAAAAAGATACCCCACATCCAAAGACAAAGGAGAAGCCACAAGGAGATGGTAGAAGGGGCGCAATCACAATAAAATCAAATCCCATAACCAGTGGGTGGGTGACTCACAAACTGGAGAACACTTATACCACAGAAATCCACCCACTGAAGTGAAGTTTCTAAGCCCCACATCAGGCTTCCCAAGTTGGGCGTTTGGCAACGGGAGGAAGAATTCCTAGAGAATCAGGCTTTTAAGGCTTTAATTGCAGGACTTCAACAGGACCGGGGGAAACAGAGACTCCACTCTTGGAGGGCACACACAAAGTAGTGTGCACATCGAGACTAAGGGGAAGGAGCAGTAACCCCATAGGAGACTGAACCAGACCTACCTGCTAGTGTTGGAGGGTCTCCTGCAGAGGTGGGGGTGGCTGTGTCGCACCGTGAGGACGAGGACACTGGCAGCAGAAGTTCTGAGAAGTACCCCTTGGTGTGAGCCCTACCACAGTCCACCATTAGCCCCACCAAAGAGCCAGGGAAGGCTCCAGTGTTGGGTCATTTCAGGCCAAACAACCAACAGGGCGGGAACCCAGGCCCACCCATCAGCAGACAAGTGGATTAAAGTTTTACTGAGCTCTGCCCACCAGAGCAACATCCAGCTCTACCCACCACCAGTCCCTCCCATCAGGAAACTTGCACAAGCCTCTTAGATAGCCTCATCCACCAGAGGTAAGACAGCAGAAGCAAGAAGAACTACAACCCTGCAGCCTGTGGAACAAAAACCACATTCACAGAAAGATAGACAAGATGAAAAGACAGAGGACTATGTACCAGATGAAGAAACAAGGTAAAACCCCAGAAAAACAACTATATGAAGTGGAGATAGGCAACCTTCCAGAAAAAGAATTCAGAATAATGATAGTGAAAATGATCCAAGACCTTGGAAAAAGAATGGAGGCAAAGATGGAGAAGATGCAAGAAATGTTTAACAAAGATCTAGAAGAATTAAAGTACAAACAAACAGAGATGAACAATACAATAGCTGAAATGAAAAATACACCAGAAGGAATCAATAGCAGAATAACTGAGGCAGAAGAATGGCTAAGTGACCCGGAAGACAGAATGGTGGAATTCACTGCTGCAGAACAGAATGAAAGATATGAAGACAGCCTAAGAGACCTCTGGGACAACATTAAACACAACAACATTCTCATTATAGGGGTCCCAGAAGGAGAAGAGAGAGAGAAAGGACCTGAAAAAATATGATTACAGTCAAAAGATTCCCTAACATGGGAAAGGAAATAGCCACCCAAATCCAGGAAGAACAGAGAGTCCCATGCAGGATAAACCCAAGGAGAAACATGCTGAGACACATCATAATCAAATTGGCAAAAATTAAAGACAAAGAAAAATCATTGAAAGCATCAAGGGAAAAATGACAAATAACATATAAGGGAACTCCCATAAGGTTAACAGCTGATTTCTCATCAGAAACTCTACAAGCCAGAAGGGAGTGGCATGATATACTTAAAGTGCTGAAAGGGAAGAATCTACAACCAAGATTACTCTACGCAGCAAGGATCTCATTCAGATTCGATGGAGAAATCAAAAGCTTTACAGACAAGCAAAAGCTAGGAGAATTCAGCACCACCAAACCAGCTCTACAACAAATGCTAAAGGAACTTCTCTAAGTGGGAAACACAAGATAACAAAAGGACCTAAAAAATCAAACCCAAAACAATTAAGAAAATGGTAATAGGAACATACATATCGATAATTACCTTAAACATGAATGGATTAAATGCTCCAACCAAAAGACACAGGCTTGCTGAATGGATACAAAAACAAGACCCATATATATGCTGTCTCCAGAGACTCACTTCAGACCAAGGGACACATACAGACTGAAAGTGAGGGGGGGGATGGTAAAAGATATTGCATGCAAATGCAATGATCCACAACCTATGGGATGCAGCAAAAGCAGTTCTAAGAGGGAAGTTTACAGCTATACAAGCCTACCTCAGGAAACAAGAAAAATGTCAAATAAACAATCTAACGTTACACCTAAAGGAACAAAAGAAAGAAGAACAAACAAAACCCAAGTTAGCAGAAGGAGAGAAATCATAAAGAACAGAGCAGAAATAAATGAAATCGAAACAAAGAAAACAATAGAAAAAATCAATAAAACTAAAAGCTGGGTCTTTGGGAAGATAAAATAAATTGATAAACCATTAGCCAGACTCCTCAAGAAAATGAGGGAGAAGACTCAAATCAATAAAATTGAAATGAAATGAAATGAAAAAGGAGAAGTTACAACAGACACCGCAGAAATACAAAGCATCCTGAGATTACTACAAGCAACTCTATGCCAATAAAATGGACATCCTGGAAGAAATGGACAAATTCTTAGAAAGGTATAAACTTCCAAGACTGAACCAGGAAGAAATAGAAAATATGAACAGACCAATCAGAAGTAATGAAATTGAAACTATGATTAAAAATCTTCCAACAAACAAAAGTCCAGGACCAGGTGGCTTCACAGGTGAATTCTATCAAACATTTAGAGAAGCGCTAACAGCCATCCTTCTCAAAGTCTTCCACAAAATTGCAGAAAAAGGAACACTCCCAAACTCATTCTATGAGGCCACCATCACTCTGATACCAAAACCAGACAAAGATACTATTAAAAAAAAAGAATATTATAGACCAATATCACTGATGAATAGAGATGCAAAAATCCTCAACAAAATACTATCAAACAGAATTCAACAACACATTAAAAGGATCACACACCATGATCATGTAGGATTTATCCCAGGGATGCAAGGATTACTCAATATATGCAAATCAATCAATGTGATACACCATATTAACAAATTGAAGAAGAAAAACCATATGATCATCTCAGTAGATGCAGAAAAAGCTTTTGACAAAATTCAACACCCATTTATGATAAAAACTCTCCAGAAAATGGGCATAGAGGGAACCTACCTCTATGTAATAAAGGCCATATACAACAAACCCACAGCAAACATCATTCTCAATGGTGAAACACTGAAAGCATTTCCTCTAAGATCAGGAACAAGACAAGGATATCCACTCTCACCACTACTCCTCAACATAGTTTTGGAAGCCCTAGACACAGAAATCAGAGAAGAGAGAGAAATAAAAGGAATACAAATTGGAAAAGAAGAAGTAAAACTGTCACTCTTTGCAGATGACATGATACTATACATAGAGAATCCTAAAGATGCCCCCAGAAAACTACTAGAGCTAATCAATGAATTTGGTAAATTTGCAGGATACAAAATTAATGCACAGAAATCTCTTCCATTCCTATACACTAATGATGAAAAATCTGAAAGAGAAATTAAGGAAACACTCCCATTTACCATTGCAACAAAAAGAATAAAACACCTAGGAATAAACCTACCTAGGGAGACAAAAGACCTTTATGCAGAAAACTATAAGACACTGATGAAAGAAATTAAAGATGATACCAACAGATAGAGAGATATATACCATGTTCTTGGATTGGAAGAATCAATATTGTGAAAATGACTATACTACACAAAGCAATCTATAGATTCAACGCAATCCCTATGAAGTTACCAATGGCATTTTTTACAGAACTAGAACAAAAATCTTAAAATTTGTATGGAAACACAAAAGACCCCTAATAGCCAAAGCAGTCTTGAGGGAAAAAAACGGAGCTGGAGGAATCAGACTCCCTGACTTCAGACTATACTACAAAGCTACAGTAATCAAGACAATATGGTACTGGCACAAAAACAGAAAGATCAGTGGAACAAGATAGAAAGCCCAGAGATTAAACCCACACACCTATGGCCAACTAATCCATGACAAAGGAGGCAAGGATATACAATGGAGACAAGACAGTTTCTTCAATAAGTGGTGCTGGGAAAACTGGACAGCTACATGTAAAAGAATAAAATTAGAACACTCCCTAACACCATACACAAAAATAAACTCAAAATGGATTAGAGACCTAAGTGTAAGACCAGACACTATAAAACTCTTAGAGGAAAACATAGGAAGAATACTCTTTGACATAAATCACAGCAAGATCTTTTTGATCCACCTCCTAGAGTAATGGAAATAAAAACAAAAATAAACAAATGGGACCTAATGAAACTTGAAAGCTTTTGCACAGCAAAGGAAACCATAAACAAGATGAAAAGACAACCCTCAGAATGGGAAAAAATATTTGCAAATGAATCAAAGGAAAAAGGATTAATCTCCAAAATATATAAACAGGTCATGCAGCTCAATATTAAAAAAAACAAACAACCCAATCCAAAAATGGACCGAAGACCTAAATAAACTTTTCTCTACAGATGGCCAAGAAGCATATGAAAAGCTGCTCAACATCACTAATTATTAGAGAAATGCAAATCAGTACTAAAATGAGGTATCACCTCATACCAGTCAGAATGGGCATCATCAGAAAATCTACAAACAACAAATGCTGGAGAGGGTGTGGAGAAAAGGGAACCCTCTTGCACTGTTGGTGGGAATGTAAATTGATACAGACACTATGGAGAACAGTATGGAGGTTCCTTAAAAAACTAAAAATAGAATTACCATATGACCCAGCAATCCCACTGCTGGGCATATACCCAGAGAAAACCATAATTCAAAAAGACACATGCACCCCAATATTCATTGCAGCACTATTTACAATAGCCAGATCATGGAAGAAACCTAAATGCTCATCGACAGATGAATGGATAAAGAAGATTTGGTACATATATACAATGGAATATTACTCAGCCATAAAAAGGAACGAAATTGGGTTATTTGTAGAGACGTGGATGGATCTAGAGACTGTCATACAGAGTGAAGTAAGTCAGAAAGAGAAAAACAAATCTCGCATATTAACGCATATCTGTGGAACCTAGAAAAATGGTACAGATGAACCGGTTTGCTGGGCAGAAATTGAGATGCAGATGTAGAGAACAAACGTATGGACACCAAAGGGGGAAAGCTGTGGGGGGGTAGGCGTGGTGGTGGGATGAATTAGGAGATTGGGATTGACATGTATACACTAATATGTATAAAATAGATAACTAATAAGAACCTGCTGTATAAAAAATAAATAAAAATAAAATAAATAAAAAATATTAAAAAAATTTAAAAAGTAACTTTCTACAATGAGTTTCACAAAGTAATGAGAAAAATAAGCTTGAGGTTTTATTCAAGCTGGTATTGTGTTAGTACCCACTTTGTCTGTTTAATACTTATAAATAAAAGTTATCCTTGATTAAAATGAAACATATCCCTCAAGTAATTATTAGTAATTATATGAAAGTTGTGTTTACTGATACCCCCCAAACTTGATTCTCTTTTAATGTTTTCCCTCTCAGTAAATGGCATCTCCATTCAGGAATACCAAGTTCTATTAATTTTATCTACAACATATATCACTATCCTCTCTTCTTAACTACCACAACTCAGTCTAAAAAAATATTATCTCTTTCCTGGACTGTTGCAATCATTTCTTAAATAATCTCATGCTCTCTTGCTATATAATTTCCAGATAACAGCCAGAGTGAAAAATTTTTAATGCAAATTTATCATCTCACTATTGTTCTTCAAACGCTTTATGGCTTCTGTTTACAGTTAGAATAATCTGAAATCTTACTCTGATACCATGCCCTGTGTTGTCTCCAGCATCCTTTCTCACCTTTCCAGGTAATCACTAGTCTCTTGACTTGCACCCCATTTTTTTTCTCCTCAAGCCTTTGCCCACCCTATGTTTGCTGCTTGAAATTTCTTTCTCCCTTTCTGTTCTGTAATGACTGCTATTTATCTTTTTGGTCTCAAGGTCAATATTGCTTCTTCAAAAAGAAAATTTTCCCTAGCAAGGAAGATTGCATTATTGGCCTTAGTTATTCTTCCCTCTCTGCATCCATGGTCTTGCTGTATCCTCACTGTGGCAGAGAGCATTCCCCTGCCTTTGACTTTGGACTTGGCTATATGACTTGTGTCATAGTGACCGTGCTTCAGCTGTGAGCCTAGGTCTTAAGAGGGCTCAGTGGGTATATCAGTCAGGGTTCTCTGGAGAAACGGGACTACTAGAGAGAGAGAGAAATTTTAAGAAACTGGCTTATGTGATTGTGGGGTCTGTCAAGTCCAAAATCTGCAGGCTGGAAACTCAGGTAAGATATGGTGCTACAGTCTTAGCCCAAAATCCATGAGCCAGGCCAGTAGTCTGGAAACTCAGGCAGGATTTCTAAACTGTAGTCTTGAAGCAGAACTTCTCCAGAAAACTGCAATTTTTGCTCATAAAGCTTTCAGCTGATGGTTGAGGTCCACTTATGTTATAAAGATTTTTTTTTATTAGTAGACTTTATTTTTTAGTGTCTCTTAAAAGATAGACTTTATTTTTTGAGTTATTTAGATTGACAGAAAAATTGAGCTGGTACTACAGAGTTCCTATATGCCCCTCAGGCCCTGGTTTTCCCTTTTATTAACTTCTTACATTAATATGTTACATTCTGGGGAAGTTTGGGATTAGCAGATGCAAACTATTATGTAGAATGGATAAACAACAAGGTCCTACAAGGATAAAAAACAAGGTTCCTGTTTAGCACAAGCAGCTATATTCAAAGTCTTGGGATAAACCATAATGAAAAAGAATATGAAAAAGAATATATGTATGTGTATAACTGAATCACTCTGCTGTACAGCAGAAAATAACACACCATTGTAAATCAACTATACTTCAATAAAATAAATTTTTTTAAATGTGCTACATTTGTTCCAATTAACGAACCAGTTGAGGCATATATTAACTTAAACATGAGTTCTCATGTCTCCAACTCTAATCTCTTATCACATGAATCATTCTAGCCTCCTCCCTTTGTTGTAACCTCCAACACCAACAGTGAGAAACCCACCTCCCACCGTCTGCTGTCTATAAGTGTTCACTTCCGGTGTACGTGAACAGCAGTTATCAGAATTGTTAACCCGTACCCCCATGGGAGACAACGTTATGAACTAAAGTGCTTATATGCAGTACTTTTTGCCTTTAGTCTTACAAACTCTGTTTATTTCTAAAATTGCTTAGGTTAGACTTTTTACCCACCCTCCTCACTGAGGTTTTTTCATGCATGTGTAACTCTTTACTGCATTCTTTACTAGAATCGCCTGACCTCCAGGTATTTTTTTTTTTATTTTGCACACATTAAAGTTCATTCTTTGTGTTGTGCAGTTTTAAGGATTTTGACAAATGCATAATGTCATGTATTCAAGATTACAGTATTATACAGAATAGTTTCACCACCCTAAAATCCCTTACACTTCAACCTATTCATTACCCTCTGACTCCATCCTCCACTGAACCCCTGGCAAACATTGACCTTTTTATTATCTCTATAGTTTCTTTCTTCCAGAATATAATATAATTGAGATCACACAGTATATAGCCCATTCAGACTGGCTTTTTTCACTTAGCAATATGCATCTGAGTTTCCTCCATGTCTTTTTGTGAGTTGACAGCTCATTTCTTGCCGCCGAATAACATTCCACTGTATGGGTGTACCACAGTTTGTTTATCCATTCACATATAAAGAACATACTGTACTTCCACTTTTTAAGTGATTATGAATAAAACTGCTATAAACATTTGTGTACAGGTTTTTGGGTAGACATAAGTCTTCAGCTCGATTGGTAAGTATTTAGGAGCGCAACTGTATGATAAGACTATGCTGAGCTCTGTGAGAAACTGTCTTCCAAAGTGGCTGACCCATTCTGCATTCCTGTCAGTAGTGAGTGAGAGTTCCTGTTGTTCTGCATTCTTGTCTGTACTTAGTATCATCAGCTTTTTCAGATTTTAGCCATTTGAATAGGTGTGTAATAGTATCTCATTGTTGCTTAATTTGCAATTCTCTAATGAAAACTTATGTTGAACATCTTTTCATCTGATTACCTTTTATCTGTATATCTTCTTAGGTGAGGTGTCTGTTCAGATCTTTTGCCCATTTTTAATAGGGTTGTTTGTTTTCTTATTGTTGAGTTTTAAGAGGCCATTATATATTTTGGATACAAGTCTTTTATCAGATATCTGTTTTGCAAATATTTTACCTCAATATATGGCTTGTTTTTTTCATTTTCTTAACAGTGTCTTTCACAAAGTGAAATATTTTAAGTCTGACTTAATGTTCTCATTGCTATTCAGTATTATGGCAGTGGTATTTGATTAGTTTTCAGTTTTGACCTATTAAAATAATGCTGCTATGAACATTCCTGTACATGTCTTTTGGTAAACACATGTATGCATTTCTATTGAGTACATACCTAGGAATGGAATTGCTGATTCATAATGGATGCATATGTATAGCTTCAGTAGCTACTGCCAAAAGTTTTTCAAAAGTGGCTGTACCAATTTACATTTGCCTCTTTAGTGTACAGTTGGCAGTTGAGCATAGGGCTTCATAAAACCTTCCGAGACCTCTAATGTTCAGCCAAGTTTGAGAGCCACTGTTTAAGAACTCCCCAGAAGCCTTAACTGATTGATCCAGATTCTCCATTCTATACGGTTTCTCAAGAAATTCCTGAAAATCTTCACATCAATTCTTGGCCTTTCCAATCCTGGTTACGACATAGCTACTCTTTGTCACTTGTCACACACACATACACACACACACCACCACCACCACCACCAAGTACTTATATATTTTTTAAAGCAGGACCACATCATGTATTTCCTGATTTTAACATCTCTAAAGATCTACACCTCCATTTATATTTTATTACATCTACCCTGTTTCATGGGTTTCCCCTCAAATCTCTATAGATTTAGGTCCAGACACAGTGTAAATTTTCTAGTAAGTTCAAACAACCCCTCGGTCTGCCACCTAAAGTTGCCCTCAGCTGCCGTAGGGTTTGCCAGTTGGGACACACTGGCCCTCATACAGATCCTGGTAGACAAGGATTTGCTTGTATTATATTTTAGAAGGGCACAGGTACAAGACTGGATAAACAATCATTGATTTTTTGAAAACAGCATTAGGCTGTGTTCTCCCTGTGGCTTAGCAACAAGACCATGCACACGTGGAAGGAGCATCACATGGAGACTGAATCCCGGAGCTTGGAGACACAGCTCACAGAAATGAGAAAGAAGGTCAGATGCTGCTCAAACTCCACATAATAAAATTTTGTTTTAATGGTTACATTTCTAGGAATCACATCCTTGTTTTGCAGCAGCTGGGGACCAATCTATTTCTCTGAAGTGAATTAGCAAGCAAAAAGGAGTATTCTTCCTATAGCAAGTGGAAAATGAAAATGATAAGCAGAAGCCCCCATACCTAAGCTATTTTTCCCCTAAACTCTTTGAGGGGGAGAACAGGTAGCTTTTACTACAGAGATAAATGGTATGTTGGAGCTGGAATGAGGTAGATGGACTACATAGAATTTTGTAGAACCAAGTAGTACTGTTCTAGAGTCGAACCTATTGACATCAGTGCGAAAGAACATACAAAATGTATTTATATCCTCATAAGCAAATTGTAAGAGTGTAGTACAAACTCTTGCTCCCAGTTTAGTACAGACCCATAGCTTTCAAGATTGACTTGAATATGAGTCCATCTGCCCTTCCGCTATTTATCCTTCCACCTGTTGTTTCATCCTGTCTCACTATTCACTTTCCCTAAACATGCTATAGATTTCATGACTTTGTGACTTTTTCATGCCATTCCCTTCCATTGGAATGCCTTCCTCCCTCTTCTCATGCTTCATTTTTATTTCCCCAATTTCTACTTTTAAAAACCAGCTCAAATGCCACCTCTTCCAGGAAGTCTTCCTTAAATTTTCTCAGTATTACAAGGCATGTATTTCTTTTTTCCCCAATAGTATTTCTTTACAGTTCTGTTTAGTACTTATTGTATTTGGCCTCAGTTTATGTTTAGTACATTTATAAGTACCTTCATGTATTACATGGTAATCTTTTTAGGGGCAAGACTCTATCTTATTTATTGAAACTTTATATTCCTCATATCACCTGGACAATACCTTGGACATAGTAAGTGCTATACAAACTTGAATTATATTTGTCCAAGAAAAAAGAGAAGGATTTATGGAGGTTAATCGTCTCAGAGAATGCCTGACAAAAACAAAACAGGAGAACACGAATCATCTACTGGAGTACGGGAATGGCTTCCTGTTATAGTTACTTTCATAACCACTTCCTGTAGCCGTGGGATTTCACCTATGCAATATTTTTTCTTTCCCGAGTTTCGACTCCATCTCTCACCAAGATCACCTAGTGCCTGGCAACTCCCCATTTCATGAGAAAAAGCTTTTCCCAAGGCTGAATATAAAAAGAGAAGAAAAGCTGGCATGGCTTGAGGAAGGGGTGAGGGAGAGGAACTGAGACAATCCATCTTCCCCATGATCAGAGAACACAGAGGGGAGACTTGATCAAATGTGTTTTAATGGGATTTAGATTTATTTTGTCTTGATTAATCCCTGGAGGAAATAGGTTTCCATTTCTGTAAAATAATGATTTTCTTTGCAGCACCTGCTGCCAACTAGCAATCCACACGTGCAAGGACTCTCACGTGGAGAATGGCCCACATCTCCTTCACCAATTCACCCCCCTCCACCCTCCAAGTCATGTGAAAGAACAGGCACCAAAGATTCCATGGCCTAAATCTGTGCTATTTTATTCCAAAGAAGGATTAGGGCAATAGCCAGAAATTTTCCACTGTATCTGGATAAGTATTAACGAGAGAGAATTACAGGAGTCTGAGTAACTATTCAGTGGCTTATTTCCTTAAAGGTAGGTTTTACTGTCTGCTTTCTCTTGTGCCTGGGAGAGAACACTGCTCATGATAGGGGTTCTACAGAGTTTTTTAAAAGTGTTGATTTATTTGTTTTTTGAACATTTATTTCTCTGTTGATCTGTGGATTTATCTATTAAATACTCCCCATCTGTCTAAATTGTACCCATTATTCAAATTACTTTTTCTTCATGAAATCCTCTTGCCTGATTCTTAAATCACTTAAGGAAGAATTCTTAGTCCTTAACTGAGCAAACAGAATGAAGTTTGAGGTTCTGTTTGACCTCTCCAATTGCCTCATTTATTTGCCTGTTGCATCCAAACTTTGAGAAAATGATTAATTTGGACCAGCGATTCTCAAACTTGACCACATATTGGAATCACCTGGAGAATGCCAACCCCTAGAGTTTCTGATTCAGCAAGTTTGGTGTGAGGTATGAAAATTTGCCTTTCTAAAAAATTCCCAAAGGATGTTAATTCAGCTGCTCTAGAAACGATTCCTTGAAAACCACTGATTCAGAGGAACCTTGCTACAGCACGAATGTGTGTCGGCTCAATTCTTCTTTCTAAATGTCTCTCCCTCTTTTCCTCTTTCTTTCTCTCTCCTGCTTATCAGACCCATGAGATCCTGGATATATATAAATCTTCCTACTAGAGCGTCACATTTCTCCCCAGTCTGGTTACTGCCTACCTTTGCATTTCTGGGCAGATGGTCTCCTGCTACCCTATCCAATCCTACACCAAGCCCTGCCCTCTAGCTATGCTGTGCTTTTTGTGGTTTCCTGAACATCTGCAGGGCTATTTCAACTTCTTTGCGCGTGCTGTTTCCTCTAGCTGGAATGCTCTTTCCTGCCTGACCATTTCTTTTTTAACCTTCGAAATTCAGCTCTTACTGCATCTTTCCTAATGGTTTTTTCTAGCCAGCATCCCTGCCCCACCACCTCCCTCAACCCTGTTCCTTCTGACCCTCTCCACGTTTGCACACATGCAGCTGACTGATTTGCTTCTGGCTGCCACATGATGGTATCTACCTCCCTTTGCACTCAACACATTATTTTGTCATTTTTTTTAATGCCAGCCGTCTCCAACTGAGTATGAGCTTTGGGGGGGCTAGGGTGATGTCATAAATTTGGGGGGGGGAATAGCCAGTAAGTATTAATATGAATGAACATCTGAGGTTTGATATGTGTTCCACTCTGCTCTCATGAAATAAGATGATGAGGGCCAAGGAGTCATGATGATTAATGGGCAAGAATCCTAGAAGGCATGGTTGTGAAGATTAGGCAAAATGCTGACCAACTCCTTGAACACTCATGGTTGTAAAGGATATGGCTATAAAGTGTGAGACTGTGAGAACAGTTTAGAGAAAAGAATAATGCCTCGAAGGACACTGGAAAAAGCAAGGTGCTCCTTGTTCTGTGGAGCTCTATGATGGCTCCTTAGTAAGCCAGAAGCCCTGTGAACTGTATTGGATTCTCTCCAGAAGTCACCTTTCTTGCTTCACTGACAAGCTTTCCATTGATGCAGTTTTCTTCAAGGGAGGCTTGGCAAGTGCTTAAAAAGAGTGCCCTCACCTTGGCTCCAGAAATCCCACTGAGAGATGACACACAGAGAGAATAAAGATGGGCGGAGTACACAAACTTGCAATACTGGATTTGGGACAAGGGCTATTTGTCTCTTCAGAATTCCCCGGGTTCTTCAAATGCATATTTAATGATATTAAAAAGAACATTTCCAGTCTTTGGAAAATGGAGAGCTTCCAAGTCAGCAATTTTCCTTTTGGTGTGGAACGTGCCAAAGAAATAACAACACTTACCAGAGGTCCAAGAATTTCCCCCCAGCTTAAGAGAACTTGTCAAAAAGGCAACATAGTCTTTTTGTCCTTTCAGTAGAATCCTTGTTGAACTCACATTGGAGCCATGTTTGGCTGCATGGCTCATGGCAAGACCAGAATGGGGAGGATTTGGCTGAAATGGGGAGGATTTGGCTGGAATGAGGAGGATTTCTGTGGAGGCGTCCACACTCCACACCCAGTTTGTGGATCTATTCCTGCAATGAGTTTACTAGGACTGAAACACAGTTAAATTCCTAAGCTGCTGCACGCAGTGACCTTTTAATGCATACGCTTTAGTCTGAAGGAAAAATCTGTGCAGGGAGAGCCTGAGAGCAGATTTTAGATGGAGCAGGGCAGAGGACAAGTGAATATAGCTTGGAGAGGAAGAAACACTATTTGGGGGAAAGCTCAACCAGAGACTGGGATTAACAGAGGGAAGTGTTGTAAGTGGTCCTAGGGGTACAAAGGGCCCATGCTTTCTTCTAACATCCTCCAAATTCCTATTTGAAAACTGGTGATGATGACCACCCCCTTACCTTTTCGATTTCAGAAAATTTTTTGTTTACACAGGGAATTATCTTCTCCACTATTGCCACCATTTTTCTTCCTGGGACCCAGTTTAACCATTAAGTTCTATAATTCATGATTCTTCAGGAGAAAAAAGCAAAGGAGGAAGAAATATTAAGTATGGGCCAATTCCTTTTGCTTAGTTGAATTTTGGTCATGGTGGGAGTTTGTAGGGGATTGTAAGAGGTACATAGGATATTATAAGTGATAAGGGTTTTAGCTCTGTTCTAATCTTCCACCTTTACATTTTATAGATGGTTTCAGAAAAGTATATGACTTATTCAAGGTGAGTGAGTAAATAGTGGCTACACTTAAACGAGTCAGGGAAAATCTTGGACTCAGTATCCTGTAAGGTTTGCATTAGAACTTTAATTTGTATTGGCTTAGAGCATTCCACAGCAAGATGGCTTTGAGGAATGGGGTGAAGGGACCTACTCTGTCCCATTTGGGTAGTTGTTTCCAAAGCCAGACTTTGCATTCCCTTTGTCACACCCTGCTTCCTCCACTTCAGATGGGACAGCCCTGGTGATGCTAAAGGAAGATGTCATTACAAGTTCATCACTTACAGGGGGTGCTCTACTTTGGAAAAAGTCCCTTAAAAGCTCTCTTAGGTACCTGGTTGGTATTAGATCAGGAACACTGCTGCCCCTAAATTTCTCCCATGAAAGTAAAGGAAGTGATTAATCTATCTCCCCTCCCATCTTTGAGGTGCTGGGTTGAGGCTGTTTAAAGACCATATCGTTTTCAAGCAGCTTAGAATTCCTGCTCATTTCTCTCCCTTTCACCTTCTGAGCATCCCTGAAATCCAAGGTAGCTGTACAGGCTGCTATTCTGTCATGATGCACGTCTTCCCTACCTGATTCACCAAAGCCCAGTACTACGGTTGTGTCACCTGCTGAGTCCGCTACACCCTGCTCTTGCTTGCAAACAGAAACCTGGATTTTCAGATAGCATAGCTCAGTGTGCTCACGCACATACACCCACATCTTTCCACAAGGCATGGCTCCTCCAACTTGCTTGACCCTCTTCTTCCAGGATCCCTTTAGGGGTTTGGGAATGGTAATTGCAGTTGTCCAGAATGAATCACAAAGATGGCTGTTACTGGGAGCTGTGGCTAGGGCCCAGGAGTAAGCTATCTGGAGGATCCTGAGCCCTCTGCTCAGCAGCCAGGTACAGCTGTGTTGTGCAGCAGTAGAAGAAGGAAGGTGGTTAAGACACTTCACCATCCTCTTCCTTCTTCACCCTCAGAAGTTATTGAAGTTCTCCCACACAGGAAACTTTTCTCAAACTAGGGCTCTAAAGTGGGCCCGTGATATATTTTTAAGATATATCACAAATATCAAGGGTTAGCAGGTGCTTCATCTGCAATATCAGGAGAGAGCTCATTATCATTGGGGTGGTGCTGGTCCTTGTGAGAATTCATCAGAGGAGAAGCTGGAGAATCCCTTCTCCACCCCACAGCTATTGAAAAGGTCTCCCTTCTTTGCCTGAGACAGACCATAAGCACCATGATCACTCCCAGGGCTGCCAGCTTATTTGCCTCTGGCCCACAGGATGACTGTGATTAAATTTCATTATAAGTTCAGTTTCCAGCTCTGGAAGTTTTGGGCTTTAAGTAGACCATAAGCTTCAGCTCCATTAAAGGGTTTTGAGTAATGTGCACTGGTACTGAATCACAGTAGATTTTCACACATTCATAATTTCTCTTCTGAAGCAGCACATACTCACTGTTATCTCTAGATAAGAGGAGCAGGGAGAACGACAATGTAATTTAACTCCTTTCTTCTAAGAGATGGAAGCAATTTGTGACCTAATTTTTTAAGTATCCTGAACTTCCTTGAGGCCAAAGAAAAGCACACCATCTTGAAAGGCTGCCATAAGGATCAAATAAAGAAAGGAAATCTATCTCCACAGCCCCCAGACCACCCCCCCAGTACCTGTGAGCAGCACTGCAGGTAAGGGCCAGAGTTTGCTTCACTGTGCTAGGCCTAGTGGTATACATAAAAATACAAAGAATAATGCATATAGGAGATGTGACTGAATCCTTTTATTATACTGGCTTAGTTTGTTACAAAACAGGTCATTTTGGTTCTCAATATGCCCTGAGTTCCTTGTTAGTGAAACTAAGCAAGATCTTACTGGGCTTTCCCAGGGACAGGGAAAGACCCTTGTGTCCCTCCCCTCTTTTTTATAGAAAAGCTTTAGTATCCTAGACCTTCCTCCAGTTCCAAAGGGCAAATTTAATCAGAGAAGTGAGAAAATGCAGAAACAAAGAAAGACAGTCAAACAAGACAAAATAATAATAGTTTAGCCATAAAACAAAGTCAAGGACCTTTAGTTCCTCCTCAAGGGCTATAGATACTATCCTGAGCCACATCCTTGAGTTGTTTTGCAAATATTAAAATCCCTGTCAGGGAAAGAAGTTAACTGCATGATGACCACCAGCACATAGATCAGAGAATGGTTGGAATCAAAAGACTGATGGTGTTAACTCTTGAAATGCCACCTGGTTACCCCACCACCAACCAATGAGAAGAATGGCCATGAGCTGATCAGACACGACCCTCCCCCCAATGTTGCCTTAAAAACACTTCCCTGCAAATCATAAAGGAGTCCGGGTCTTTTGAGCATGAGCTGCCCATTCTCCTTGCTTGACCCCATGTTGGGCACCTTGCAATAAAGACTGTACTTTCCTTCACCACAACCGAATGCCAGCAGATTGGCTTTGCTGGGCATCGGGCAAGCGGACCTAAGTTTGGTTCGGTAACTTTAGGAGGATGTCTAACTCATGTGTCAGTTTCAAATCATGGACACCAAATAAAGGTTAACAATGAAATTGAGTTTCCAGAGGAAGCACAAACCCATTTAAGATTTGGGGGAAAAACTTAAAAAGCTCCTCCTAGATCTATGCCAAGCCAGGGATAAAATAGACAGGAAACCTGATATTTCAATGAGTGACCAAGGAAGCCCAAATGATGGAGCCTACACCCCATACTCATATGATTCAATATCTCAAGCCAGATTTACGTTTGAGTAATTGATTTTCCAAACACCTAAATGCAGCAGGGCATTTTCAGCTGGGGTCCATATGATCTTTATTACCCCTCTTCCACATACATTTCCTTCTCAGTTAAGTCTGCTTCTGTTGGTAGACATGGGAGTTTTTGCTGTGTAATGGAATGGAGGGAGAAATTTCAGTTAGAGAAACAGGGGCAGGGGAAAGAGAGAGAAAACAGAGAGGATGGTGTAGAATCTTTTCCTTTATTTCTTCATCCTTAAGAAGGCATACTCTAACTTCATCAACTAAGATTTGCTGTTTTATAGTCAAGGGATATTACTACCTGTAAGGAGGCACTCTAGCAAAATCTATTCTTTTTTTTTTTTTTTGGCTGTGTTGGGTCTTTGTTGCTGCATGGGCTTTCTCTAGTTGCGGTGAGTAGGGGCTACTCTTTGTTGTGATGCACGGGCTTCTCATTGCAGTGGCTTCTCTCGTTGTGGAGCATGGGCTCTAGGCACACTGGCTTCAGAGTTGTGGCATGCAGGCTCAGTAGTTGTGGCTCGCAGGCTCTAGAGAACAAGCTCAGTTGTTGTGGCACATGGGCTTAGTTGCTCCGCAGCATGTGGGATCTTTCTGGACCAGGGCTCGACCCCGTGTCTGCTGCATTGGCAGGCGGATTCTTAACCACTGTGCCACCAGGGAAGTCCCACAAAATCTATTCTTATCTTTCCATTTTGCAGGAGGCCTAGAAAGAAGGAGGACTCCATGAAGGTCAGACAGCTCCTCAGTCAGAAACCAAAGTTAAAAGCATCTTCAGATTTCTACTTGTGAGCCCTCTCTAAGGCAGCATCTCTCTTCTCGGGTGCATTTACAACAGAAATAGGGACTCTTATAGGCCAGAAAATCCTTCAAGCTCCAAAGAAATGAAATAAAAACTAAGGGAGTTCAATTAGTGACAGAATAAGGCAGAGACATTCGTATTCTGTCTACACTAATGCAATTTAGTAGCTTCCTAATGTGCTGGTGAAATGGCAGCAAAACCCTCTGGAACAAGTTGTTCTGTCTCTACCCCTCTTCCACTCCACCCCTCCCCTGGGTGTGGGTGTCTGCAGGTGTGTGTGGACCACCTGGGTGTGGGTGGCTGTAGGTGTGTGTTGCATGCTCACCACTCATTTTCTATTTAGTGTTATTAGAAACTCCTTTCTTTCATAGCCCCTACTCCAACAGGGGTGTTAAGGAAGGTGAACGCCAGCCTCTGAGTCAGGACCCTTCCCACTAATGTTTAATTGACTATGGATTAAAAGATGTGTGTTTTTACAAAACCAAAATATATATGGCCTGAACTAGAAAACAACATTTTTGAACCCCACAAATTCTAATAAATTTCATACAAGGTGAGTAGGGATGAAATAACAGATGTGCAGCCAACTAGTTATTTCTACTTGAGGATGGTCTCACTACTCCCTCTCCAAACCAAAACTGTTCAGTGTTGATAAAGCTAATTTGATCTGAGTTGCTATGGGAACAGAGAAAGAAGTTGCTAGAAATGCAATTATAATTGCTGTCACCTGAAAGGGCAGCTCTCTACTTCAATATCCTCCCATATGTTTGCATTAAGCTGGTATTAGCAAATGGGTTTCAAAAGTCATTCTCACGCAAATTGCTGAGAGGAAAACTTGAAGTGTTGGGTGTTGCTCTACTGAGCTGATTTGCTAAAGGAAAAAATTTCCACTGTTGTTTCTGGATTTGAATTCTTTTTGCAGTCCTGTACGACTGGGCAGCCTGGCAGAGGATCCAAACACTCACCTCTCTCCAAACACGATTCTCTCACAGTCTGGGTCAGGCTAGAAGCTGCACATTTGCATGTGGTCAGAGTGTACAGCTTGGTTTTGCGTGCTTGACAGACACTGGAAACTCCACCCACCGGCATCTTTACTCAATGAAATGCTTATAGTTTAGAGGAGGTAGTGGGGGAAAGGGTGCCCATGGATACAGGGTTCAAAGAATCAACAGAATCAGAATCACAAGCCTGAAAAACAGCTTTTGGGGATCAACTGGCCCCTTGCTATTCAACATACGGCCCATGCACCAGCAGCATTGTCATAACCTGGGAGGGGGTTAGAAATGTGGAATCTCAAAGTCCACCCCAGACTTACTGAATCAAAATCTACATATTAACAAGATCCCTAGGTGATTAGTTTGCATATTGAAGCACTGTTCTGGTCCAACTTCTTAATTTTACAGATAAGGCGACTAAAGTCCTGAGAGGCCACAACAGTGAGAGGCCCGCGTATCACAAAAAAAAAAAAAAAAAACTGAAAGGAAAGGCTAGCTCTAGTCTTTGCCCTTCCTCTCTCCTCTCTCAAGATTCCTATCAGGGGACAATGGATAAGTCATTGTGAATTACTCTAAACAGGAACACTTCTCTCATTTTCTGAAAGCTGGAGGCAAAGCTTTTTCCAGATAATAATATGAATAAACAAGTGAAAATGACAAGCACGTAAGGAGGTGTCAAATGCTTTCTGCCTTCTCAGGACTCACAAAGTAATGCTCTCTCTAGGCTGGAGCAAGTCTGGATTCATTTTCCATGTTTCCTGTATGAATCAGTTGGGTATCTGTAGGTATACACCGTCATTGTTTTTGCCCCTCCCCTAGCACCCCTACTGCATCTCACCCAAAGATGAGTCTATTAGAAAGTGACATGTATCCTGTTTCTGCATACTAGAGCTGCCTGAGAACATAATAATTTCCTGTAATTCTCAAAGCCTGGCATAAGCTTTGCTTCCTCATTTTTATTGCCCCATTTCTCACACACATTTCTGCATTGACTGTTCTAGCCTAGTTAATCATCACACTATTCCCTGCACACCATTTATTAATTCCCAGTTCCCCACTTTTGTGCTAGTCATTTATTTCTGATATCTATTGCTCCATAACAAGTCATCCCAAAACTCAGTGGCTTAACACAAGAAAATCTTATTATCTCTCATGGTTTTATGGGTTCACTGGGTCTGCAACTGCACATTTATACTTCACATCAAGTCTGTTGGGCCTGTAGAAAAAAGAGTTTCTTCTCATTTTGACTGGTAGCAGCATTCAAGATGGGTCATTTTATAAGCCTTGGCAAAGGTGGATGGAGAGCTGGGCTTTTTGGGGTGTTGGTAAAACTGGCAATGCCCCCCTCCCCTCTCTCCTCTCTCCCTGTGGCTTCTCCAAGTCTTCTTGCTGGTAGGGTAGGCTTTTTACATGGTGACTCAGAGCTCTCCAAACCACAAAATTAAAGACACCACACCTTTTTAAGGCTTAGTTCCTGAACTGACACAGCACTACTTCCACCATATTCTGTTGGTTAAAGTGAATCACAAGGGAAGCGCAGACTCTAGCAGCCACAGGGTTCTCACAAAGCCCTCTGGAAACACCCAGTTTCCTTCTTTTTGCCAACGGCTGTATCTTACCTTCTTCAAAACTAAGAGTTTTTACAGGTGAATTTCAAGAGAGTCTATCGATATTCAGAAATTGTATTTTTACACAAATTTTGAGTCTTGATGCATATGTACACTTCTCTGAGGTAGGAGCCCATGCTTTCATCAGATTCTCAAAGGGATCCTTGATCCAGAAAAGGCTACATCACAGGAAATCCTGTACATCCTTCCAAGAGTGAGTCACATCTGACTCTACATACCATCTGCTCAATATTTATGCCTTGATGTGAGTCTCTGGAGGATACATTGTAAGTGTTCATAGTGTATCTCATTAACTAACTTTGAAATTCTACTGGGCAAGAATCATATCTGTTATTTATTCCCAGAATCCCTAGTTTTTAACACAATCTTTTAAAAGGATAGATGCCATATGAAGGTTGCAGGTTGATTTCCTATGAAGGATTTTTCTGGATCTTGATGTAAGCAGAACATAGATGTAACACCAACCACCACTAGCATCTTTCTTATTGACTATTTGTGTCATTTTTCTCAGGGTAAAAAGCTTTCATCTTTTTATTTTATACTTATCTAATTTGATTCTACAAGTTCAGTGGAGCAGATGTTATCATAATGTTATTTTGCACTAAGGAAACTGAGGCTTGCGTAATCTGTCTCAAGAACTTAGAGCTAGTTAGAGAAAAAACAAGTGCTGAAGTCCAACTTTCCTGATTTCCACTCTCCCAGGCTGTGTGGCATAAACCTCGGTGATGAGTAGGAGGAATGACAAGACAGACAATGTGAAAAGCTAGAAGGGTAAGAATTCAGACGCTTGGAGCAGAAAGGTAACTTTGGAAATTGGCAAATGGAATATAGTTTAGTTTAGTTTTCCTAAGAAAAACCAGAGATGGTATTGTGTATGGACAGAGCTGACTTCCCACCCCTTTTCTGCTCCATCCTGGCTATGAGGCCTTGAATTGTCACTTCACCTTTTTGCGCCCCAATTTTCTTAGCAGTCAAGCCAGTGGAATGAACTAGAATAGTGGTTCCCATACTAACTGAGCGACAGAATCACCCAACTTCTTAAAATTATACATGTCCAACTCCTACCTCAGAGATATGGAGTATAAGTCAGCAATTGATATTTCTAAAAATCCCCTAGGTGGTTCTGATGATCTTGGGAACCCTGTACAAGATAACTCACAAGATTCCCTTCAGTCTAGTGACTTGAGAAATGTAGAAACCCTGGTGTGGTAGGAAGTGGCTAGCTGTGCACCAAACCCATTTCCTTTTCCTTCTAGACACACAGCTAGACATTATTTCCCAACTTCCCTGCCTTAGCTGCGCTTAGATGTGACCATGTGACTGATTTCTGGCCAGTGAAATTTTGCCTAGTCCTCAAAACTCTCCTGGGACACCCTCCACTTTTTATTTCCCCTATCTGCTGGCTATCGCTCTTCCCTAGTAGTCAGTGCCCGAGTCAACCCTGGAAGCCATGTATTAAAGGTGGAAGACATTCTGTTGGCCTGGGTCCCTGATTGACTTGTAGAGTTCCTCTGCAACCAACTGGGATTTTTAATGAATTAAAAAAAAAAGACTTGTGAAATTTTAGGATTTATTTGTTACAGCAGCTAGTAATTAGTTACCTTAACTAATACACAAGAGCATCTTAATGTAATCAAATTTTCCTTAATAACTGTTTTGATTTGCATTTCCCTGATGATTATTGATGTTAAACCCTTTTTATGCACCTGTGGCCATTTGTATGTCTTCTTTGGAAAAAAAATATCTGTTCAGGTCCTTTGCCCATTTTTTAATTGGGTTATTTATTTATTTGTATCATTAAGTTATATGTTTCTTATATATTTTGGTTATTAACCTCTTATCAGATATGTAGTTTGCAAATATTTTCTCCCACTTTGTAAGCCGCTTTTTCATTTTATTAACTATTTCTTTGATTTGGGGCCTACCGAGCCTCCACAATTCCTTTATATCTATCTATCTATCTATCTATCTATCATCTATCATCTTCTATCTATCATCTATTTATCTACACATCCTGTTGGTTTTGTTTCTCTGGAGAATCCTGACTAGTTCAGTATCCTTGGTGCCTATTGTAATGTGTGGCCCATGGTAGATACTCAATAAATGTATGTTTGAATTGATGAAATAGCTCATTAATTAACTGTACGACATGGGTGACAGGCAGCATTAGAGCCTTAAGAGGAAGTGGGCAATAAATGGAATGAAAGCTTCACCTCAAAAGGCCTGGCTTGGTATCACATCAGAATCCTGGGGTTAGGCTCTAGATTCCTGTACATCAGTTTGCAACCATGTCTCTGTAACTTTCACTACATGGCTGTACCTACCTGAGTGAGTTTCTCTGTTGGTACTTCCCACTTTAATTCTCTATAGGGCTGGAAACTTGATCAATTCTGTCATCTAGGCCCAAACCCAATGCCTAGGTCTTCAAGTCTTTTTCTTCGGTGGATTTCCCTCCTCCCAATTCCCTTAGCCGCTAATTGGGATTCTTAATTAACCCACATGGACCCTCAATCCAAACCAAAAGTCATTATCTACTAGAAGGTAAGTAATGAGACTGGATGTCTCATGTCTTCTCAGATCAATTTGATTCTGTATCAGCATACTTCTGAATTCGACCAAAGGTTGCTAACACAGCTCTTTGGACACTGTAATTTAAAATACTGACCTCTCTTCAGGGAATCTCAATTCCTCCACTATATAAGGAGTCCTCTCTGGGCCTTGGGATTGATATGGTCTAAGCCAGTGGTTCTCAAGCTTTAGTAAACATGAGAATTACTTGGAGAGTTTATTAAACCACAGGTTGTAAGTCCCACTGCAAGAGCGTCTGATTCAGAAGGTGGGGACCGTGGATTTGCATTCTTTGTAAGTTTCTAAGTAATGCATATGCTACTGCTATGGCATGGGGACTACATTTTGAGAGACCCTGATCTAATCTGTGGACACATATGATAATAAAAATTTATCTGAGCCTACAGTTTCCATTTATATTCTGTTCAGTAATGTCCAGGGTATGATGTTATCCATTTCTGTTCTGTACTTTTTACCCAGAAGAGAGAAGTTAGGAAACCCATCCCCCCATCCTAACCAAACAAACACACCACACTTAGATACTCCTCTCTCTTCCAAAATGAAGAAGAGACTCCTGGCAGTCAAATGCCATATCAGCCCTCTACTTTTCATTGCTATTAGAAAACTATGATGGAAGAGTTAAGCAGAAAGGTCAATAGAGTGGACTTTCTAGAATGGGGAAATGAGTGTAAATGTTACCCCCTTGCCTCTGACACGAAGTGGTTGACTGTATCAGAATTTGACAATTGTGCTCATGTCAGATTATTTGGTTCTTAACAATAATTTAACCAAATATATCAAGAGCTAATTTTCTTAAATATTACATCCAAACACACTTATGCACCTGAAACTAATTTTATTGCCAACTCTGTAGAAGAGAAGGGTTTCTGTATTCCTTAATGAGCATATTTAGTTGCCCTCTTATTTTTCTAAAACTAGGGCTTGCAAATCCCTGTATTTGAATTTAAAAAATTTCCTAAAAGTTTTGTTAGAGGCTTGTGGACTGATAGACTCTTCACGAATAAAGTGGAGGAAGTGAAATGGGTCCAGTGACACGCCATTATGGGACTTTTCCTTTTCAGGCTTAAGGTCATCTTGCAGTGCACAGAGTATGCTTTAGGGGTAGTTATTGTCCCTTGCCCCTTTAAGGGCTCAGAGTATCACGAGATTGTTGAAAGTATTTATCATTTGCATTGGGAAAGGTTAATGTATTCCTTCCAAATATAAGCTCCTGTTTATGCAAAAGCATGTCTCTCCCATTAGCCCTGCCAGAGCTCTGGTCCAAGCTTGGATTTGAAAGCTGATGAATTCAGGTAGACATTAAAGGATTTCTGGGGCAGAACATGCTCTGTTAATGCAATAGGCAGAAGTCTTATGTAGTGAGAATCATCTGGAAATGAATTGGTCTTTATCAAGTAGAACATTTAGATTCCTATTAAATGTTCCTGCACATTAGAGGAATGGCAGTTCTGCCAGATAGTTATTCAAGCAGGGACTCTTCAGCCTCTCTTATGTAGGCATCTAGGACAAGGGAGTCTGCCAGACTTGTATGATCGCTTGTTAACAGAGCTGTCAGCCAGCTCAGAATGATTTGTGGTCCTTCATCACACAGGTCCCTTTCCAACAGTCCATGGATAGAGACAGGGGGCAAAGGAGCCTGACACACACTTTACAGATGGGAAAACTGAGGCATGGTGGAACAGAGATGATTTCAAAACATCAGTTATGATTTAAGATAGAGCCAGCTTCCATAATTTTTGTCAGTTGTCTCTGACAATAAGGATTTGAGAACATGGTCACTTTAAAGGCATGTGGTGAAATCCACTCAACAAAGTAAGAAACTAAGGTTTATGGAAATTAATTCACAGTGCTTAAGACATATGGCTGGTTAGAAGTAGAGTCTGGACTAGACCTAGCTGTCTTGACTTCTAATGCAGTGCATAATCATCATTTTTCTTTCTCTGGGCTCAGAAAATGACCATGTGAAAGTTATTCCCAGTCAAGAGAAGGACTACTTTATAATTAAACAGACATCTTTATGATGTGATTTAAAGAAGTGCTGGGTAAAACCCTTGCCCCAAATACCTATCCTAATGCTTCTTAGTTCATCACTGGAGTTTTACCCTTGAGGTCTCAAGGCCTTCTGTTCTCATGTCTCTCTATGCCAAAACTTTAGGAAACCCAAGTCTTATCAACTCTTACCTTAATCCCTGTTAATAATCAGTTTAAAGAGCAAGACTCTAAAGGAATAAAATTGGGACCAATGAGGGACACCCAATCAGAGCCAAAAAATATATAAGTGGGGCCCAAACAGACTCTTCAAGTTCTGTCAGGATTGAACAGGTCTTCCCTGGTTCAAGCCCAGGAACTTCATGGGATGTGAGAGTCCCTGAGCAGAGCTTACTGTAGACAACTCTCTCCCCCCACATATTCACATACATCCTAGGGTGTAAACTGGTTAAATTATTATCAGGAATATCAAGGGAAAACACCTGTCACTAAAGAGCAATGTGAGCTGTGGATGTGGAAAAAAAGAGGGCAGTCTTTTGCTGGAGGAGCTTGACAAGGTGTTTATAGACTATTCAATCCTGTTTTACTACAAATTAACTAACTCCTCTTTTCCCCAGCTGGATGCCTCTCTAAATCCAGTTACCTACAGCCAAAGTGTCCCATCAAGTCACAGCACAGAGCATCACCCCAACTGGCTATATATTGGATTTGCTGGGCACATGAGTGCTCACATATTTCTATAGGATGGATCAGGATGTTAGGGACACCTTTCTCTTTCTGATTAAGTCCCCCAAGCATTCTAAACATTGAGATGACAGAGTAAGAGGCAAAGTCAAGTAATAATATAAGCATAGGAATATAGACCTGGATTCAAGTCCAGAATCCTCAACTTATTAACTTAGTGATCTCACTCATGAACTTCCTTCAGTTAATTCTTATAAGCACTTAAAATATCAGTCACTGTTCTCAGTACTAGTGCCCAAATTGACATCTCTCTGTTTTCTCATGTGTAAAATGGAAATCATTTATCATTTTATTATCACTTTGCATTACCATCTAGGGATTAAATGAAGTAACATGACATCTTGATCTATAGTAGGCATACAGTAAGTGATATCCATTATTTTGGTTGGACACATTATTTCACCCTTCAAAGTGTGCACGTGTGTGTGTGTGTGTGTGTGTGTGTGAGCGAGAGAGAGACAGAGAGACAGAGAGACAGAGACAGAGAGAGACAGAGAGAGGGAGAGAGAAATAAGGGATGAAACTATCAGAGGAGATATTTGTGGACTCTCCATCAAATTGCCTTCTATGCCCAGGTTGAACATTTATTTGGCTGAAGCCATTAAATAATTCTTTCTAGATCACTAAAGACTATTTTCTATTCCATTTTTATCACATGTGATTAACCAATCTGAAAGCCCAAATTGAGGATTTCAATGGGATTTAACTCACTTCCAGATCCCTTGGGTTCTTAATGACTTTGTTTCTGAAAATGGGGACCCAGCCTGCTCATTTCCCATCATCTGACTCTCTGGTTCTTACTATTAAGTAATGAAACAACGTGGGAAAACACCTGTGATTCTGGTCACAGGCAGAAGACATCTGATTCCTTCTTGTTTGGATCACTTTCTCAGCATCCAGTTGATTTCCAGGAGCATATCTCTTCCAGGATGTGCAAGACCCTGGGACAGAGTATTCTCTCTCATCACCCTGCTAATGAGGTAAGTGCAGCAAGTTAAGAGGCAGCTACAGCAATAACAACAAACACTCCAACATGCATTTCCTCTAATTATCCATGTTGTATTCTTGCCAATTTGAGAGAGATTTCTGTGATGAAGCAAGGTCCCATTGCTTTTCCTCTCATCCCCTAACTCCAGCCTTCTAAGGAATATCTATAACATTATCTCCTCTACTGGCAGGTTTTTGCCACTAATTAAACCATTTTTTACTGAAGGCATTGTGGGCTAACTTGGCCATCTGGATCCCATCTGCTGGCCTTCCAGAGACCTAGAGGGAAGAGTGGGGGGCCAGAGTTTATCACTGACCTTCAACTCTGATACTTTGCATCTTAGTGAGAAGGTCAGAGATAGAGAGGACACTATTAAATGTCACTTGTGGGGCAGGAGAAGCTCTCCTGGCATTTTTATATGTAATCAATTAATACAAGTTTTTACAATAGTCTAATGTCATGTAGATCCTAAGGGTGGTATAAAAACGATATATGGCATGGGGACTGGCAGACAGAGAGAGAAAAAGAATAAGCACAAAGCCTCTATGAACAAGGACAAAGCCTCCGAGAACAAGAGGATCTGTGTGGTTTTGCTGCTATGCCCCCTATAGGGCACCTTGTAGAATATACTGTAACAAGAGTTTTACAATATATATTCTTTATTAACACCTATCAAATGCCAGATAATTCTCATAGATTTCTTTAATCCTGTAAACCTAAATGTCAGCCCCTGACGGTCTTTCAGTTCTCCAGCTTGATGAATGCTTGTCTTAACATTTAGAAAAAATGACTTGAATATCTATCTTAAGTCTATCAGGAAATTCAGTCCTTCTCAGTATCTCTAAGGATTCTTGAGGTGTTTCTGTTTCTTCCTGGTTCTGAGTTCCTTTTCCCAAATAATGTATTTGCTATTGTCTTGCATTTTATTATGAAAATTAGCAAAAGTATGCAAAAGAAAAGAGTAACAAACTGTCAGGGATCAATCATCTAGCTTCAGCAATGGCCAATTCTTGGCTAAATTGATTTAATCAATATTCCCGACTTCCTACCCTAACTGAGTCATTTTAAAGAAAATCCCATCCATAAGATTATTACCAGAAATAGTATTGTATATATGTATAAATAAATAAATAAATATATATATATATATATATATATAATGTTTTATTCAGTGTGTATGGTGAACAGACTCTAAGGTGGCTCCCTTGATTCCCATTTCCTGGTGTTCACACCCTTGTGTGATCCCCTTCCCTTGAGTGTGGGCAGGATATATGATTTAATTCTAATCCACAGAACATGGCCAAAGTGACAGATTGTACATGATTAAATAATGTAAGATTATAATATCCAGCTTCCTAGGAGACTCTCTCCCTTGCTGGCTTTGAAGATGCAAGCTGCCATGTCATAAGCCTTCCTGTAGAAAGGGCCATATGGCAAGGAACCAAAGGTGGTCCCCAGCTGACAGCCAACAAGACACTAAGACCCTCAGTCTGGTGACTTGCCAGGAACTGAATTCTGACAACATTTACATAAGCTTGGAAATGGACCTTACCCCAGGGGAGCCTGAAATGAGACTCCATCCCTGGTGGACACCTTCATTATAGCCTTTCAGAGAACCCAGCTGCTGTATTCGTATTTGACCTACAGAAACTGTGAGATCATAAGTGCATGTTGTTTTAAGCCTCTAAATGTGTGATAATTAACACATTATCATATATATAGCACTAGTTAAATAATACAGTATGCATTTCTAAAAGATAAAGACTTCTTTTTTATCACCACAATAACATTACCACATCAAAAGATAATTCCTTAATGACTTTTCTTGATGATATCATTCCTTAATGTGATTAAGTATCCAATGCTCTCCAAATTTCCCCAATTATAATTTTCTTATACAGTTGATTTATGACAATCAGGATTTAGAGTCCACATGTTACTTTTGGTGGTAATGTTTCTTAAATCTCTTTTATTTGGGGGATTACCTTTCCCTCTTTTTTTCTTTTCTTGACATTTATTTATTGAATAACTGGGTCATTTGTCCTATACAGTTTCTCACTTTTGGAATCTTTAAAGCTAATTGCTTCTCAGCAGTGTTAACATGGTCCTTTAGCCCCTATATTTGCAGTAAATTGATTCAGAGGAATGATCATATTCTGATTTTTTTTTTGAGGGTGTAGGATTACTTCCTACATAATGCTGTGTATGTCTGACTGCATCATCTGGGGAAATCATAATGTCTAGAATCCACTTTTTTGTGATGTTAAGAAAAATCACTGGGTTCAGGTGTTGTCAGCTTGATCCATCCATAATAGTTTTTTACCAACATTTTATTTAAGAAGTTTAGCTGCCACTGATGATCATTGCCTAGATTCATTATTGCATTATGGTCACCAAACAATAAAAATAAATTATTGCTCTTCACTCCATTGCTTTCTTTTTTCATGTACTTCTCTTTCCTGCACCACTTTGCTCTCTCTATAGGATACCATCCCAGTGCCTTCATTTCCCATAATCCTATTGACTCAACGTTGTGAGTGTGTAAAACTTCAATGAAAGTTCAGGGTAAGATTGGTGGAAGGGGAGTTAAATTGCAGTTCAGCAAAGCAAACAGCTTAAAATTAGAAATTAGGTATCTCTGTTCTTAAAGCCTTTGCTGTTACCTTATTCAATGTTTAGTGATGGCCTCAACCTATCAATAACCAGTGTTGTAGTTGGACCAGCCCTTGTGGTTCTGATAATGATTGAAAAATGCCCTTCAGCAGTAACCATCAGGAAACATTGAAAAACTAGAGGTTTATTGCTTACAAGGCTTGGGGCCACACAGCAAGGTCGCAGGTAGAGAGAGCTAGAGAATGCACATGGGCTTGGGGTTCTACTTTTATTGGATTTGACTGTAGGGGAATAGAGTTTCATGGACTGACTCTCTTTTTTTAATTGAAGTATACTTCATTTACAATATTAGTTTCAGGTGTACAAGATAGAAATTCAATGTTATTATAGATTATATTACTTTGTTTAAAATTATTATAAAAATAACTATATTGCCTGTGCTGTACAATATATTCTTGTATTTATTTTACATATAGTAGTTTGTACCTCTTAATTCCCTACCCCTATCATGCCTTTCCCCCTTCTCTCTCCTATCTGGCAACCACTAGTTTATTCTCTGTATCTGAGAGTCTGTTTCGGTTTTGTTACAGTCATTCGTTTGTTTTATTTTTCAGGTTCCACATATAAATGGCATGTTATCATACAGTATTTGTCTTTCTCTGTCTGACTTATTTCATTAAGCATAATACCCTACAGGTCCATCCTTGTTGTTGCAAATGGCAAATTTCATTCTTTTTTATGGTTGATTAATAATCCATTGCATACATATACCACATCTTCATTATCCATTCATTGGTCGATGGACACTTAGGTTGCTTTTATAACTTGTTATTTTAAGTAATGCTGCTATGAACATTGGGGTGCACGTGTCTTTTCAAATTAGAGTTTTTGTTTTCTTTGGATATATGCCCAGGAGTGGAATTGCTGGATCAGGAAAGGACAGTCTCTTTAATAAGTGGTGCTGGGAAAACTGGACAGCTACATATGAAACAATGAAATTAATACAATTTTTCATGCCATATACAAAAAGAAACTCAAAATGCATTAAAGACCTAAATGTAAGACTAGAAATCATAAAAATCCTAGAAGCAAACATAGGCAGAACACTCTTTGACATAAGTTGTAGCAACATTTTTTTTGGAACTGTCTCCTAAGGCAAAGGAAACAAAAGCAAAAGTAAACAAATGGAACCTAATTAAACTTAAAAGCTTTGCACAGCAAAGGAAGCCATCAACAAAATGAAAAGACAACCTACTGAAAGAGAGAAAATATTTGCAAATGATATGGCCGATGAGGGTTAATATCCAAAATATGTAAACAGCTCATACAACTCAATATCAAAAAACAAACAACCCAAACAAAAAAAGGGGCAGAAGACCTGAATAGACATGTTTTCCAAAGAAGACATATGAAAAAGATGGCCAGCAGGCATATGAAAAGATGCTCAACATTACTAATCATCAGATAAATGTAAATCAAAACCACAGTGAGATATTACGTCACACCTGTCAGAATGGCCATCATAAAAAAGACCACAAATAACAATGTTGGTGAGGATGTGGAAAACAGTGAACCCAAGCACACTGTTGGTGGGAATGTAAATTGGTGCAGCTACTATAGAAAACAGTATGGAAGTTCCTCAAAACATTAAAAATAGAACTACCATATGATCCAGATCACTCTTTACTGGTGAATTTAAATCTTAAAAGTGGGAAATTAAAACACAGGAAGAGAAAAAAAAAAAACCAAGTAGTTCAAACGGTCAGTTTTTGAAATCAACCAAGATCTCTTAAAAAAAAAAGGGAACCTCAGTGTGGGCATGTTGCTGGCAAGGTGTTTATTTGAGATAACTCTTTTTGAAGTGGATGCCTTTTTGAAATCAATGTCTCATCAATTGAACCTTAATCAGGCACTTGCATTACACACACACACACACACACACACACACACACACACACACACACACAAACAACAAAAAAAAACTGTCAGGACTTAAACTACAATCCACCCTGTGATGCCCAAGCATTAGAGTCAATGGTGAGGACACTAAGTGCCTGGGTAGTTGATATGCTAAAAGCTGGGGTAGGGCATGCTGTAACCTAACCTATAACCTATTTATACATCTAAATAGCTTATAGTAGCAAATTCTGTAATAATTATACAGGCAATAGTCTGAAATCCAGTCTGTAGTCATTGTTCCAAACTTGAAAACTAAGTTAGTAATCTCAGGGGCCGTAGGAATCTAATCAAAGATTTGGGTAACATTGTGGAATATTTTAACATCTTGGGTCATCTGGTGTGAGTAGGTTTGAACCTGTCCTGAGTTAGTGGATCACTCCATATCTCACTGAACCAATCTCTTAATTCTGAGAATAGGTCAGTCTTGTTAAACTTGTGTCTCACTTCAGAAGGCAGTGATGCAGGTGGGCTCCCAAAGTTAGGCATAAATGGTAAAGTATTTACTTCAGGTTATTTAATAAGAGGCATTTCTATGGAAACAAACAAAAACAATGGTTAAATGATTGGAGCAGACCATAATCCCAGCTTCTGAGTTCTGAAGGCAGCCAGTCGAGAAGATTTTTAGATGCCTGGCTTGAAGAATTTTCAGATGGACTGAGGGCAGGCAGTGACAATTTGATAGACTTCTCTGATCTGTAGTTTGAATGTCTCTGGTGATCTCAGTGGTCCACATAGCAACAACCGTGAATATTGTCCATAGATGAGCTATTGTGGAGATTGCTTTGAAGTTTATCTCAAGTTGTTCAACTTTACCTTGCTTGGTTTGGGAGAAAATGTAGTTTTAGTTTTTTAGTAATTCCAAGTCAGAAGGTTGGGAAAAAAAAATTGGAAATGTTAGTTTGGATAATGGTAGTGAAATACTGCAGGACACTAGAAAAGTTCAGGACCCAGTCCAATTTACAGGTAGACAACAAAACCTCAAGACAATCAACAGAACTAGAATCTGATACCCGCAAGTGTGCCTTATAGTTTCTACTGAAACACAAGTTTTCTCTCTAAAATTATTTCTATCAAAGATAGCCATAGTAGGACTACTTTGCAAAATGTTTAGTTTCAATAAACTTGGCCTGTTTATTTACATAAGTAGAGCAAGAATAGCTTTTGACCATATAGGACCTTATATTCTGCTTTGTTAAAATTTTTCAGATTAGACTTTTAAATGCCTCTTGAGGCTAGAAAGCCAAGACAAAGACTTGCTATCAGACTCACCTGCAATACCTAGGCGAATTTCCCTCTTCTCAAAGCCCCCCAAATATCCTGAGTTTCCTGCACCTGCCAAGAAGTGACCTTCCTTACTCACTTGATAAGGCTGCTGGGAACCCTCTAAGGAAGGTACCAGGCTGTTGTTTTTCCAAGGGGACTTATGGTTCCATAAAGTCAACCTTAGCTCCTAAAAGCTGTTTGGTCATATCTTAGTCTATGCAAATCTCTCTCAAAAATGACATCCCAAACAAAGCCTTGGTAATATAATCAGTGTTTCCAATTGTGTCCTGTTAATGGAGCAGACTTTTAAGATTTGTATTTGTTCTTGACCAGCAATCTTAAGGAGGATGTGGTTTTAGAGTTTGGGCAAGAGAGCCCTTTTAGCAGTTTGTATTTTAAAAGACCTTTCCCTCTCTTTTTTTCCCTTCAATTTCAACAGAGTTTTAGTTACCCCCTGGGGTGCTTACATTTCAAAGACATGATAAGATTTACATTTTCAAGGACCTGAGAAAGAAAATGGAAGTTTTCTCCTAGGAGTTTTAGTGCCTTTTGAATGGTTTTGGCAGTCCCAATAAAATGTACTGGGGCCTCTCTGTGATTAGGGGGGGTGCCCTGTAAAAATGATTCTCTGAACTCAAGGTCAAATGGGGCCTCTGCAGGGCTGGAAATGAAGTCATTTGGGTCACTATGAACATGGAAATGATAAGCCAAATTGAACCAAATTGAATTAAATGGGTTCATGCCAATTTTGTGCAGCAGGAGATGGGCTTCATCTTTATGTTTTCCATTCACCGTGAGCTTTAGCAGTGATTATTGTGATGGAAGGATGGTCACATGCCAGGCAATAAATATCCAGGTGAGGAGAGAGAGGGCTCTGGCACAAATATCAGTGGTTCTCAGAGCCTTTGTCCTCCCATTTCTCTCTTCCTCCTCCACTAGAAGCCTTGATAACATTGTCAGATTTTCCCTTAGCAACGGGCATGCCTTGTGATGTGTGTTGTTTAGTTTTGTCCTATTCAGGGGAAAGCCAGGCTTAGGATCTCTGGCATCTCAGAGGCAATACGTATACAGCTTAAATGGATTTTTCTTTTTTAAGTTATAGAATTTAGGGTCTTTAGAGATACTGGCCAGTTGATGCATTTTGGCAGCTATTCAGAGCCCATTCCAAACAAACAAAACCCCTGCAATAGCTAATTAGTTCCCCTCTCTCCTTCCTGCTGCGTAAAATATTCGACAGGTTTTAATTTCAATTCAAGTATAGCTTCTGATCTTAGTTTCTGTTTTCTGATTTTACTCTGTTACCATAATCTTATGTAATGTTACTGGAAATTTTTGGATGAGGTCACTGTGAGTCCTCTTTGTAGGTAGCCACCTTCCTTTCTCAGGAGTCCCAGGATTGGGGTTTACCTACACTACTGTGACATGCAGCAACACAACACGGGAGATTGGACCCACAATATCCCATCAGGTCAGGGCATGAAGAGTGACGGTAGTGAGTGAAGTGGTGACACAGAAACCATAGACCGCTGTTACATTTTTGTGGTGCCTTAGGTTTCTGTCTGCAAGGCTATTTCACTGTTCTGTGTTAGGTCATATAATGTGGGCATAGCCGGCTGACTCAGTGGTGGCAGGTGGAGGTCTCCCATCCTCCTCTCCTATAGGAATCTTTTCTTCCTGACTTTAGCCCAGAGCCTCTCCGTGGGCGGTGTCAATAGCTTTGCAATCCAACCCACCCTCCTTAGCTCCCTGTCCTTGAGGGGTGGAGGACCCTTATGCACATTAATAGTCAATTAAGGCATTTTAGGCCATATGGCCTTGATCACACTGATCTGGGGAGATCATGGGACTATTATGGCAGCTGTCACTGTTGGGGTTGGATACTACGGGCAACACGCGACACAGGCAACATGTAAAAGCACAGAGCAGCGTGGCAGACACCCAGCAAGTAGTGTTCCTTTCCCAGGTGGAGCTGCATGCCTGGGTGAAGTGGTATAAAATCAAGTTACAGGTAAAGGGCATTCCCTTCAGTTAATTGCAAGGGCAACGATGTAATCCTGCTGACTACGTCCATTGTTTTGTGCTCGTCTCAGCCTACCAATAATCAATGTTGTGATTAGATCAGCTCTGTAGTTCTTATTATTATTGTAAGATGCCCTTCATCAGTAACCATGAGGAAACTTAAAAAAAAAAATAGAGTTTAATTACTTACAAGACCTGAGTATTACACAGCACATCTGGGACCACACAGGAAGGTCATGGAGAAAGAGAGAGAGAGAGAGAACATGGCCTGGGGTTCTGCTTTTATTGGGGTTGATGGTGGGTGCCAAGGGTTTCACAGGCTCACAGTTAGTGAATTTAAAACTTGACAGTGAGTTTTTAAATCATGGGAAGAAAAAAACGGAGTACCCCAAATGGTCAACAATTGAAATCGACCAAGATCTCTAAAACAAAGGAGCTTCACTTGGGGAAAGCAGCCTAGCTCTTTACCTAGTTGTGAGGTTGCCTCTTTGAAATGAGTGCCTCAGCAATCAAAGCTTAAGTAAGGCACTTGCATTACAAAAATAAACAACAAAATGAGAAAACAAACAAACCTGCCAGGGCTTACACTACACCCACTTAAGTTCCTAGCTCCTGCCTTGGCACTAAGGTGACCAACTTGTCCCAGTTTTCCTGGGACATCCCTGTCTTAGCACCGAAAGCCCAGAAGCCTGGGAGATCCCTCAGTCCCAGGATTGGTCTTCATACCTGCTGCTGATACCTCTTCTCTCTCCTTTAATTGCCTCTCTTTCCTTTATTTTTTATCCTTATGCCTCATATTCCGTTTCATTTCTTAAGTAAGGTTTAGCTATCCTAGTTTCACTCTAGCCCTTCCAAGTTATGTCCAGAGGCTCATCCTCAAACTCCACCCATAATAATCGGCTTAAATTATGAGAGTTCCCACACTAAAAGGAATTTTAAACTCAGCTCTGAAAGTTAACAACTTATTACATTCCTGCTAAGTTTTTAACCATCATGGAATGTGGGTATTTGTGTTCCCATTTTTCAGATGTGAAAACTAATTCAGGTACATGTACAGAGAAGTGACAAATAATAGTGGGTTCCAAAAATGGTGAATATTTCAGTGCAAAAAAGAAAGTGGCAGGAGATAAAGCTACATTAAAATGGATGGTGAAGGGTCTTTTATTTTTTTTGGTGAAGACCCTCTTTTTTGTTAAAGAGTTTGGACTTTACTGCTGTGAACTGAATTGTGTTTCCCCCAAATTCATATGATAAAGCTCTAACCCCCAATGTGGCTGTATTTGACCATAAGGTTTTTAGGGGTAATTAAGGTTAAATGAGGTCATGAAGGAGGATCCTAATCTGATAGGATTGTTGGCCTTATAAGTAAAAGAAGAGAGAGAGAGAGAGAGATCTCTTCCCAGGCATGCACCAAGGGAAGGCCATGTGAAGTACACAGCAAGAAGACATCTGTCTGCAAGTGAGGAAGAGGGCTCTCACCAAAACCTGACCATGCTGGCACCCTGATCTTGGACCCCCAGTATCCAGAATTATGAGAAAACAAATTTCTACTGCTTAAGCCACCTATGGTATTTTGTTATGGTGACCTAAGAAAATTAAGAAGTCTACTACCTTATAAGTAATGGTGAATTAATAAGGAAAGTAACATGATCAGATTTGTATTTAGGGAAGGAGGATTGGTGGCAATGTAGAGGGTGAACACAAGTTGGGATGAGTTAAAGGCAAGAAGATAAGTGAGTAGCCTAAACGAACTGGCCACATAAGAGATAGTGGGGCTCTAGAATGTCTATGCATCTTTTTCTGAAATGTATCCCTTAGGTAATAGATCACTGGTACCCCACATCCAGGTACTGGGACGGTTAACTAAGGTATCAGAACCCATCTCTTCAACACTTCTAAAGAGAAAATTTGCAAAGATACATCTCATCCACCTCCCTGGACTGTTAGTAGAGATTCAGTTATCACAAGGAAAACTTCTACAGCATTCACAGTAGCATCTGGTCAAACTCCTTATTGTACAGTTGGGAGAAAAAACACTTGTTGAAGGAAGGGACTAACTCAGAGTTAGAAATTGGAACCCAAATTCTCATTTCAGTTCACTGCTCTCTTTACTGGAACTGTTGTCTCCAGCCTCACAGAAGTTTTGAGGAACAAATAGGTCCACAATAACATCAACAGGCAGATGAGTATGCCTGACCTGGCATCTGGAAGGGTATTTTTAAAGAGGCCAGGAGGGAAGCTGGTTAAAAGGCTCAGGGTTTCAAGCCTATCCTCACTCATGATTCATCACCCTATCATCTTTGCTGTAAGGGGGAGGGTATCTAGAAGGATAAAGGGGAGTGTTAGTGATAAAAAGGAACTTGCACTCCAGCTAATTCCATCGTCCACTTTACTGAGGTTCAAAGAGGTACAGAGACTTATCCTTGGTTTTATACGCAATTTATGGCAGAGCTGGGAATTGTACATCCGGAAGCCCAGACCAGCATCCTTTCTGCACATGCATTCTAGACTGCTCTCTTCCTGTCTGATTCTCGGGGAAGAGATGCACAATTTGAGCTACTATAAATGTGATTGGCATTCAACTTCCCCAGAGAGACTCAGTCTTTCTTCTCTTTTCACGTTCCAACTCCTCGTGCAACAAACACACACACACCATGAAGACTGCCAGCCAGCTATTTTCTGTCTTAAAAAAACTTTTATGGTAAGAGCTTCCTGATTAAGGAAAACATTAATTCATACACAAAACACAAATTATTGGGCTCTTTGACTTCTTCAGAAGATTTCTGAATCCATTTAAAAATTGTTCTCTATTGCTAAGTCACTATTATACTATATCATATGCAAGAAGGTGCCAAGAAGTATGAGTTCTTGGTGAATCACAGCTGAATTGAAGACCAGGTGCTGGGCATCTCCCTTCACCAGAGGCAGTACCATAGCTAGTTAAGTACATGGGTTCTGGTCAGTGGAAACAAAATGCCTGGTTTCCAGCATCCCCAGTTACCAGATGTGACCTTGGACATGTTACCTAAAATCTCTATACTTTAGTTTTTTAACTGTAAATAAGAATGATTTTTTTAAACAATTACCTATCTTCTAGGGCTATTGTAAGGATTAAATAAGATAACCCTTGTAAGGCACTGTGTACAGATTCTGGCATTCAAATCAGTAGAGTTTATTTCTCTTTGAATGTTAAAAAAAAAAAAAAGGCAGAGACAGCTTCCTTCCGATAAGGGCAAGAATCAAGACTGAGTTTCTGTAAAATATTGAATACTTTATATTACTTAGAGAAAGATGTCATGGCAATAAATTTAATACATTTAATTTTAAAGTAGAAAATTGTGTAGGAAAAACATTTATCTTCCAGGGCTTAGTCCCAAAGCTCACATCTTCTCTGAGTATTCTCTAACTCTTAGTATAGGGGGAATTGCCAGAGATGTTTCAATGATGTCATCTATCATTACCATGGTAACCACAAGGCCAATAACTTGAACTTAGGTCATAGCAGCTAAAAAGAAGAGTAATCAATTTGGAAATAATTAAACTGAAATCCATAGCTACTTGAGACTCGACCAAGATTCTTGGGGATAGTTTAGAATCAGCTTAAATCAAGATATATCTCCTAAAAGAAGAGACAGTAAAAACTCAAAAACAAGAAAAAAATTAAATCATCCTATCTCTATGGTGTATTTAATATTCCAGTGAGTCATAGGAAAATAGTACCCCAGAGCACAAAGACATAACCTAGACTCCTTTCATTCAGTGGGCTTTTGATAAGTCTCAAACCTCTTTTTTTCATTAAAACAAGGCAAATTCACCCATTTTCATGTTGGAAATATTGATACATTATAGTTTTCTTTCTATAGTGTTACAGACTTCAGAATTATAGAATGTTAAAATTAGAAGAACTCTTCCAACATGATTTTATAGATTAAGGAAAGGCCAATATTTGGAAGGGTGACGTGACATGACCAAGGTCCCAGTATTCAGGAAGGATACAGGTGAGATTAGAACTCAAGTAATTTCTGAGTCATAATTTTCTGTCTTTTCTATTACACTAAGCTAACTTTACTGAGAATCTGACATTTCATCATGTTCCGCTTCAACAGAATTTTTCTTTGTAGTGAGGGGGTAGAAGAGATTATTGAATCACTTTTCAGCTGCCCCACATCCTGGTAAAAACAAATAGGTGATGTGAGGGGTTGACAGCATCTCAGAAGTTTCCCAAGATGCCTATGATCTGAGGGAGGCTACAATCCTTGTTATCTCCCACTCCAGGGTATACTTCCATTCCACAGTTATTCTCCTCCACCATCTAACTCGTGCTGATAGGGGGCCCTTGCAGTTAACCCATTTTCCTGCCAAATTTTCTCTTTTCTCCCATTGCATTTTCAAGCATCTTGCCAAATAGAAATGGGTCCTGCCTGTTCAAGAGATGTTGAAAGGCTCACACTTGATTCAGGCCTCTTTCCCCCTGAGCCACAGATGACTCCCTGGAGCCTGCATTCTTCATTATGTTTCTTACCTAGTTCTGCAAACCTCAGTTTGGCTGGCAGATTCAAAGAAGACTTTTCTGAAAGCCTCTGTTTGTTCAAGATTCACTGAACGGAATAAGAACTAGCCTAGGCCAAGAAGCGATCTCAATCTAACTCCCAGAGGCCTGCCCTGCCCTAACTCTGGCCTGGATACTGGATGCCTTATTTTTCATACTTACACAGTACTTAGAATTGAGGCAATATCTTCCCTGATCTCTTCACTTGCAGTCCCTTGTTTGTTCATCATCTCCGCACTTCTAATCCATCCATCCCATAATCATTAAAATAGTTTTTGTCAAGCCCGGTTTTTCATTGTCTCTCTCTTCCTCTTTGCTCAATAACTAAAATGTTTCCCAACTCATTTTGATAAAATACAAACATGGGATACACCCCTCCTCCCCAGTGAAGCTTACTGATTTGTTAGTCCCTCCTACCTGGCTCACTGCCACACACCCTTTTGCTTTTATCATTCCTTCCAGCTACAAATATCTTCCTAACCAGCCCACTTCCTTGCCCCAGCCTCTCTCTTCAGCTGGGCCCACTTAGCTCCACACAGAAATGAGGATGCTCAGAGTGAGGTTGACAACATTTAAACAGCACTGCCCCACCTCTCCATCCCCCTATAAATCCCAGCAGTGTACTCTCTGATCTGGGCTGGTGGGGCTGCCCATACTCACGTCTTCTCACCTGCCGTATTGGCCCTGTCCCTAGAATTCATCATTTGTGTTGGTCTTTGCTCTTAGGTCCTGGCTGAGTTATCCTGTTCACAAGATTCAGTCACCCCTCATTTTTCCCTGTTCCTCAACTTCAGCCAATACGCAGGGATCTACTGCCTGTAGACTGAACTCCAAGGCACCAAGTTCCTCCTCAGCCTGCGGACTGTCACCTACCCCAGTGCACTTAATTAAAGCTGTTTGATGCTCACAATAAGGGCTTCCATTCATTGTGTTTATTTGTTAATTTAATACTTCATTTATATTATTTATTTAATTTATGTGTAGGTGTTTATTTATGCTTTAATTACATGCTCCCTAACAAGTATTTTATCAACATTATCCTCTTTAAACCTCATGATAACTCTGATCAGAATATACTCATATTTGAATTTTTCACATGAAGAACTCAATGCTCAGAGAAGTTGAGTAACTTGCCCAAGGTCACATAGCTTATGAGTTATAATGACCTTTTTTCTAATTTAGCCTAAAGTCCACCTCTTAGGTGAAGGCTTTCTCAATTAGTACTTTGTGCCTCGTGTGCTCAGTTTGTGAAGTAATTTTATGGCTTCACTGTTTGACGTGCTTTTACTATTTGTGTCTCAACACTTACAGATCCTCAAGGACAAGTATAAAATAATGTTGACTCCTCCAAAAGACAGAGAATAGATTCATAGGAAATGGTTTTGGCTGACTCGTTCTACCCTCACGCACCCATGGGTGAATTGGGAGGCAGAACGACATGGTGTTCAGAAAGGTAGTCTAACCCCCGTGGGTAGCCTCTCTGATCAGTGACTCAAGCTTTATTATTAGATGCGCACAGTAATGCCCAAGCCCTTGCTGTCTCATATGGACAGAGGATATCCCGCCAGAAAAAGCACACCATTTCTTATTCATGACAGCTTAGGTAAGAACAGCACTACACAGCCCCCAAACAGGGAAACATTTGATCCTCATAAAAAATCTTTGTGACAGGCAAGCATGTCAATCACCATTTCAAGAAAAGAAGATGGAAGTTCATAGCATTTAAGTCATTTGTTCCAAATCATTCATTAAGAAAGAGGCAGAATTAGTTCTCAAACCCAAGTCCCCTGACTCACATCAAGTGCTCTGTGTTACACCACATGGCTTCCTCTCATTGCATGAAAGAATTCAGTGATTCAAGATCCAGATATAAGAGGAAAATCAGCATAAGAAATTTCCATTTCTAAAGATAAATAGATGCCAACAACTTCCAAGTTCCTTAGCTAAAAATACTTTGAAAAAACTGTGACTGGACCACATTCTAATACAGAACTGATGGACAGATCACATTATTCTTCGGGCTCCTAAACCCGAAGGTTCTAGTAAATGTGCATCTCCCTTTTCCTTATTTCCCCTGGGTCACAGGAATTATACAGACAGTGGCTGAATGACTGAGGGCACCAGGGATCTATAATAATTCAACTACACTAATATGAGGACTAATTTTAGACCTTCCCAGGATAGTGGGCATTCTGGGGGTCTGAAGTGCTTCCGTTTGGGTTGCTGGGTCTATGACTTTTTGCTAATTATCAGGGCTGGCTTAAAGGTCACCCAGAGTGGTCAGTCCCATCATCTGGAATGGAAGAAGGGCTGGGTAGTAAAAATAACTCAAGCTATGAATTGTACTTGGAAATTGCAGGTCTACTAACAGGCAGAACGTCTATATATCTTGCTGTATGAGCTCCAATAAAGGAGTTTCATTTGCTAACCCTTCGAAGAACAAGGAAAACCTGTTTCTTAATTGCAGAAAGGGTGAATGAGCCTCTGCTTCCCTGCAAAGGGGCAGGCAGGCTATCACACCAAAAGTATCTTCCTTACCTTCACATTTTGACAATGCTGCTACAACATAAGAAGCCAGAACAGTAGTGGTGGGGGTGTTTCTATTAGAAGAGAAGGACCCTATATATACGAATACTTACCTCCAGATAAAGAGGATCTCCAGGGAAGGAGCATACAGTGAACAGAAGGGAAGTATCCACAACAGCCGCTACCAGCCCAGCAAAATAAGTACCCCTGAGGAGTGTCAACTCAGGCCATGTGGTAGTGTGGGAAATGGATTAGAATAATAAGCATCTGAGCTAGGGATGACCATTCAGAAAACTACTCTGGTAGACTGGGTGAGAGGAGATGAAGACCTGACCAGGACAAAGCCCATGGGGATGAGTGCAGAGAACTCCTGTCTCATGTAGACACTGGATTCTTTGGATAGATTTTTTTGTTTAATCACATTTTAAAAATGAACTAAATGTGCATGTGGTTTCAGAGTTTGCAAAGCACTTCACTTTCATGATTTTGAAACTGAGCAGGACCCTGCAGGGCCCTCCCAGGTACAAAAACCCGTCTGTGTCTCCTGTTTCTCTTTTTGTAGAAAAAGGTTTTGGTCTCCTATGCCTTCCCTGAGTTCCAAAGAGCAGACTCAAGTAGTCACTAATTAGGGAAATAAAAGAATGCAGAAACAAAGGAAAAGGTCAAGAAACAATAGTTCAATGATAAAACAGTCCTACTTCCTCCTCAAAGGATATACATAACAATCTGACACATATCTCTGATTTGTTCTGTGGGAACTAAGACCCTTACCCAGGTAGAGGATGGTGACTGCATGCTGAGCACAAACACTAGACCCCAGGCTGATTGGAACCAGAAGGTTGATGATTAAGATTCCTAAATCACCACCCTCTTACCTCACCACCAATCAATCAGAAGAAAGTCATACACCCTGCAAGCCCACACCCCAAATTTTGCCATTAAAAACCTTTCCCTGAAAGCTACTGGGGAGTTCACGTCGTTTGAACATGAGCCACCCATTTTCCTTTCTGGGTTCAGCAATAAATGCTGTACTTTCCCTCACCAAAACCTGGTGTCAGTAGACTGGCTTTACTGCATGTTGGGTGAGTAGACCCAAGTTTGGTTTGGTAACAATTTGATATCAGTCATTCCCTAAACTTTTTAAGATAGGCAGAGAAATTATCTAATGATATTAATTTAGAGAGAAATACTCAGAAGAAACTGAAAAAAACAAACAAAAGGAAGAGGTAGTCCAAAGCATGGGCTATTACTCCGGATAGCCAACCTAAGAGATAAGGACAGAGCAAGGATGCCTCAGGATAAGGGGATGTGGAAGCATCAGGAGAGCAAAGAGATAATCAGAAAAGAAGATGGGATAAACTTCTTCTGACCACCGCACTAATACACAAAGATGCTACTGTGTTTGCAATCCTTAAAAGAAAAAAGAAAACCTCTCTTGACCCCACTGTCTCTAGCATGGGCTAGCATTTCATTATCTACACTTGCTGTCTCTAAATCCTCTCTTCCCATTTTCTCTTGAACCTGTTCTAAAAAGGCTTTCTCCATCATCACTCCATAGCAATTCTTGTCAAGGTCAAGAAAACATGTGTTTCTAAATCTAATCATCAATTCTCAGTCTTCATTTCACCTAAACTATCTGCGGCTTTTAACACAATAGATCACTTTCCCCTATTTTGCTCCATTTTCTTCAGTTGGCTTCCAGGATCCCTCACTCTTTGTTTTTCTCCTACTCGTTGGTTACTCCTTCTTAATCTCTACTGCCAGGTCTCCTTCTCCTACCCAACGTCTTCACGTTGGAGCAGGCCAGGGCTCAGACTGTGGTCATCTTTTCTACTCATACTCACTTCCCCAGTGATCTCAATCACTCACTTGGCTTTAAATTTTCTTCCTATGCTAAACACTTACAAATTTAAACCTTCTATACCTTCAAGTAGACAGACCTCTCTTCCAAATTCTAGACTCATAAGTAAATCCAGCTTGCCATTCAACATCTCTCTTTGTTTTTCTAAATGAATATCTCAAACTTGATGTATCAAAAACTAAACTGCTAACTTCTTCTTTCTTCAAACACTTGTTTCACTTTCAGATAGCACTATTCGTCCATCTGCTCAGCAAAATTTATTAAGGCCATCTTTGTCTTTTCTCACATACTTCACATCTGACCTAGAAGCAGTTTCTGTTGGTTCTACCTTCAAAATGCATCCAGAATCGAACCATTCCTCAGCAGCCCCCCTTCTACCACTTACTCTAAGCCTCCACCACTTTTTATGGAGATTACTGCATGTTACAAGTTAAATTTGGCCCCCACTCTGAAAAAAAATATATTAAAGCCCTAACCCCCAGGACATCAGAACGTGACCTTATTTGGAAATAAGGTCCTTGCAGCTATAATCAAATTAAGGTCATTTGGATGGGACCTTAACTCAATATGACTGGCATCCTTGTAAGAAGGGCAAGTTTGGACACAGAGACAGACGCACACAGAAGGAAGATGATGTAGAGACACACAGAGAGAGAATGGCCATGTGAAGACACAGGCAGAGACTGGAGTTCTACTGCCATAAGCCAAGGAGCACATGGAGTTACTAGAAGCTGTAAGACACAAAGGAAGAATCCTAGATCCTACTCTAGAGGCTATGGAAAGAACATGGTTTAGCCAACACCTTGATTTCAGACCTCTAGTCTCCAGAAGTGTGAGAGAATACATTTCTATTGTTTAAAGCCACTCTCTGATTGTGGTACTTTGTTACACCAGCTCTAGGAAATGAATGCACTGCAATAACCTCCTAATCGGTCTCCCTGCTTGCTACTCTTTCCCTAAATTTATTCCCAGCACAGCAGCCCGAATAATCCTTTAGAGGTAAATCATACTCTATCACTTCTCTACACAAAACCCTCCAATGGAGCTCTATCTTACTCAGAAGGATACTGAAGTCCTCATAATATGATGATCTATGTGGCTCTACATGTCTCCTATCACCTCTGACCTCATCTGCTCTCTCCCTCATGTACTCTGATCCAGCCACCCTGCTGTTCTTCAAACACATCCGGCATTTTTGTACTTTAGCAACCAGGCTCTAGTTGCTTCCTGTTCCTGGAAGATTATTTCCCCACATATTCACATCCTTCAAGCCATGGCTTTAATTTCTCCTTGAAGTGCCCTATCCTGACCATTCTATTTAATACTGCAATCCATCCTGCCCTCAAAATCCTAATTCCCCTAATCTTAATCTACCTCTTCTTTTATTCCATAACATTTGAGATCTCCTAGCATACTTTATAATTTTCTTATCTATTGCATTTATTTTTATTGTCTATATTTACCCACTAGAATATAAGTTTTAGGAAGCAGAGATTTTTGTTTCCTTTGTTCACTGTTTTATCCTAAGCATCTAGAACAGTACACAGCACACACTGGAGCTTAATAAATATTAGTTGAGGGACTTCCCCAGCAGTCCAGTGGTTAAGACTCCATGCTTCCACTGCAGGGGGCACAGTTTTGATCCCTGGTCAGGGAAATGAGATCCCGCATGCCATACAGCATGGCCAATAAATAAATAAATATTTGTTAAAATCAAATGAATTTTTTGCCTCATTATTTTTCCTAGCGACAGTCCTAAGTTAAACATTGACAGAAACAGTGATGTGTGTGTGTGTGTGTGTGTGTGTGTGTGTTGAGGAAGGGATGCAATTAGATTTAAATCCCAATACTGCCAATTTTTAGCTGGATAACTCAAAGTGAGTCACATCAAATGCCTCAATTCCATAATCATAGAATGCACAGAATAATCCCTACATCACACAGCTGCAAAGAGTAAATTAAATAATATGTATGAAAGTACACTAGAAAACACTCTAAAAATACCGTATTTAGTAGCATTTTGTGTTGATTTTTTTTTCTTTATAATTCTATTTGTTGTCAATGCTCTCTGATTAACCTGGGAATTTAGTTAGCCAAGAAGACATGATGTGCAAGAAAGGGAATCTGGTTTGGCATTAGGCCTATGTTTTGGCTTATAAACTTGAGCTTGTGGATAGAGCATTTAAAGCCCCTGCCATAAAGGAAGACAATGAGGTGCCTGTAGAACAAAGCTAACTAACTAGGCAACGTAATATTGGCCTGTGCTTCCTCTTACTTTACCTCTGACGTGCACAGAGTGATTATCTTGATCCTTGTATTTTTTTATAGCACTTTTGACTCACTGGGTATGAACCTAAGCAAACTATTTCTAACTGTGCTTTTACTTTGCTTCAAATTCAGACATTCAGACTAAAGAAACCTTTGGCTGAAGTGAAAGATTCATTTAAAATCATGTGCTCTGAACATTATCTTTCTCAACTATATTCTTACCAGACAAGGGAGAAAGTCATACTGATAAGGAGAAGCAGTGCCAAAGAGTTCCAGACTCAGAGTTAAGATTCTGGTACTAGTTCTCTTTCCAAAAAGTTGTCTTCAAATAATTTGCCCTCTTAGATTAGGTATGTCTGATCTTATTTTTAAGGATGAAAAAAAGGCTATTATCATTTTCTCTAAATCATGAGTTTGCCATGCTGGCAGTAAGGTTCCTTTATGAATTTGGAATCTTGGCAAATTCCACATGTATATGGCTCAGCTATGTGGGTTGGATAACAGGAACTGCAGGAATATGGTCTAGGCAACCAGCTTTGAGAGACAATCGAGATTTGGCAGAGGGATCTCTGAGCTGGATGACCTCATGCTCTAAAATGTAGTTCCTTCTTCTGTAAAATAGAAAAATAACACCCACTCCATTACAGAAGGATCAAATGATGCAGTATGTGTGACATATCCATTACAGGGCTTAGCACACAGCAGGATTCCCCAGAACGGTAGCAATTATTGTAATTGAAATGACCTTGAACTCACATTTGTGATCACCATTAACCAAAAGGGCCACATTAACTAAAAGAGATAAAATGGTTAGGAATATTTTTTTTGAAAGAGGTGAGTCTTGTATTGGACCTGGAGGTTGTATAGGATTTTTATAAGAAAGAGGGAAAAAGCCCCTTTAGGTGGGACAATCATCATGAACAATGCTGTGAAGGTGGAGAGGAGAACAGGGTCTTTCAGAAAAAAAAGTAGAAAATCAGATGATTTAGAGGGTAAGTAATAGAATCATTAGAAGATAATTTCTGATAGTGTGGTAGATATTTATTGTTATTGTCTATCCAGCTCCCATCCCAACCCTTTAGTCAAGTACAATAACCCTCCTTATTTGTGAAAAACCCATCTCATGCTGTTCAGGAAGGAATGACATCTCCCTCAAGTTAAACAGGGATTATAAAATACAAAAGTAAGCAATCAGCTACCACAAAACACTTGAAGAAATTAAAACCATTAAAGAGGCAAAAATTTCCCCAAATTGAAGAACTAAATAGTTGAGGAGACAGAGTAAATATGACAAACTGAAGCAGTCGTTAGAAATAAATACAAATATCTCCAGAGACATATGAAAGGGTTATATATTTATAACAAATAAACTATAGAGAAATTGGACATTAATAGTTTTAAAAAATGAAAGAAAAAACTCAATAGATAGTTAAAGAGGGAACTAGGGGGTTAGAATATTAAGTGAGAAAAGTCTCTTAGAAGACAACACAAATGATGGAAAAGATGACATAAAAGTGGGAATATTAACCAAACCAGGCCAACTAGAATCATCATTAGAACTTTTCTAATGGAGTTTATAAGAGAGAATTTCTAATGGGTTTGGATCTCGGGGAGGATGAAATCCATAGCTTCCCACTGTCATCTGGTCCATCATATGGAAGATGAAGCCAAACAAATGAAAGGAGGACTACGCAATACAAAAGGACAACACCAGGGAGAGGGTTCAAGATGGCAGTAGAGTAAGATCCCGAACTCACTTCCTCCCACCAACACAGCAAAGTTGCAACTACACGTGGAATAATTTCCATGGAAAGGGACCTGAAAATCAGATTAACAGAGCTTCCACAGCAAAGGGTAAAAGGACAACATTGAGATGGGTAGGAGAGACAGAGATATGGAAAAACTCACACCCCAGTCACAGCAATCCACCAGCAGGAGGGATCACAAAGACATGGATCTTTTCCCTGAGGAGTGAGAGATTCAAGCTCCACATCAGGTACTCCAGTCCCTAGATCTTGCACAGGAGAGATGAACCCCCAAAACTCCTGACTTTGAAACCCAATGAGGAATACACCCAGGAAAACTATAGAACTGCAGAAAACAAAAAAATCCACTCTTAAGGACTTGTGCACAGACTCACTTGACCCAAAAACCAAAACAGAAATACGAGATTGAAAAGTCCATGGACCATAAGTGAAGGGGATCTACTTATTAATCTTAAAACATCTACCAAGTCAGGAAGCTCCCTGGGAACTGAGTCACTGGCAGTAGTCTTTTATGCAACCTCAGGCTACCTTGCTAATATTGGCACTGGTGGGCTTCTCTACCTAACCAGTTAGCACTGCTGAGAGCCCTGTCCACTCCAGTACCTTGGCGGGGCTTAACAGCCAGTCAAATGATAGCCCCGCCCACCAGCACCCTGCAGCGGCCTTGGCTTCACCACAATAGGAGGGCACACACAGCTTACACAGGGCATAGCCTTTGAGTGTCTGGCTCTGGTGATCAGGTGGGATTGTGCTTCTGAGCCCCCCAGAACATCTCTTAAACAAGCCCTCTCCTTCAAGACTGGGAAGGATATACCTAATACATAGGAACAAACACAGAGAATTAAGCAAAATGAGGAGACAGAGGAATATGTTCCAATCAAAAAAAGATAAAACCTCAGAAAAAGAACTAAACAATAGGGAGATAAGCAATCTACCTAATAAATTATTGAAAATCATGGCTGTAAAAATGTTCACCAAGCTCAGGAGAACACAACAAGAACTTCAACAAAGAGATATAAAATACAGGAGAGTACCAAACAGAAGTTGTAACTGAACTGAAAAATACACTAGAGGAGTTTAACAAAAATTATTAAGAATTTCAAAATGGCAACAGCAGAGCATTCAACCAAGTGCAGGGCCCTTCTGAGTGCTACGCTCTGTAAGACTAGGTTGCATACCCACGAAGGTGGCCCTGCTCCCACACATTAGTTCTCTTTTAAAACACTGTGCTTAATAGGCAAATCTTTGGTCAACAGGGATATGGCTGGAGGAGAGAAATGGAGACCATCAGGGGAATCTGACCCACAATTCTGAGTGACACTTTACAACACTTACTTCTGCTTCTATGTGTCTGTAACTGTCAGGGTCTCAGAAGAAACAGACAGAATCCTCCCAAAGGGGTGGCTTAAGAAAATTTAATGAAGGGGCTTTACACATGAGTGGGGCAGAGTTCAGAGAAAGTGGGGGACCACTACCCTTCCTGGGCCTGAAAGAACAAGGAGAAGCCATGCTTTTACTAGAACTCAGGGATGCCTGTAACAGTTAAGAGAGGACCAAGGAAATGACCAACTGCATCAAGTAAAGAAATCAAGTCCCTGTCAATCAAAGGCCCTAGGAAGGAGGATCATGAGAAAAATACCCCAACCCCTCTCCCCTCCTGCCCTCAATTTCCTGCCAGGGCTTTCCACTGGTGGAATTAGAAGCAAGAGGGCAAGGGACCTGGACAATACTGCCCATGATGGTCTGCCTTCAGGGCACAGAACAGAAAAGGGCTCTGGAGGGACAAATGGAACCAGTGAGACAGCCAGGGCAAAGGTAGCAATAAGAAGCTTCTGAAAAAGAGCTAGAAAAGAATATCAAAATAACTTCTAGGCCATAATAGTCATAAATATATAACACATTCTCCTTCCTATCTTAAATCATATCCAATGTCCAACTTAGCTCACCATGAAGGTTATACACTGAGCACCAAATGGCACCAGAAATCCAATAATATAATGCCAGCCGGGTAAAAATGCCTCAGATTTAGACAATACAAGTTCCCTTCCAGAAATAAAGAAGTCAGGACCTAGAATTAAAAGGCATGGTGAGAGGGAATAGCACCATGGGGACATCCACCTGAGAAAAGGTGAATTTAGGGGATCTCTCAGTGAGCATGACCTCTTTAAGAAATATTTAAGATGCAAGGATGGCAGAGATTCCCAGTAGATGATTTCAGAGAAGAGTAGTCAATTAAGCAATTCCAGGGGCTTGACATCATTCTGTATCCTATAAACACTGTCAATGTTCCCCTATGTGGTAAAAATCCACGCTGAAAAATCTAAAGCAATTACTTTTGTCCTCCCAACCTTTTGAGCACCTACTTCAATCAGATGAAAAGGTTGAAAGAGGAGCTGAATATGTCCTTTTGTCACTATGAGGGCAGTGCTGTGCTTGATAGAAGCATTCATGAAGCCAATTCATTCAAGCATTTTTGGGGACAGGTGACAAAGGTGGTCAATTGGGACACTCAAAAACAGTAAATTGCCCAAAGAACTGGGGACAGGAACATTTGAAATCAATATCCCTTGAAAAATAAAGCGCAGCTCATTGTGTTCCTATCATAATTTTACTTTGCCTCTAAGGAAACAGTAATGACAGTTGAAAAACATTTATTTTCTCATTCTTTCCCCCATGGTATTTTGTTTTGTTGCATTTATTTTGCTGCCTTTTCATCCCTAGCTATATATGGGACATTTTTATTATAAAAGTCAAGGGAAAACATTTCACTGTAATGTCATCGTTTAGCTGTGTGACCTCAGGCAAATCAATTCACAGAAAAATAGCCTTTCAAAGCCGAAACGAATTTTAGCATCATCTCCAAACACTCACTTTACCAATGGGACACGGAGAGGTAGGGAATACCAAAGTCTTCAAGACAGTGAAGATAGAACTTTAACTTTATCCGCTCTAGAATGACCCCCTCTTCAGTGATGACTCGGTTCAACTCATTTTGGTCCAACTCAGTTCCATTTGTTTCAATGCAATTAACATCTAAGGCGTGTCAATCACACAGAGGGTGCTCTTTTAACTGACATTAAGAGATTTAACAATGATGAAACAGTCCTTATCATAGCAGAGTAGAAAAGGTGTGGATTTTGACATCCAAATCATCTCCAATCCCAACTCAGATGCTTATGAGCTGGGGGACTTTTGGAAATTTACTTGATCATTCTTAGTTCAGTCTTCACATTTGTAAAGTGATATTCAAACCACCTACCTCACAGAGTTGTAAGAATTTGATGAAATAATGGATGTAAAATCCCAGTGCTATGCTAAAATGATTGTTTTGTCTAATCCCATTTTCCTCCCTATGGGCCTCCTGGTTGGCCATTCTCTTTATTCCCGTAACACTTTGGGATACCTCTATTATAACATCAGTGAAACCATCTGTCAATAAATCTGTAGTGCTTTAAGGGGAAGATGGTGTTTTATTTATTATTGGTGATTGAAAGTTGTAAGATACATGAAAGTGCTTCATCAACTATAAGACACCTGTGGTGGTTCATTTCATGTGACATGAAACCTTGGACTGGCAAACAGAGGCCTGACGGGGAGGGGGGGTGAGGATGGGGGTTACTGTGCCTTAGTTTTCTCCTCCTTCAACAACTGAATATTTATAGTATCTGAAACCAGGGAGATATTTGATGGCAAAAATGTAGACTTTGTCTCCCTTCCCACCTCCTAAAGAAAGCAGGAAGAAGGCAGGCTGCACCTGGTAGGAACGATGGTTCGTCCCTCCTCCCTCCATCCCTTCTGAAAGTCTCGGGGCCTCAGTGCCTGCAACAGCTGACTTTGGGCAAAAGAAGGGTAGGTTGTTTATTGAAAACAAATGAACTCTTAAAAATACAACAGTGTATAATTTAGTGCAAAAGCAAGAGATACTGATAATAAAAGCTACAAAACTCAGAGAAGAAATAGAGAAATGAGGACTGGAATGTGCATGATGCAGCTAATAACTTGTATTGGATATGTTCTGTGGGCCCAGCAATATAAGATAATTAAAGCTGTGACTAACCAGTAAATGCTTCGACAGGTGAGAGGTTTGAGATGAATTCATAAAGATAGAAAATGTTTAGCTAGGCATGTAAAAGGACAGTGACTTTCTGAAGAAGTAAAGGTTTTAAGCCAGCAAGCTTATTACAGATTTATGCACTTAACGTATATTAATCATCACTTGGCTAGGCGATAGTACCCAGTAATTTAACTAAACACTGATGTAGGTGTTGCTGTGAACATTATTTTTACAGCTGTTGTTAACATCTTAAATCAATAGCAGTTGACTTTAAGGGGATTATCTTCCATCATCTGGGTGGTGCTCATCCAATCACTCAAAAGGCCTTAAGAGGAAAACCGAGATTTCCCAGAAGTAGTAGATGCAGTGTCAGCTCTTCCCTTGAGTTTGCAAATGGCAGAGCTGCCCTACAGATTTAGGGCTTGCCAGTTTCCACTATCAAATAAGGCAATTCCTTGAAATAAGTCTCTTGATATGGATATAGATAGATATAGATATAGACATAGATATATATGGTAATCCACATACATACATACACATATACATATGCATACACACATGCATATATATCCCACTAGTTCTGTTTCTTTATTAGAACCCTGACTGATAGAACATCACACAAATATCTGTTGTTACCTAAAGTCCTGTCCTAATCCGTGGCCTAATCCTAAATTCAATCTCTTCCCACTTCTTATTACTGCTTAGTAAATCTTGTTAAGACACTCATTTCATCGAATTACCCTCATCGTGCCACAAACTACAGTCATACATGTATGACTTTTAGCAACTTATTCAAATTTTCAAAGTCTCAGTTTCTTTATATGTCAAATGAAATATAAATAGGATAATGTAGGCAAAGTATTTGTAAAGTGTATGGCCCTTAATGAGTATTCAATAAATGTTTAGCTTATGTTTTATTATTATTTTTATTGTTGTTGTTGGCTAGGGACAATGGAGTCTGTCCATAGTGTCATCTTTCTGACTCATATTTTAAGCTGAGGATCTCATCTACTAGAAAGAATGTCAGGAAAGATGTGATGGTATGCCAGTACCCCCAATAACCAACAGTAATAATCTGTGAGAGCTTCAGACAGTCACTTAATGTCCTCATAGCTCAATTCCTCAATGTGGTAATTGCTGGCCCCAACTTTTTCATCTCTATTTTAAATAAAATTCACATATGTACACACACAAACGTGCACAAATGCACAGTAGGTGCCAGACAAACTAAAAAAAACAATCAATAGAGCCGTAAATTAGGCAGCTCCAAGCTCTGTACATCGAGTCACAGGCCAGATGTGGAGGAGCCAGGAGTAGAAACAAGGTAAACCCAGAGAATAAGGCAACTAGAAAGACTCTACTCTGCGCCATGGAAGGCAGCTCAGCCAATTGGATTTCTGGAACGTATGACACAGTGGATTCAGGCAAACAGCAACAGGAAAGGGCAGCAAGAGACACAGGTAACATGGAGGTGGACAGAGGGTGAAGTATGGGAGTGGGGAGATAGATGTAGGGTGTTGAGGGTGGGAAGATGAAGGAGGAGGATAGGGGGAAGTCAGTACAAGTTTGAGTCGGCATCTCCGGGGAGGCCTGGCAACAGAACATTAGATTCTTTCCTGAATTGAGAATATCAGTTTCTTTGAGAGATCAGACTGTCCCCATTTCTCTTTCTCTCCCGAGCATTCACTGTCAGCCACTTACCACTCTCACTTTATTTACTTCTTCTGTATTCTCATCTCCTTCCAGAGTGGCAGCTATCACCTACAAGCCCATTGCTCACATATCTATCATTTCAATCCAGACCTACCTCCTGAGAATCAGATCCATCTAATTGCCTACTGACCATTTTCACTTATAGGTCCTGCAGTCATCTTAAACACACCGTTTGCAGTGCTGAATAAGTCCTGCTTCTCCTCCAACTTCATTTTCTGTCTGTCTGGGCATCACCACCCAGCTACTTACTTCAGTCTGGGTCATTGTTATCTACTTCATTTCCTTCACCACTTTTGGTTCCCTCACCACTTTTGGTTCCCTCACCACTTTTGGTTCCCTCACATATGTACTAGGTCACTTCACCCCCAGGGACATTTCTATTGTAACACTTAATTCATTGACCTATGTTATTCATTTGTTTGTTTTTCCCCCTCACTAGTCTATGAGCTTTTCAAAGATAGAGAGTTAAGCATGTAGCAAGCACTTAATGAGTGATTGCTAAATACAACCCCAGATTTTACTGGGGGCTCTAAATGGCTCAGAGCTGAATTGGTTGACCCTGAGGTGCCCTATGTAACCCCTGATATAGAACAGTTAGGGTTGCAGGATACCATTCCCGTCATCATTCCTTTTATCTTCTTGACAATAGACAGCAACGTCATCAAACCTGCCTCTCTAGGTTCCTTCATGCACCAGAAAGCAGGCACCTGACAAGCAATCAGACCAGCAGTGCCCAGTTGAGTGCATAACAGCCCCAGGCCGTTTGGCCCCATTCAAGTTCCTAATTAACGTAAAACCTCAGGGAAGAACGTGAGACCTGAGGAGTGTCTTGTTAATCCAGAGATGTTAAAGTTAAAAAGGACACTTTCCTTAAAATATATTTAACTGAATAATCATATACACTGGCAACTGATTTGCATTGCTGTTAAGATATAAATCTGTTATTTGATTCAAGATATATAATCTTACTTTCTTCTGCCTCAATATCTCCATTTAGTAAAAGGAATAATCTGTGCACAGTATTTAACCTAGTATTTCCTATCACTTGGTTTACTCTCTTCTATAAGTGTAAGACCAAGTTCAACATCAACTTTGAAACAGACTACAGATTTTCTATGAGTTGGAAGCAGACATGTGGAAGTATGGAGAAAATGTTTGTCTGCATCACAGTAAGTATATCCTAGAAGAGCTTTCTTTTAAAGGAAAGAAATGTATATTGCTAATCGGAGAGATTTGACTAGGTCTAAGATAAACCTCTCAGCTCTAAGAACCAAGGTTGCTCAACATTCGGGAGGGACTCACCCAAGCCATTGTCAATTTTTGAGGCTCCCAGTATACTAAAAATTAAATATATCAAAATAAGATTATAAATATTGTGACACTTTTATATTTAAGACTCCAAATACATTAACACAAAATGTATAATATCTGCATGTCGAACTGCATTTGATCATATGCTCTGTGAACTTGATAACTGAGTCAAACAGCCCTTCTCCCGCTCTTTCTTAGCTCACTCACTGCATAGGAGGTTCTGCTAAAGATTACTGCATCTTTTTAAAGAGCAAAGGAGTCTGATCCTCTTTTTCTTCCTTATTTAGTTCCCTATTAAAGCCAACTAATGTAGCAAAAAGAAACTAAATTACATGACATTTATTTAAGGTACATAATTTTTTAAAAATAATTACTGTTACCACTTTCCAGTAGATTTTGAAACCTAGCGACCTCCAGACCACTTTTCTCCTTGAAATATCTGTCAACTTTTGGCTCTGGATGGAAAGCTGAGGAGCTAGCAGAGGGTAGCTGCTAAGAAGCAGAGAAGTAGCAGAGCTTTCAGAAATTTTAGGAGGTTGAAAAGATGAAAATGGGAGCTCTTGGCTGTGAAAAGCAACCAGGACTTGAGGGCCAAAATGTCTGAGAGAAGGGAAGTGCAGAAAAGTGAGTCCAACACTTTACCACCAGTTTTCTCCCCGAGGAATTGTGTGATTTTAAACTATATAAAGCAAGAGACCAAGGCAATAGAAAGTGACTAAAAAGCATGGGAGAGTTTGGGGTGGGGAGGGAGTCTCATAGTACTTTGAAGGCAAAAATGAGAGCTCAAGACACGTTCCTGAATGGGAATAAATAGCACAGGCTCTCATGTGGGATCCCTGGAGTGCTACATTCTAGGAGTGGGGGTGAACTGCGGCTGACCACACATTAAAAAGATTGAAACTTGGCATTTCTACTTCCCCCTAGGGTGTAAAAAACATAATGTTGCTTCCACACTAACAGAAGAAAAAAGTGAAGAAATTGCAAAGTTACTTTTCCAAGCCCATTATGGTGCTAAGATCTCAGAGCAAGCAAGTGGCCTGAATTTCAAGGAGGGATAGACCCCTTCAAAGATAAATGAGATACGGGCTGGGTCACCTGTGGCAGAGCATGAGGGGAACGGGTGGCTGAACTGTTGGAGGCCAGTGTGGACCAGTATGCTGGTCTGAAATAGCTGATGGCCTCAGACTCAGTAGGGTTCCACATTCACTCACAGGTTCTTTTTCATGGACCTCCACTGAAAAGATTGGGGAAAGGGGTTGGAGCGGGGCCAGAAACCAGGGTGGTGCAGGTCTGCGGAAGTTAATTGGCTGTCACTTCAGAGCCTCCCTTTGCTGCTGAATTCTTCTCTTAAAGAGAGGAAAATACTTAAGCTAACTTAAGAACTTAAGTTCTTACTTAACCAGAACTCTTCTAGTTATAGATATACATACTATCAAACAATATTAGTAATGCCACTTTGGAAAACTATATATAATAGAGCTATATATATGCATTCTACTCTGATCCAACATTCTACTTCTAGATAAATACTCAATAGAAATGGATACATAAAGTGTTCACCAAGAGATATATAGAGAAATGTTCAAAGCCAATTTACTAATAATGACCAAAAAGTAGAACTAAACCAAATAGCCATCAACTAGAGGTCAGTATATTCCATGGTGTATTCCTACAAGACTGTCATATCGCAATAAGAATAGACAAATTATTATTATATGCAACCACAAGAATGAATCTCACAACATAATGTTGATTAAAGAAGCCAGACATAAAATACTATATATTATATGATTCCATTTACATAAAGTTCGAAAATAGGCAAAACTAATCAAAAGTGATGGAAGTCATTATAACTTTAGGGATGGGTATGGGGATGCTAGTAATATTCTACTTCCTGATCTAAGAGACTATTACACAGGAATTTACTTTATAAAAATTCACTGAGCTACACATTTGTAATCCGTGCACTTTTCTGGTGCATATCTTACTTCAACAAAAATCTACATTAAAAATGTTTACAAGCAGAAAATAGTATTTACAATTTTAAATTACAGATAAATACTATTTTTAAACTTTAACAAATTTAAATTATGCTTACATTGAGCAGGCTCTATTCTAACTGCTTTATGAATAGTAACACATTTAGTCTGCATAGCAACCTTTTGATTTATTGTCTCCATTTTACAGATGAGGAGATTGAGAAATGTTAGAAATGTTAGGTAACTTGCAGGTGTCAGAGCAGGAATCTGAACCCAGACAGTTTGTGCACTTAGCACCTTTTGCTGCAAGAGAGACAGCCTCTTGCCTTATTCCTGCTCTAAATAACTGTGCTCACTTGAACATTTTTTAAAAGTCACTTTATATATGCGTATATTTAGATTATAATGTCATCAATATTACTAATAGCTGCCATTTGTTTTTTTAATCCTCCTTCATAATATTTTGGATGTTCTGAGATAGTAAGTGATGGGCTGATAAACAGTGAATGGAGGAGCTTCAAGATGGCGGAAGAGTAAGACGCGAAGATCACCTTCCTCCCCACAAATACACCAGAAACACAACTCCATGTGGAACAACTCCTACAGAACACCCACTGAACGCTGGCATAAGACCTCAGACCTCCCAAAAGACAAGAAACTCCCCACGTACCTGGGTAGGGCAAAAGAAAAAAGAAAAAACAGAGACAAAAGAATAGGGACGGGACCTGCACCAGTGGGAGGGAGCTGTGAAGGAGGAAAGGTTTCCAAACACTAGGAAACCCCTTCGCGGGCGGAGACTGCGGGTGGCGGAGGGGGAAATCTTCGGAGCCGCGGGGTATCGGTTCTGACCAGCACTCACCAGCCTGAGAAGCTCGTCTGCTCACACGCCGGAACCGGTCGGGGCTGGGAGCTGAGGCTCGGGCTTCGGTCGGAGCGCAGGGAGAGGGCTGGCGGCGTGAACACAGCCTGAAGGGGGCTAGTGTGCCACAGCTAGCCGGGAGGGAGTCCGGGAAAAGTCTGGACCTGCCGAAGAGGCAAGAGACTTTTTCTTCCCTCTTTGTTTCCTGGTGCGCGAGGAGAGGGGATTAAGCGCGCTGCTTAAAGGAGCTCCAGAGACGGGCGCGAGCTGCGGCTAACAGCGCGGACCCAAGAGACAGGCATGAGATGCTAAGGCTGCTGCTGCCGCCACCAAGAAGCCTGTGTGCGAGCACAGGTCACTCTCCATACCTCCCTTCTGGGAAGCCTGTGCAGCCCGCCACTTCCAGGGTCCCAGGATCCAGGGACAACTCCCCCAGGAGGACGCACGGCGCGCCTCAGGCTGGTGCAACGTCACGCCGGCCTCTGCCGCCGCAGGCTCGCCTCGCACTACGTGCCCCTCCCTCCCCCGCGGCCTGAGTGAGCCAGAGCCCCCGAATCAGCGGCTCCTTTAACCTCGTCCTGTCTGAGCGAAGAACAGATGCCCTTAGGCGACCTCTGCGTGTAGCAGAGGCGCGGCCAAATCCAAAGCTGAGCTCCGTGAGCTGTGCGAACAAAGAAGAGAAAGGAAAATTTTTCCCAGCAGCCTCAGAAGCAGTGGATTAAAGCTCCACAATCAACTTGATGTACCCTGCATCTGTGGAATACATGAATAGACAACGAGTCATCCCAAATTGAGGAGGTGGACTTTGGGAGCAAAGATATTTTTTTTTTCCTTTTTCTCTTTTTGTGAGTGTGTATGTGTATGCTTCTGTGTGTGATTTTCTCTGTATAGTTCTGCTTTTACCATTTGTCCTAGGGTTCAGTCTGTCCGTTTTTGGTTTTTTTTTTAGTATACTTTTTGGCGCTTATTATCATTGGTGGATTTGTTTTTTGGTTTGGTTGCTCTCTTCTTTCTCTCTCTCTTTCTTTATTATTTAAAAAAAATTTTAATACTTATTTTTTATTTCAATAACTTTTTAATTTTATATTACTTTATTTTATTTTATCTTCTTTCTTTCTTTCTTTCTTTCTTTTTCTCCCTTTTATTCTGAGCTGTGTGGATGACAGGCTCTTGGTGCTCGAGCCAGGCATCAGGTCTGTGCCACTGAGGTGGGAGAGCTAAGTTCAGGACACTGGTCCACAAGTAACCTCCCAGCTACACGTAATAACAAATGGAGAAAATCTCCCAAAGATCTCCATCTCAATGCCAAGACCCAGCTCCACTCAACGACCAGCAAGCTACAGTGCTGGACACCCTATGCCAAACAACTAGCAAGACAGGAATACAACGCCATCCATTAGCAGACAGGCTGCCTAAAATCATAATAAGGCCACAGACACCACAAAACACACCACCAGACGTGGACCTTCCCACCAGAAAGACAAGATCCAGCCTCATCCACCAGAACACAGACACTAGTCCCCTCCACCAGGAAGCCTACACAACCCACTGAACCAACCTTAGCCACTGGGGACAGACACCAAAAACAACGGGAACTATGAACCTGCAGCCTGTGAAAAGGAGACCCCAAACACAGTAAGTTAAGCAAAATGAGAAGACAGAGAAACACACAGCAGATGAAGGAGCAAGGCAAAACCCCACCAGACTAACAAATGAAGAGGAAATAGGCAGTCTACCTGAAAAAGAATTCAGAATAATGATAGTAAAGATGATCCAGCACGTTGGAAATAGAATGGAGAAAATACAAGAAACGTTTAACAAGGACCTAGAAGAACTAAAGAGCAAACAAACAGTGATGAACAACACAATAAATGAAATTAAAAATTCTCTAGAAGGGATCAATAGCAGAATAACTGAGGCAGAAGAATGGATAAGTGACCTGGATGATAAAATAGTGGAAATAACTACTGCAGAGCAGAATAAAGAAAACAGAATGAAAAGAATTGAGGACAGTCTCAGAGACCTCTGTGACAACATTAAACACACCAACACTCGAATTATAGTGGTCCTAGAAGAAGAAAAGTAAAACAAAAGGACTGGGAAAATATATGAAAAGATTATAGTTGAAAACTTCCCTAATATGGGAAAGGAAATAGTTAAGCAAGTCCAGGAAGGACAGAGAGTCCCATATAGGATAAATCCGAGCAAAAACACCCCAAGACACATATTAATCAAACTATCAACAATTAAATACAAAGAAAAAATATTAAAAGCAGCAAGGGAAAAACAACAAATAACACACAAGGGAATCCCCATAAGGTTAACAGCTGATCTATAAGCAAAAACTCTGCAAGCCAGAAGGGGGTGGCAGGACATATTTAAAGTGATGAAGGAGAAAAACCTACAACCAAGGTTACTCTACCCAGCAAGGATCTCATTCAGATTTGACGGGGAAATGAAAACTTTTACAGACAAGCAAAAGCTAAGAGAGTTCAGCACCACAAAACCAACTTTACAACAAATGCTACAGGAACTTCTCTAGGAAGGAAACACAAGAGAAGGAAAAGGCCTGCAATAACAAACCCCAAACAGTTAGGAAAATAGTAATAGGAACATACATATACATAATTACCTTAAATGTACATGGATTAAATGCTCCAACCAAAAGACATAGACTGGCTGAATGGATACAAAAATAAAACCCGTATATATGCTGTCTACAAGAGACCCATTTCAGACCTAGGGACACATACAGACTGAAAGTGAGGGGATGGTAAAAGATATTGCATGCAAATAGGAATCAAAAGAAAGCTGGAGTAGCAATTCTCATATCAGACAAAATAGACTTTAAAACACAGACTATTACAAGAGACAAAGAAAGACACTACATAATGATCAAGGAATCAATCCAAGAAGAAAATATAAAAATTATAAATATTTATGCACCCATCATAGGAGCACCTCCACACATGAGGCAAATACTAACAGCAATAAAAGGGGTAATCGACAGTAACACAATCATAGTAGGGGACTTTAACACCCCACTTTCACCAATGGACAGATCATCCAAAATGAAAATAAATAAGGAAACACAAGCTTTAAATGATACATTAAACAAGATGGATTTAATTGATATTTATAGGACATTCTATCCAAAAACAACAGAATACACATTCTTCTCAAATGCTCATGGAACATTCTCCAGGATAGATCATATCTTGAGGCACAAATCAAGCCTTGGTAAATTTAAGAAAATTGAAATCATATCAAGTATCTTTTCTGACTGCAATGCTATGAGACTAGATATCAATTACAGGAAAAACCCTGTAAAAAATACAAACACATGGAGGCTAAACAATACACTACTTAATAACCAAGAGATCACTGAGGAAATCAAAGAGGGAATCAAAAAAAAAAATACCTAGAAACAAATGACAATGAAAACACGATGACCCAAAACCTATGGCATGCAGCAAAAGAAGTTCTAAGAGGGAAGTTTATAGCTATACAATCCTACCTTAAGAGACAAGAAACATCTCAAATAAACAACCTAACCTTACACCTAAAGCAATTAGAGAAAGAAGAACAAGAAAACCCCAAAGTTAGCAGAAGGAAAGAAATCATAAAGATCAGATCAGAAATAAATGAAAAAGAAATGAAGGAAACGATAGCAAAGATCAATAAAACTAAAAGCTGGTTCTTTGAGAAGATAAACAAAATTGATAAACCATTAGCCAGACGCATCAAGAAAAACAGGGAGAAGACTCAAATCAATAGAATTAGAAACTAAGAAGGAGAAGTAACTGACACTGCAGAAATACAAAGGATCATGAGAGATTACTACAAGCAACAATATGCCAAGAAAATGGGCAACCTGGAAGAAATGGACAAATTCTTAGAAAGATACAACCTTCCAAGACTGAATCAGGAAGAAATAGAAAATATGAACAGACCAATCACAAGCACTGAAATTGAAACTGTGATTAAAAATCTTCCAACTAACAAAAGCCCAGGACCAGATGGCTTCACAGTAGAATTCTATGAAACATTTAGAGAAGAGTTAGCACCTATCCTTCTCAAACTCTTCCAAAATATGGCAGAGGGAGGAACACTCCCAAACTCATTCTACGAGGCCACCATCACCCTGATACAAAAACCAGACAAAGATGTCACAAAGAAAGAAAACTACAGGCCAATATCACTGATGAGCATAGATACAAAAATCCTCAACAAAATATTAGCAAACAGAATCCAACAGCACATTAAAAGGATCATACACCATGGTCAAGTGGGGTTTATCCCAGAAATGCAAGGATTCTTCAATATGCGCAAATCAATCAATGTGATAAACCATATTAACAAATTGAAGGAGAAAAGCCATATGATCATCTCAATAGATGCAGACAAAGCTTTGGACAAAATTCAACACCCATTTATGATAAAAACCCTCCAGAAAGTAGGCATAGAGGGAACTTACCTCAACATAATAAAGGCCATATATGACAAACCCTCAGCCAACATCGTCCTCAATGGTGAAAAACTGAAAGCATTTCCACTAAGATCAGGGACAAGACAAGGTTGCTGACTCTCACCACTATTATTCAACATAGTTTTGGAAGTTTTAGCCACAGCAATCAGAGAAGAAAAAGAAATAAAAGGAATCCAAATTGGAAAAGAAGAAGTAAAGCTGTCACTGTTTGCAGATGACAATACTAAACATAGAAAATCCTAAAGATGCTACCAGAAAACTACTAGAGCTAATCAATGAATTTGGTAAAGTAGCAGGATACAAAATGCACAGAAATTTCTTGCATTCCTATACACTAATGATGAAGAATCTGAAAGTAAAATTAAGAAAACACTCCCACTTACCATTGCAACAAAAAGAATAAAATATTTAGGAATAAACCTACCTAAGGAGACATAAGACCTGTATGCAGAAAATTATGAGACACTGATGAAAGAAATTAAAGGTGATACAAATAGATGGAGAGATATACCATGTTCTTGGATGGGAAGAATCAACATTGTGAAAATGACCATACTACCCAAAACAATCTACAGATTCAACGCAATCTCAATCAAACTACCACTGGCATTTTTCACAGAACTAGAACAAAAAAATTCATAATTTGTAAGGAAACATAAAAGACCCCGAATAGCCAAAACAATCTTCAGGAAGAAAAACGGAGCTGGAGGAGGGCTTCCGTGGTGGCGCAGTGGTTGAGAGTCCACCTGCTGATGCAGGGGACATGGGTTTGTGCCCCGGTCCAGGAAGTTCCCACATGCCACGGAGCAGCTGGGCCCATGAGCTATGGCCACTGGGCCTGCACATCTGGAGCCTGTGCTCTGCAACGGGAGAGGCCACAACAGTGAGAGGCCTGCATACCGCAAAAAAAAAAAAAAAAAAAAAAAAATCGGAGCTGGAGGAATCAGGCTCCCTGACTTCAGACTATAGTACCAAAGCTACAGTAATCAAGACAGTGTGGTACTGGCACAAAAACACAAATATAGATCAATGGAACAGGATAGGAAGCCCAGAGATTAACCCACGCACATATGGTCATCTTATCTTTGACAAAGGAGGTAAGAATATACAGTGGAGAAAAGACAGCCTCTTCAATAAATCGTTCTGGGAAAACTGTACAGCTACATGTAAAAGAATGAAATTAGAACACTCCCTAACACCATACACAAAAATAAACTCAAACTGGATTAAAGACCTAAATGTAAGGCCAGAAACTATCAAAGTCTTAGAGGAAAACATAGGCAGAACACTATGACATAAATCACAGCAAGATCCTTTTGACCCACCTCCTAGAGAAATGGAAATAAAAACAATAATAAACAAATGGGACCTAATGAAACTTAAAAGCTTTTGCACAGGAAAGGAAACCATAAACAAGACCAAAAGACAACCCTCAGTATGGGAGAACATATTTGCAAATGAAGCAACTGACAAAGGATTAATCTCCAAAATTTACAAGTAGCTCATGCAGCTCAATACCAAAAAAACAAACAACCCAATCCAAAAATGGGCAGAAGATCTAAAGAGACATTTCTCCAAAGAAGATATACAGATTGCCAACAAACAGATGAAAGGATGCTCAACATCACTAATCATTAAAGAAATGCAAATCAAACCTACAATGAGGTATCACCTCATACCAGTCAGAATGGCCATCATCAAAAAATCTACAATTAGTAAATGCTGGAGAGGGTGTGGAGAAAAGGGAACCCTCTTTCACTGTTGGTGGGAATGTAAATTCATACAGCCACTATGGAGAACAGTATGGAGGTTCCTTAAAAAACTAAAAATAGAACTACCATATGACCCAACAATCCCACTACTAGGCATATACCCTGAGAAAACCATAATTCATAAAGAGTCATGTACCAAAATGTTCATTGCAGCTCTATTTACAATAACCAGGACATGGAAGCAACCTTAAGTGTCCATCAATAGATGAATGGATAAAGAATATGTGACACATATATACAATGGAATATTACTCAGCCATAAAAAGAAAGGAAATTGAGTTATTCGTAGTGAGGTGGATGGACATAGAGTCTGTCATATAGAGTGAAGTAAGTCAGAAAGAGAAAAAAAAATACTGTATGGTAACACATATATGTAGAATCAAAAAAAAAATCGTCATGAAGAACCTAGGGGCAAGATGGGAATAAAGACAGACCTACTAGAGAATGGACTTGATGATACGGAGAGGGGGAAGGGTAAGCTGGGCCAAAGTGAGAGAGTGACGTGGACATATGTACACTACCAAACATAAAATAGATAGCTAGTGGGAAGCAGCCGCATATTACAGGGAGATCAGCTTGGTGCTTTGTGACCACCTGGAGGGGTGGGATAGGGAGGGTGGGAGGGAGGGAGACGCAAGAGGGAAGAGATATGGGGACATTTGCATATGTATAACTGATTCACTTTGTTATAAAGCAGAAACTAACACAGCATTGTAAAGCAATTATACTTCAATAAAGATGTTAAAAAATAAAAAAATAAAAAACAGTGGATGAGTTACTTATATCATTTCAGACAATTCCATCCATCTTAATGCAGAGAGACGGATGTTGATTTTTCATCTCTCCTCTAGTTCTATGATTTTATGAATCATGTCTCAGAGTAGGTCATTCCCAGTGTAAATGAGGTAGGTCGAGTCTGAAATCGTTAACTCATTCATGTATTCATTCACTCAACAAATAGCATTTGAGTACCTGCTATGTTCCAGGCACTGTTTGAGGTATGGAGGATATTGTGATAAATGGAACAAAGAGTTTAATCTCAGGAGAGGATGCACTGGCCAAATAACAAATAAACATATAACATAATGCCAAATAGTAACAGCTGTCAAGGAGAAAAATACATCAGAGGGAGGGCATAGAGTATGGCAAAGGGATTGTGCAGGCAGTGCTGAGCTATTTCATATAGGATGGCCAGGGAAGGCCTCTCTGAGGTAGTAGTCTTTGAGTGGAAGACTAAATAAAATGAGAGATTAAAGCTTTAACCTCTACTCTTAGGTTAGATAGAGATGGATACACAAATCTGATTTGTACAAACAGCCTAGATTTGTATCTCCATCTCAATCTCTATCTATCTACCTATCATCTATCTATCCAACTGGATTAAGAGTGGTCCTGCCAGAGAGACCAGAAAGTGCAAAGATTCTGAGGTAGGAAAAACTTGGCAGTTTAGGGAAGCAGCAAATAGCCCAATGTACCTGGGGTGGAGTGAGCTAGGAAGAGAGAGGTGGGATGAAGTTGGAGAAGTTGTCAGAGGCCAAATGCTGTAGGGCTATGTAGACTCTGATAAACTTGGAATTTGTTCAAAATGTGATATGAAGCCACTTGGAGATTTTCGAGCAAAAGTGAGGGATGGTCAGATTTTTATTTCCATAATATGACTCTGACAACTGTATAGAAAATATACTACAGGAAAGAGGCAAGAGGTAATAGCGATGGTTACAGTGATTCATATGGTCACCAGGCAACATCCGTTTGTGAATGTTGTAATATATGATGTTTAGTTCAACTCCCCTAAATACCATGTTATTGGGCTGATCTCACTCTGTGAACTGGGATTTAATTCTTTCACTATATGAGTGAATAGATTCCTTCTTCTCGAAACAAAGCAGTGGTGAGTTCGTCCTTCAAAATGGCACCACAGAGAGCCTTACTATACTAGTTTGCAAGGGCTGCGGTAACAAAGTACCACAAATGGATTACTTAAACAACAGAAATTTATTGTCTCATAGTTCTGGATGCCAGAAGTCCATAATCAATGTATCAGCAGGGTTGTTTCCTTCTGAGGGCTGTGAGGGAACAACCTGCTCCCCGCCTCTCTCCTCAGCTGTAAATGGCTGTCTTCTCCCTGTGTCTCTTTACACTATCTTCCCTCTGTGGGTGTCGCTTTCCCTTCACATGATGTTCTTTTTTTTTTCTTTTCTTTTTTTTTTTTTGTGATACGCGGGCCTCTCACTGCTGTGGCCTCTCCCGTTGCAGAGCACAGGCTCCGGACGCGCAGGCTCAGCGGCCATGGCTCACGGACCCAGCTGCTCTGCGGCATGTGGGATCTTCCCGGACCGGGGCACGAACCCATGTCCCCTGCATCGGCAGGCAGACTCTCAACCACTGCGCCACCAGGGAAGCCCCACATAATGCTCTTTTTATAAAGACACCAGTCATATTGGATTAGGGCCCACACTAATGACCTCATCTAAACTTTACTAATTATATCTGTATCAACCCTATTTCCAAATGGGGTCACATTCTGAGAGGATTAGGACTTCAACATATGAATTTGGAGGAGACACAATTAAATCCTAACACTTGTAATAGTCAAAGAATAGAGACTTATTGACAGAAAGACCTCAGATATAACCCCTTCTCTCATGTGCCTTGCATTGCATGCATACAAGCCTTGTGTTACTGTCTTTTTGCAGACTGTGTTGGTGAAATCTACCTTTAACATAATCAGAGTCACTTCCATGACTTGAGCACCTACTATTGGCCAAACACTGTACAGTCTTGTACATATATTATCTCACTTAGTCTATACACACTCTCTGTGGGATAGATTATGTTACCTACATTTTACAGATGACAAAACTAAAATTCAGAGAATATCAATAATGTGTCCAAAGTAACTACTTTGGGCAAAATAAAATGCCAGTGTAAATTCTTAGCTACAGCAGTATTTTTTCTTTAAATTTGTCATTAAATTAAAAAAATAATATATAGCAATTACAACAGAAAGTATGAACACTAGATAGAATCATTAAGAATGTATATTTCAAATAATATTAAGCAAATAAGAAATAGAATACAAAGTCATATACATGTTATAATAATATTTATGCAAAAAGTATCAGTGTATCTAAGTGAACACTGAAAGAAATCAGAGGGTAAGATAAACTTTGAAAGTATGGGTAGATAGTTTATAGTATGATTTTCTTCTTAATGTCATTAATGTTAACATTTTAAAGGTAAAAGTGTAATTTAACTTTTTAATATATTAATCCACTTTCCATGTTAATTAACTAGAATTCAAACGCCAGCATGCACCTCCTCAATGAAATTATTTTGGGCCTTCAAGGATATAAAACTATTTTATTCTCAGCATCCAAATAATTGATAATGTTGTTTTTTCCCTTCACCCTAACCTTAAGGTCTACACTGGAAAATCTAAAGGTCTTCAAGGGTTGCCTGCTCTATGAAGTCTATAAGTATTGGAGATCAAGTCTCATGAATGAAATTGGCATAAATCCACACCTAATTAGATGTTGCAGGGAGGGCAGCCAGCCATCTGGCTTGGATTATACACATGCAAATCCAGCTGAGGTACAGCATCAACTCAGGAGGCTGCCCAGCAGAGTTTGTTTCATCTCTCTTCATCCACCTGCACCCCTTCCTCTCCTCTGTCACTTATGGAGAGGGAGCGCAAACAGAAGCAGTACTCCTTTCCGGAGAACTCCACTATGACTGTGTGAAGATCTTTTTGCTGTTCACTGAATATTCATGGAAATTTCATGAATATTAATATTTATGACAATCCCCTGAATACATGTCTGGTGTGTGACTGGGAAAGAATGATAGAAATTAATTATTTTCTTTGAGTTACCATCCATTAGATCGAATTTGCATGCTGCAGGAAGAGCTGTTGGAAGTCGGCCTCTGTCAGGAAGCCGCATCTAACACCCCAGGTCTGATTCATCTCCCTTAAGGGTATAAGCTAGTTGTAGTTGATAATGATGTCTCTAAAACTTGGCTGAAGGTGAGCTCCCTTAGCCTCATCTGACCATTGTTTTACAAGATCATTTCTCCTTGCATCAAGGGGATAGGGAAACTAGCATGGTCACATCATTAAGATAAGGAGAAAAGACTCCAACAGGGTATGGGACAGTGGGTCATGGGGAAGGAAATGTTGGAAGGACTGAGATGTACCCAGTCAACCTCAGAGTTGTCAAATGATGAAAGAATGAACATTTGACAATTCTGAGGCTGACTGGGTATGTCTCAGTCCTTCCAACATTTCCTCCCAACCAAAATGTCAGTCTTTTTCTTCTGCACCCATCCAAATCCCACCCTCTTCAAAGTCTAGGTCACATCCAACATTCTCCTCAAGGTCTCTCCTTATTGCTCTAATCTATACTGAACTCTTCATGCAATTACAGCAGAGGAGACATCTGCATGGAGAGACAAATTTGGTTCGTGAGCATGGGTTCAGAACAAGTTAGTGAGTTCCCTTCATGGTTGACAACACTAAGAGCCTGGGACATACATCTTTGTGTGGTTCGTTGCCAACGGGACTGCATTAGCCAGATAGGGCAGCCTATCCTCTGCACTGGGATGGAGACAATATAGTAAATTATTTTTATTTTCTCTAGGCTCCTAATAAACCACTCCATTTCTCTAAATATGTTCTTCTTCACATAAATTCTAACTTTTTTAAAAATTAATTTTTATTGGAATAGAGTTGATTTACAATGTTGTGCTAGTTTCTGTTGTACAGCAAAGTGAATCAATTATACATATACTATACCCACTCTTTTTTAGATTCTTTTCCCATATAGGTCATTACAGAGAATTGAGTAGAGTTCCCTGTGCTATACAGAAGGTTCTTATTAGTGATCTATTCTATATATAGTAGTGTGTAGATGTCAATGCCAATCACCCAATTCATCTCTCTCCCCCTTTCCCCCTTGGTAACCATAAGTTTGTTTTCTACATCTGTGACTCTATTTCTGCTTTGTAAATAAGTTTATTTGTACCATTTTTTAGATTCCACACACAAGCAGTATCATATAATATTTGTCTCTCTCTGCATAAGTTCTAACTCTTGGACTGATGATGTTTTCAAAGTATCACCAAGCACCTTATGCAAAATACTTGCCAATATTATTGATTAGGTTAACTTTTTCCCTCACATTTTTCCCTCTTGGCTCCTTGTGACTATTCATTGTGATTTGCTAAGGCACATATTTCTAGACAGTATCTCAGAGTGAGTTCTTTTAAGTGTAGCTCACCTTATCAAGAGTTTAATTCTACTCATCCCATTCTCAGACTTAAGCGATTTTTTTAATTCTGAAGGCATCTTACTCTAGCTCTCTCTTTTTGTGAACTTCTACATCTCTAGTGATTTTATGACTCTACTTAGAACTTGGTTTCATTCTATGCTGTTTTGTTGAGTATTGGTTCTGTACAAGTAAACACTTACCTCCTCAGTTTTATTGTAAACATACAGAGGCAAGGACATGACTGGCACATCTTTGCTCCCCCACAGGGACTAGTAGGCCTGGGCACCAAAAAAATATTTAATAATCACTCGGACTTAGGTTTTTGCCTTTAAGATGGGAGTGCCAAGACCATTGACAAATAGCTCTGGACAAGAGACGCCATTCCAGAAAAATAAATTAGATTGTGTGAGCATCTCTTTCCTTCACCCCTTTCTCTGTGTACCTCACCTGCTTCACCAGTTTTTATCCTCACCCAAATAAAATTTGGAGCATAGGTTTCAGTATGCAACCCTGGCTACACACCACAATTTTACTTCTTAGGTCTCAGCCTAAATCTGTTTTTTTCTTTCTTTGTATATCCCTGCTTGTCTATGTCGTCATTCTGCTAAGACCCAAATCACACAAGCCATGATACCATTTTTTTAACTAAAAAGTGAAAAATTAGCAGCTGTGACTGAATCAAGTTCATCTCTTTATTGCCTGGTATCAGTACTTGCACACACTGCAGTTCTCCACAAACATGATTGAATAAGCGAGGAGATGAATGAATGATGGGGTGATTACTCTTCTTCTCCTGAGCACTGAAGATACTGATTACAATTTCCTTAAGATCGGGTCTTTGGGTCCTGAAATCGACACCGTCTCAAACGCACACACACATGGAGTTGTCCTTCTAAGCCATCTTTCCAATGTTCACTGGTCCCCTTATCTTCATCGCTTTCCTATATAGTTTTCCACAGCTGCATCCCTGACCTACTTTCTAAAAGTCCATCCTACAACTATAGATGCCTAATGAGTCTGATTACCCTTTATGCCATCATATGTAAAATGGGACTGATAAAAATGTCTAGTTCTTATTCTAATTTTAAGGATAAATGATAATTCTTCAAAAATCACTGAGCTCCGTTCCTGGCACATTTTAAGTGCTCAAAAGATATTACCAATGCTCTTATTTTTATTAATTTATTAATACCTACTTTATAGATGCAGCTATAACTTACATCTAATAAAATTTAAAATAAATTCTTTATTGTCCTTCCTAAAGATGGTCTACTGCTTCTCGATTTCTGCCACTGTCCACTCAGACCTTAACAATTAGCACCACTTTTGATGTCTTCTCCTGCAATTTTAGTCCTCTTATCTCGCAATCCTGCCCTGCCTGGTTTTTCGAGCTGCAGGCTCTATTCCCTTCGGTATATGCTGATATTAGAGCTAACGGAATTTTCCTAAAATACCACTCTGATTATATAACTCCCTTCCTTAGAAAATTTTCATGGCTCCTCACTGCTAATAGAAAAGTTCAAATTCCTTAACTCAGCATCCTAGTCTCTCCATTATAAGGCTCTGGCTTCCCCATCTATCATCATTGACTCCCCTAAATATTCCATAGTTATAAGAAAATGGACTTACCTTTAACTCCTGCAACAAATTATGGCATGGTCTTTCCCCTGTCTGAATCTATTGTCCTCTTTCCACTCAATCTAAAATGCATTCTTCCCTCAGTAAGCTTTTCTAGTCCACCACAGCCCATACAAGCAATCTGTTTGACCTTAATGCTTGTATTTAGTAACCAAGCACTCATTTGGCAAGGATATTTTACTTCTAGTATTCTTCTGGATACAAAAAAAAAAAACAAAAAAACTCTTGTGATTCATGTCTTCATGAGAAATATTAAGTTGAACATATGAAATTGACATTTATTAGGTCAAAGATGGCCAAATACTGACAATTTCATATGATTTAATACCCAAATGCAATTAAAAATACAAATTTAATTCTATTATTCCCATATCCAGTGCTGCAGACACAGAATCTGTGTTTCTTTCCAGAAACATTTTTTTTTAATTCACCAAACAATCCTTGCAGATTTTCTAACCATATCATGGTGAAAGAGTCTAGTGAGTTTTAATATCTTTTTCTCAACAATCTTTGTTAATCCAATCAAGAAATATATGTCTGTAGCATGCCTGAGTCCCTCTAATCAACACATTATTCTTTGGTTCTGAATTACCCCTGAATTTCTCTATTCCTGAGGGCCTGCAAAATAAATTTCTCAGAAAGTGTCTTAGTCTGTTCAGGCAGTTAAAACAAAATACCACACACAGGGTAGCTTATAAACAAGAGAAATTTATATCACACAGCTCTGGAAACTGAGAAGTCCAAGACCAAGTCATGTTTTCATTTTGAAGGCTGTGTGCTCACAGGTGGAAAGCGGGGAGCCTCTTTTATAAAGACATTAATCACTTTTTCAAAGGTCCCACATCCTATATCATCACACTGGGCATTAGGATTTCAACTTATGAATTTGGGGGAGACACAAACATTCAGACCATAGCAGAAAGTAAGCATCTTCTCAATGTCATCGTTGTCTATTTACAAGAGCCAAAGACCTAATGAAAGAAATGTTAGATCAGACTACTGTATCCCCAACATAGAGGAGGGAGAAATACTGTCACAGCCTTTCATTGTCAGCTCCTTGAGAACTGAGGCTGACACATTCTGTTCCAAAATGTAACACAACACCTAGTTCAAAGAATTTTTGTGAGTTGAAAAAGTTAGTAGCCCTAGAATGGGATACTAAGTTAAAGGACTTCATTGTGTTTCATTTTATTCAATTACTGTGATAAATATACTTTTGATTGGCATTCTTTGATTATTCAGTTTTCAAATTCTGTCTCTACTATTTTCCATTCTTAAGTATACTTGCATTCATGTTTTTCTTGAATTTTATGCTGTTTTTCAACCATTGGATATTCAGGCTTGTGTATAAGAATAACTTGATAGATTTCTAGGAGTTGAGAACATTCTTTAGTTAATTGATTGGGTTTTTAAATAACTTTTCTGTACTTGTAGTGATTTTTCTGCATTATAATGGTTTTTGTTTGTTTGGTTTTTGGTTTTTTTGTTTTTGTTTTTTGTTTTGGCTGTGTGGCTTGGGGCATCTTAATTCCCAGACCAGGGATGGAACCCACACCCCCTACAATGGAAGCACAGAGTACTAACCACTGGACCACCAGGGAATTCCCTATAATGTTTCTTTTAATACCCTAAAGGACAGGAATCATGTAGCATTATATTTTTGAAAATTTAAAATAGAATTTTGTTTCAGGTTTCTAGACCTAATAGATGATATTTGAATATTTTCTGCTTTTAGGGGTTATTTTCTTTTTAAGAGACAACAATAATTTTCAATACTTTTAACTATATATTTTTTAACTTCTACATTCAAAAATAAATCTGTTGATCTGAAAATCATTAATGATAATTAAAGCTAGTTTACTGAGCATTTATAAAATTCCAGGCATTGTTCTCAATACTATAATATATATTTATATGTTTAACCTTTCGAAGTCTAAGATTTAAAGTGGTTAATAACTAACTCAAGGCACTACAGCTATTATCATCATAGTTTGGGTAGCTCTTTAAATTCAAAAGCTGTTCTTAACCACTCCACTATTCTAACCTTCAGGTGTTGTGAGGGCTCCGGAAGTCTATTTGGTTGCAAAATAGGTCTGTGCATTGTGCAATTGTCCTTGAATGACTTTACTGTGGTTTGTGACTTTCTGATACCCTTTGCCAACAGAAAGCATGGGATTGGAAGTTTCTGCTCCCATGGCCACACAGAGATCTAGTTAAAAATTGTGGACTTCCCTGGTGGCACAGTGGTTAAGAATCCACCTGCCAATGCAGGGGACACAGGTTCGATCCTTGGTCCTGGAAGATCCCACATGCCGTGGAGCAGCTAAGCCCGTGCGCCACAACTACTGAGACTGCGTGCCGCAACTACTGAAGCCTGCACACCTTGAGTCCATGCTCCACAACAAGAGAAACCACCGCAATGAGAAGCACACTCACCGCAAGGAAGAGTAGCCCCCGCTGTCCGCAACTAGAGAAAGCTGGCAACAAAGACCCAATGCATCCAAAAATAAATTAATTAAATAAATTTATTTTTAAAAAATTGTTACATCTGTTGTCTCACGTAGATTTTGTAGACTTCAGAATTAAAATATGGTGTGCTGAGGAGTACATGAAACTACAGATTATCATGATGCCTCTTTCTAGTTTTAAAAACATTTTCATTTTAAAACACAGATGTTATTTTGTGGGAATGGAAACTTTACACATTTTTTTAAGATGAAACATGGAACTTCAAAGAAATGTCTTGCTCTTGACCTACTCTCTTCCAACCCCCTGGAGTTTCCATTTACTTCCTCTGCAGTTAGGAGAGTGGAAAAGCTTGAGATATGCTCTTTGATCTATTTTAAAGTCTCTGCCATTACACAATGACATCTGGCTCTTAGGAGCTAATCAATTTCTTTGAGAGAAAAGAGAATATTTATGAACGGAAAACCTCTGCAGGTAAATTGTGCACAATTAGCACCTTTTCTGAAGTTTTACAAAGCTACTGCCGTGTCCAAAACAAAAAAGTCTCCATCCATTGTATACAGAACAACCTGTTTAATTCTCAAGCTAAGCCAGAAACATCTCATGCCAAGAACTTTTTAGCCCAGACAGAGAACCTGAGACAAGAGAAATGTTAGCAGTCACTGCTGGTTCTTCTTTCCAAGTGCCATTAACTGGCTTTATGTAGGAAGCTGTGCCAATAAGAATACTCTAGATGGCTATGTCCTTGTTATCAAGTGATAAGGAGAATTGTGAGAAGCAGCAAGGTATAAGCAAAAGCTCAAGGGCTGAAAAGTCACATATGCCTTGATTGAACGCTGGCCCTCCCACTCGTTGTTTATCCTTCAGAGAGTTACTTAACCTCTATGAACCTCAATTTCCTTGTCTGCAAGATGGATATGATGATAACAATACTTCATAAAGTAATTGGGAATACTCAAGAGGTAAATATATATGAAGTACCTTGATCAGAGCTGGGCACATAGCCAGTTACCAAAAGGAAAAAAAAAAGCAACCATCACCATCATCATTAATTAGAAGGTATTAAGGAAGACCTTCCAGGTAGTCAGCCAGTTTCCAGTCACTCTCCTTCTTTATGTCTTATACACAGAGAATAAAATGATCTTTTAGCACTTTATCTTCCCATGTCATAACCATGTGCAAGACCATGAGGTAGATCCCCAAAGCCAGGAGTATCAAACCCAAATCTCAATTTTGACATTAAGACCCATCAGTAACTTCCTCTCCCAATGCTTCAACTTCTTATTTCTCCCTTTTGAACTCAGTGTTTCTGCTAACCAGTTTTTCTTTTTGTCTTTTGTTTATGACTAATTGCTCTACTCTTTTTCTAGTACACCTGAAATTCCAAGATTCCCTTTCTGCCACTTCTGTGAAAGCCACACCCTTTGGGAACAGACTGGGTTGGAATCCATGCTCTGGTCCCTAGTAGCTGTGAGACCATCCTTGTTTCATTTTCCTTTTTGTTTTTGTTTTTGTTTTTGTTTTTTTGCGGTACGCGGGCCCCTCACTGTTGTGGCCTCTCCCGTTGCGGAGCGCAGGCTCCGGACGCGCAAGCCCAGCGGCCACGGATCACGGGCCCAGCCGCTCCGCGGCATGTGGGATCCTCCCGGACGGGGGCACGAACCCGCACCCCCTGCATCGGCAGGCAGACTCGCAACCACTGCGCCACCAGGCAAGCCCCATTTTCCTTTTTAACCTTTAATTTCTTAATACTAAAATGAGAACTGCAATATTAAATTCCACAAGCTTAGGGGACCTAAATGAGATGACATATGTGCAGCAACCAATAGACACATAATAGACACTTGGTAAATGTTAGTTATATTCACCTTCATAACTATCAAATCTTAGTGCAAAATTCTTCTCTTATATGAGAACATATGTCCTCATTATTCCAGTCATATTTGTGGTATTTAGCTTAATGGACTCAACTTGAGGGTGGTGGAAGATTTCCATAGATATTGAAGTTTGAATTTCAGCTCTAGAACTCGTACATTATGTGTGACCTTGGGTAAGTACTTCAATTTCTCTGAACCTCAATTTCCACATCTGTTAAAAAATTACAAATCACATACTGAAGGTGTGAAAATTAAGTGAGAGTGCATATAATCATAGCACAATATTTTAGAACTGTATTTTAAAAATAGTACCTACCAGTTATTAGTTTTCACCAAGGATATTTTGATTGCAGGTATATATTCTGTCCTTGCAACTTGATCTTTTCAAAAGTATGGGGTTTTGTTTTACAATTTTAGCACAATTTAAAAATTCTTACAAGTGAGAACCCCAAGTTTTATGGTAATTTTTAATGGATAAAGAGGATATGTTCCATTGAAAAGGATTTTTGCTGATTTAGAACTAAGTAAGGATACTTCTTAGAATACTAGGATACTAGATACTAGAAGGGAAAGTTTATGGAAGAGCCTAGACAATGGTCAGTAGAAAAAACAAGAGAAGGAAGGAGAAAGCTGCCACTATCCATCCTCCTTGCAGAAGAGATGGGCTGAGGTTCTCTGTCCTCCCAGTCCAGGTGTAATTGCTCTCAAGTTCCTCCTACCAGAATCCCATGACAATGTAGACCTCCTCTTCCAATGCCATCCTTCTTCAATGCCTAGGTCTTCTAGCTGCCACAACTGCAGCTCAGATAAGTGTAGGAGTTTCTGTTTTAGCCTATTTTGTTCAACAGAGACCTAGGCATGCCTGCTCATGGTGGGATGATTGGTCATAGGAGCTGGGCTGAGAAATCTCCTTGGAAAGAACCAATCTAAAGTCAAACTTCAAGAGCATAGCTCAAATCCTGGGTTAGGGGAGGGCAACGACTGAGTGGGACTGGAAGCAGGGCTGGTCCATCACAACAAATATGGAGATATTTTTTCTCTTTTAAACAGCATTTCTTTAGTACTCCTTTGAGCAAAAAATAATCAATTAAAATCTGAAAATGAAGCTACTGCCACAAGAAGCTTCCATTCTAAGAACCAGAAGATCTAAATTCAGAATCTAGATTCTGCCTCTGAACTTGAGTATATCCCTTAACTTTTCATGGTTCTCAGCTTCCTCCTCTGTCAAAGGAGAGGATTCAACTAGATGGTTTTAAGTCTCTCTCAAGTCCAGTGTTACCAGGCCATAGTCTCTTACTCAGACAGACTAAGTGTAGTTACAGACCTACAGACCCTATTTGTGTAAATCATGGCCCTGTACTATGCCTCACATTTGCTCTGTGAATTAGTTATCTTGGCTACTTTGGTCTTCCATGATTTTCCTCCTCTCATGTTTGGGCTCAGAGGCAATGCCTTCTGAAGTTGCAAATGCTGATGCCAAATGTGACACTCACATTGCCAGGACCCACTACTTTGCCACGCACATAAAGCTGACAGTGACTGGCTGCGTGGACACTGAAATCCCTCTGGTTAAACCACCTCTGTCCCTGTTACCGTCATGGGAAACACCTTGTGTTACTGGTGAAGGTCCAGGCACCAGTGCTCCTGATACCTTGGGCTCCCAGGACACCACAGAGATTTTAGGAAAATAGCTATTTTACCCATACTTTTACTATATCCAGTTCACTCTAAGATTCAGGCTTCGTTCTTTGTGGACTGGGGTGAATTGCAGCCTGCACCTCTCACAATCATGCCTCTCTGCAACCCTGGCCCTCTGGCCTTGAAAAAGAAGTGGAAAACACTTCTCTCTCTTCTGCCATTCTATTGTACTCCTTCTCCTCCACTTTTATCCCTCTCCTGGGATGACTAAAGAACAATAGCCTGCCTGTTAAGAAATATTTTCTTCTGGAATTCTGAAATATCATAATTTATTTACTTAAGTATTTCTAAGTAAGAAAACCAACAAACCAATTAGCATTTCATCAATGTTGCTACCACTAGATAAGGCAAGGCTTCTATTTGTCCTGAGCTTCGAATCTCATTAGGATTTACCTTTTCAATGCTAACCAAGTGTTCACTAAGATCAAACAGCAGTTTCTCTCATTACTCTTTTCAAATTAGTCACTCTTCCAGTATAAATTCTTGATGCCCTCATCCCAGGAGTGCTTCATAATGCCCCTGGGTCTATAGGTTAAAGTGATTCTTAACAAGATTCTCACATTCATTTTTTTCATATTCACCTATGCTCACTCCCAACATAGCTCCAAAAGACCCCCCACACACACACACAGATACATACATGGTACATAACATATGCACATACACCTAAGTTATCAACTGTGAAATCTTGTGGTGCAACCTTTACTTGTTATTAGAGTTCAGAGAAGAGACACCTCTGGAATACTGGGAAAAATGGAAGAAAATATTTCAGGACAGTGTGTTCAAGAAACATGTATTACGGGGGGCCTTCAAGATGGTGGAGGATTAAGACGTGGAGATCACCTTCCTCCCCACAAATACATCAGAAATACATCTACATGTGGAACAACTCCTAGAGAACACTTATTGAATGCTGGCAGAAGACCTCAGACTTCCCAAAAGGCAAGGAAATCCCCACATACCTGGGTAGGGCAAAAGAGAAAAGAAAAAACAGAGATAAAAGAATAGGGATGGGACCTGTACGGACCTGTACCTCTGGGAAGGAGCTGTGAAGGAGGAAAAGTTTCCACACACTAGGAAGCTCCTTCACTAGCAGAGATGGGGGGTGGGAGGGGGAAGCTTTGGAGCCACAGAGGAGAGCACAGCAAAAGGGGTGCAGAGAGCAAAGAGGAGAGATTCCCTCACAGAGGATTGGTGCTGACCAGTACTCACCAGACTGAGAGGCTTGTCTGCTCACCTACCGGAGCAAGTGGGAGCTGGGAGCTGAGGCTCAGGCTTTGGAGGTCAGATCCCAGGGAGAGGGCTGGGGTTGACTGCATGAAGACAGCTTAAGGGGGCTAGTGTGCCACAGCTAACCAGGAGGGAGTCCAGGAAAACGTCTGGAATTGCCTAAGAAGCCAGAGACCATTGTTTCAGGGTGCATTAGGAGAGGGGATTCAGAGCACCGCCTAAACGAGCTCCAGAGACGGGCACGAGCTGCAGATATCAGCGCAGACACCAGAGACAGGCATGAAATGCTAAGGCTGCTACTGCTGCCACCAAGAATCCTGTGTGCAAGCACAGGTCACTATCCATACCAAAGCCCTGGGAGCCTGTGCAGCCCACCACTGCCAGGGTCCCCTGATCCTGGGAAAACTTCCACTGGAGAACACATGACACGCCTCAGGCTGTTGCAACGTCACACTGGTCTCTGTTGCCTGCAGGCTTGCCCCACATTCCAATTATGACTACCATACCCTTCCTTCCTCCGGCCCTGAGTGAGCCAGAGCCCCCTAATCAGCTGCTGCATAGATCCCCTCCTGTCTGGGCGGGGAACAGATGCCTGAGGGCAGCCTACACACAGACATGGAGCCAAAACCAAAGCTGAACCCCAGGAGCTGTGTGAACAAACAAGAGAAAGGGAAATTTCTCCCAGCAGCCTCAGGAACAGCAGATTAAAACTCCACAGTCAACTTTATTTACCCTGCATCTGTGGAATACCCGAATAGACAACGAATCATCCAAAATTGAGGCAGTGGATTGTGGGAGCAGCTGTAGACTTGGTGTTTGCTGTCTGCAGCTGATTTGTTTCTGATTTTATGTTTATCTTAGTTTAGTTTTTAGTGCTTGTTATCAATGGTAGATTTGTTTATTTGTTTGGTTGTTCTCTTCTTTTGTTTTTTTAAGTTACTAACATATTTTTATGTTAATAATTTTTTTTCTTTCTTTTCTTCTCCCTTTTCTGCTGAGCTGTGTGTCTGAAGTGTCTTTGTTCTCTGGCCTGGTGTCAGGCCTGAGCCTCGGAGGTGGGAGGGCTGAGTTCAGGACATTGGACCCCCAGAGACCTCCCAGCCCCACATAATATCAATCTGTGAGAGCTCTCCCAGAGATCTCCGTCTCCATGCTAAGACCCAGCTCCACACAACGGCCAGCAAGCTCCAGTGCGGGATGCCCCATGCCAAAACAACTAGTAAGACAGGAACATAAGCCCACCCATTAGCAAAGAGGCTGCCTAAAATCATACTAAGTTCACAGACACCCCAAAACACACCACGAGACACAGCAATGTCCACTAGAAAGGCAAGATCCAAATTCATCCACCAGAACACAGGCAACAGTCCCCTTCACCAGAAAGCCTACACAAGCCACTGAACCAACCTCACCCACTGGGGGCAGACACCAAAAGCAATGGGAACTAGGAACCTGCAGCGTGTGAAAAGGAGACCCCAAACACAGTAAGTAAAACAAAATGAGAAGACAGAGAAATATGCAGCAGATGAAGGAGTAAGGTAAAAACCGACCAGACCAAACAAATGAAGAGGAAATAAGCAGCCTACCTGAAAAAGAATTCACAGTAATGATAGTAAAGATGATTCCAAATCTTGGAAATAGAATGCAGAAAATACAAGAAGTATTTAAAAAGGACCTAGAAGAACTAAAGAGCAAACAAACAATGATGAACTACACAATAAATGAAATTAAAAATTCTCTAGAAGGAATCAATAGCAGAATAACTGAAGCAGAAGAACGGATAAGAGACCTTATCCACTAAGGTAAATTCCACTAGGACAAAATAGTGTAAATAACTACCACAGAGCAGAATAAGAAAAAACAATGAAAAGAATTGAGGACAGTTTCAGAGACCTCTGGGACAGCATTAAACACACCAACATTCGAATTCTAGGGGTCCCAGAAGACGAAGAGAAAAAGAAAGGGTCTGAGAAAATATTTGACGAGATTATAGTTTAAAACTTCCCTAACATGGGAAAGGAAATAGTCAAGTCCAGGAAGCACAGAGAGTCCCATACAGGATAAATCCAATGAGAAACATACAAAGAAACATAATAATCAAACTATCAAAAATTAAATACAAAGAAAAAATATTAAAAGCAGCAAGGGAAAAGCAACAAATAACATACAAGGGAATCCCCATAAGGTTAACAGCTGATCTATCAGCAGAAATTTTGAAAGCCAGAAGGGAGTGACAGGACATATTTAAAGTGATGAATGGGAAAAAACCTATAGCCAAGATTACTTTACACAGCAAGGATCTCGTTCAGATTTGATGGAGAAATTAAAACCTTTACAGACAAGCAGAAGATAAGAGAATTCAGCACCACCAAATGAGCTTTACAACAAATGCTAAAGGAAATTCTCTAGGCAGGAAACAAAAGAGAAGGAAAAGACCTGCAATAACAAACCCCAAACAATCAAGAAAATAGTAACAGGAACATGCATATAGATAATTGCCTTAAATGTACATGGATTAAATGCTCCAACCAAAAGACATAGCCTGGTAGAATGGATACAAAAACAAGACCCATATACATGCTGTCTACAAGAAACCCACTTCGGACGTAGGGACACATACTGACTGAAAGTGAGGGGATGCAAAAATATATTCCATGCAAATGGAAATCAAAAGAAAGCTGGAGTAGGAATACTCGTGTCAGAAAAAATAGACCTTAAAATAAAGACTGTTACAAGAGACAAAGAAGGACACTACATAATGATTAAGGGATCGATCCAAGAAGAAGACATAACAATTATAAATATTTATGCACCCAACATAGGAGCACCTCAACACATAAGGCAAATGCTAACAGCCATAAAAAGGGAAATCGACAGTAATACAATAATAGTAGGGGATTTTAACACCCCACTTTCACCAATGGACAGATCATGCAGAATGAAAATAAATAAGGAAACACAAGCTTTAAATGACATGTTAGACCAGATGGACTTAATTGATATTTATAGGACATTCCATTCTAAAACAATAGAATACACTTTCTTCTCAAGTGCTCATGGAACATTCTCCAGGATAGATCATATCTTGGTCACAAATCAAGCCTTGGTAAATTTAAGAAAATTGAAATCGTATCAATTATCTTTTCCGACCACAACATTATGAGACTAGATAACAATTACAGGAAAAAGAAACAGTAAAAAATACAAACACTAAACAATATGCTACTAAATAACCAAGAGATCAATGAAGAAATCAAAAAATACCTAGAAACAAATGACAATGAAAACACGATGGCCCACTTAGAAAAGCACAACCTTCTGAGGCTGAACCAGGAAGAAATCGAAAATGCAAACAGACAAATCACAAGCACTGAAATTGAAACTGTGATTAAAAATCTTCCAACAAACAAAAGCTCAGGACCAGATGGCTTCACAGTAGAATTCTATGAAACATTTAGAGAAGAGCTAACACCTATCCTTCTCAAACTCTTCCAAAATATAGCCGAGGAAGGAACACTCCCAAACTCATTCTATGAGGCCACCATCACCCTGATACCAAAACCAAAGATGTCACAAAGAAAGAAAACTGCAGGCCAATATCACTGATGAACATAGATGCAAAAATCCTCAACAAAGTATTAGCAAACAGAATCCAACAGCACATTAAAAGGATCATACACCATGATAAAGTGGGGATTATCCCAGGAATGCAAGGATTCTTCAGTACACACAAATCAATCAATGTGCTACACCATATTAACAAACTGAAGGATAAAAACCATATGATAATCTCGATAGATGCAGAAAATTTTTTGACAAAATTCAACACCCATTTATGATAAAAACTCTCCATAAAGTAGGCATAGAGGGAACCTACCTCGACATAAAAAAGGCCATATATGACAAACCCACAGCCAACATCATATCAGTGGTGAAAAACTAAAACCATTTCCTCTAAGATCAGGAACCACACAAGGCCTCTCACTCTCACCACTATTATTCAACATAATTTTGGAAGTTTTAGCCACAGCAATCAGAGACAAAAAAGAAATAAAAGGAATCCAAATCAGAGAGGAAGAAGTAAAACTGTCACTGTCTGCAGATGACATGATACATAGAGAATCCTAAAGATGCTACCAGAAAACTACTAGAGCTCATCAATGAATTTGGTAAAGTTGCAGGATACAAAATTAATGCACAGAAATCTCTTGCATTCCTATACACTAACAATGAAAAATCGGAAAGAGAAATTAAGGAAACACTCCCATTTATCACTGCAGCAAAAAGAATAAAATACCTAGGAATAAACCTACCTAAGGAGACAAAAGACCTGTATGCAAAAAACTATAAGACACTGATGAAAGAAATTAAAGACAATATAAACAGATGGAGAGATATACCATGTCCTTGGATTGGAAGAATCAACATTGTGATAATGACTATACTACCCAAAGCAATCTACCAATTCAATGCAATCCCTATCAGACTACCAATGGCATTTTTCACAGAACTAGAACAAAAAATTTCACAATTTATATGGAAACACTGAAGACCCCGAATAGCCAAAACAATCTTGAGAAAAAAAAAAAAACGGAGCTGGAGGAATCAGGTTTCCTGACTTCAAACTACAATCTAAAGCTACAGTAATTAAGACAGTATGGTACTGGCACAAAAACGGAAATATAGATCAATGGAAAAGGAAAAAAACCCAGAGATAAACCCACATGCATATGGTCACCTTATCTTTGATAAAGGAGGTAAGAATACACAGTGAAGAAAAGACAGCCTCTTCAATAAGTAGTGCTGGGAAAACTGGACAGCTACATGTAAAAGAATGAAATTAGAACACTTCCTAACACCATACATAAAAATAAACTCAAAATGCATTAAAGACCTAAATGTAAAGCCAGACACTATAAAACTCCTAGAGGAAAACATAGGCAGAACACTCTATGACATAAATCACAGCAAGATCCTTTTTGACCTACTTCCTAGAGAAATGGAAATAAAAACAAAAATAAACAAATGGGACCGAATGAAACTTAAAAGCTTGTACAGCAAAGGAAACCATTATCAAGACGAAAAGACAACCCTCAGAATGGGAGAAAATATTTGCAAATGAAGCAACTGACAAAAGATTAATCTCCCAAATATACAAGCAGCTCATGCAGCTCAATATCAAAGAAACAAACAACCCAATCCAAAAATGGGCAGAAGGCCTAAATGGACATTTCTCCAAAGAAAATATACAGATTGCCGACAAACACATGAAAGGATGCTCAACATCACTAATCATTAGAAAAATGCAAATCAAAACTACAGTGAGGTATCACCTCACACCAGTCAGAATGGCCATCATCAAAAAATCTAGAAACAGTAAATGCTGGAGAGGGTGTGGAGAAAAGGGAACGCTCTTTCACTGTTGGTGGGAATGTAAATTCATACAGCCACTATGGAGAACAGTATGGAGGTTCCTTAAAAACTAAAAATAGAACGACCATACCACCCAGCAATTGTACTACTGGGCATTTACCCTGAGAAAACCGTAACTCAGAAAGAGACATGTACCACAATGTTCATTGAAGCTCTATTTACAATAGCCAGGACATGGAAGCAACCTAATTGTCCATCGACAGACGCATGGATAAAGAAGATGTGGCACAAATATACAATGGAATATTACTCAGCCATAAAAAGAAACAAAATTGAGTTATTTTTAGTGAGGTGGATGGACCTAGAGTCTGTCATACAGAGTGAAGTTAGTCAGAAAGAGAAAAGTACCATATGCTAACACATACATATGGAATCTAAAAAAAAAAAAAAAAGGTTCTGAAGAACCTAGCGGCAGGACAGGAATAAAGACACAGACATAGAGAATGGACTTGAGGACACAGGGAATGGGAAGGGGAAGCTGGGACGAAGTGAGAGAGTGGCATTGACATATATACACTACCAAATGTAAAATAGATAGCTAGTGGGAAGCAGCTGCATAGCACAAGGAGATCAGCTCGGTGCTTTGTGACCACCTAGAGGGGTGGGATAGGGAGGGTGGGAGGGAGACCGAAGAGGGAGGGGATATGGGGATATAGGTATACGTATAGCTGATTCACTTTTTTATACAGCAGAAACTAACACATCATTGTAAAGCAATTATACTCCAATAAAGATGTTTAAAAAGAAAAAAAGAAACATGTTAGCAATGAGAGTTAAGTCTGGAGAGTAGAGGTGAGAAGTGGAAAGGCCTTTATTGCTAGGATAAATGTTTGACTCAGGATAAGGGTTTGACCCAAGGAGCAATATAGTTCAATTATATTAGGAGACTGATAGAAACTGACTGCATTAATACTGTCTTGTCATAAGGAAGGCCTGAATTAGGATTGTAGCAGGAGCACAGGGGAGATATGTTATAAGTAATCAAGAAAACAAAGGGGGGCTTCTTTCCCTTCCCTGGTGGCACAGTGGTTGAGAGTCCACCTGCCGATGCAGGGGACACGGGTTCGTGCCCCGATCCGGGAAGATCCCACATGCCACGGAGCGGCTGGGCCCGTGAGCCATGGCCGCTGAGCCTGCGCGTCCGGAGCCTGTGCTCCGCAACGGGAGAGGCCACAACACTGAGAGGCCCGCGTACCGCAAAAAAAACAAAAGAAAAGAAAAGAAAACAGGAGGAACAGAAAAAGGAGCAAAACACAGATATCTCCACTGTTTTCAGCCTGGTACTTTAAGTCCCCTCTGAGGCAGCTGCTGTCAATTGTCACATTATAGCCATTCTTGTCTTCTTCCAATGAAGAGGGCTCTTGAGTTTTAGCTACACACATGACCTGTTAGAGTATAAATTACATTCTCCAGCTCTCACAGGCCGTAGGTGTGGCCATATGATGAAGATTTGGCCCATGGAATGGAAGTGTAAGTGAGGGAACAACTTCTAGGTCCTGCCCCTAAGAGAAGGATAGTGCCCTCTGTTTCTTCTCCCCTTCCTCCTGTGCAATGGGATGTGACAGAGGGCCGCCGTGGACGTGGAGACAAAAGCTACACCCCAGGAATGAAGATTAACAAAAGAGCAACCCTGGCCCCTGTTTTTCCCAGAATGGAGCCTCCATACTAGCTCTAAGAGTGAGAAATCTAATTTTGTTTCAGTCACTGTAATTTTGCATCTCTGTTTTGTGTTTCTGAATCTATATCCTAACTAACACACTTTTCTATCTCACAGGCATGAAACATTTCAAAAACTTTTATATTAATGTAAAAATAACAGATATTGTAAAAACAAGGAGATTTTATACACCAGGAATTATCCCAGAGATACCACTATCTTATTTTGAAAGAAGTCTTGAAAAGTGTTAGTATTAGTTGGTAAGCCTCAAAATCCTCACCACCCACCCCCACCACACACCAGCTTTTCAGGGATCAGTGAATGCCAAAGCTTCAGATAAGGAGGAAGTTGCTTTTTTAACAGAGAGAAAAGAATCTGGAGTTCTTGGAGGCTAATTCAAGAGGGATAGGTTGGGAACAAAGATAGGAGAGATAAAAGAATTAGAAAGTCAGCATTGTGCAATGTGATGCACTCTCTATGATTTCTCAGAAAGGGTGATTATTCCGAGAATGTCTGATATGAGTGCCTTTTGGGGGATAGACCTATTCAGAGACTGAGTGTCAAGTCTAGACTGATGCAAAGTGAAGCAGACAGAAACTTTGGGGAGAAAAAGGCAGGAAGCAGAGAGAAATATGAGATTATAAACCCCTGGGTGTTAACAGAAATCTGGGTGAAAGGGCTACGTATTCCACAGTGTATGGATAAAAGCAACAACACCTTCTGGATCTCTCAGAACTGGTCTTCCCAGCAGACCTCTGAGTCACTCTATAAGTGTAAGTTCCTGTTATTATCATTGATCAAAACAAGAAAAGTAGGCTGGGTTTGGTTCTGAAGTAACGTGATGTAAAATCCAAATAGAAACATCTTAGACACAGGTGAAACTGAAGAACTGGAGCTTAAGTGAGGAGGCCCATAGAGCAGGTTTTTCAACTTAGGCGCTATTGACATTTTGGGCTGGATAACTGTTGTTGGGAGCTGTTCTGTGCATTGTACGATGTTTAGCGGCATCTCTGGCCTCTACCCGCTAGCTACAGTAGCCATTGCCCCAAGTATAAAATGTCTCCAAGTGTTGCAAACTGTCCCCCAGGAGGCAAAATCACCCCCAGCTGAGAACCACTGCTGTATAGATTCATGGGTCACCAATATGGAGGTCATTGTTAAAAGCGGGAGTCAGTTTTGTTCATTGGCGGACAGAAGAGGAAAGGGCAGCATACTTAACCTTGGAGAATTCTTAAGAAGAACCAGCTCTAAAAGATGCACTCTGTATTACTCAAAGACCATGCCATGAGATTTATTGCCTGATAGCTTAAGATTATTCTATCTGTAGAAGGAAGGAATGTTAAAAAGAGAGAAGCAACAGGGCATCAGTGATTGAATAGAAAGGACAGAGAACAGGGTTATATTCTACCTGTATCTATTTCTTATCTGGCCACCTCTTTCACATCTCTAGGTGGCCTTTCCAGAACCCCATCCCCCAAGCCTATGTAAGGTCTTCCTGCCATGTACTTGTATACCTTTTCCCTTCAATGGAGAAATTATTTTACTTTATGACAACCGCTTATGTAATTATCTCTCATCTAGATCTATGAGAGGAGAAAGCATACCTGCTTTACTTACCATTGTATGCCTAAAGATAGCACATGCCTGGGACATCATAGATGCTCAAAAAACACTTTCAAATGAATAAATGCACAAATCAACAACAAAATAAACTAATCTAATGAGATATATTTTACCACCTTCACCTTATAGTTAAGGAAACTGAAACTCATAAAGGTTAAGTGACTTTCTTATATAGGGTAAGGCAAATTACTAGTTAATAGCAAAACATGACTGAAACCCAAGCTTGTCTAATTCCAAATTCCATATCCTTTCCATGGCACTTCACATATGTCCCATTTGTATAATGGCATTTTGAGCGTCTCCATGGCCTCTCTACTGCAAAACTCCAGGAGATACAATTCTCATTGAGTACACTGTGAATGGTGTCCCTGCAGATGTGGGGCCTCTCACTTTTAAAACCTCCAACACAGGTGTTATCTCTGTTCCTGAGAATCTGGGTCATATCAAGTTCTGCTCTGCTATCGAAATATGACTCACATTCCGATTAAAATTCTGTCTAGATACATAGCTGTGTCCTTTCAGGGTATTCTCTTCCCTGAAACTTCCTCCTAACTGAAAACTGGGTTGAGAAGTAACAAACAAAAAGTACAAGCAGTCTGATTAATTAGCTATTGTCCCAAAGGTTATTTAAATGGGTTGTTTGGAATTTAGAATACACTTTTTTATTTAAAAACACTATTATAAGGAGTAGACAGTTTCCAGGTTAGACCACTGGAGATAATCTCACACAATGGGAAAAATAAATTTCAATACAAGCTTTTATTCAGGCTCCTGGAAGTTGGAATAAAGTTTCCTAAGTGAGGGAATAGACCTGGAAAAAGCCTTAAAGAAGATATTTGAAATTCTCTTACCTTGTCCTGCCCAGAGAACTAGAATAAAGACTCAACATCCTGTAACAAAACTACTGTTAGAAGGACTTACCACTGACTTTTCTAAGACCCAAATCATAACTTTTAATAGACATTCTCCAAAATGTGCTTGCCCTATCGCAAAGTTCAATGCTACATATAAATGTTTCATTATTTAGGATTGCATTTTGCAAAAAAATTGGCTTGGAAGTTTGGTAAGAATGTTACATCGATTGATGATTGTCCTTCTGACAACTTGCCATTTCACAGGTATATCTGATAGGCATCTAAAAACGTATCAAGGCCAAAACACATTTTCTCCTTAGTCCCCTCCCAACCCCAGCCCAAACTCTTTCTTTCCAAAATCTTCCCCATTTTCACAAAATGATACATTATCTACTTGGGTTGCTCAAGCCAGAGATCTAGAGTTCAGAATTAATTGCTCTTTTCCTTCATCATCCACTCTTCACAACCAAAGCATGATAAAGTTCTGTCCATTCTACCTTTAAAAATCTGTTCTTAATATGGCTACCTTTCTTCAAAGTCACTGTTACCAACACAAATACCATCGTCTGTCATGTAGACCATTGGGAAAGCCTCTTAAGTACTTTTCATTACCAATTTTTCCTCTGTTGTCTATCCTCCATACATCAGCCAGTATGCAAGAACACAGGCTTTGAGGTAGAGATAATCAGCCTAGGACACAGCTGCCCTTTACTAATTATGTAGCCTTAAGTCCTCTTGGCATTTTCTGTTGCTTCCGTCTGGCCCAGGGAGATGATCATTGGACCCTTCACTTCATAAGGTCAAATGGTTATAGTCCTGACTCTCATTGAGAGCCACCATCCTTCAGGTTTTAGGCTACTCAAGTGTGAGCAATCTATCAATCCTTTTAAAATATATGACTTAAAGTCAAGGGTGCCATCACTTTTCAAACATAGAATTATCTTCTAAATTCAAACGCTCCTATTATAATCAAGTTTTATAAGTATATTTTGAGGATAACCTGATGAATAAAAATATCATGAAGTAACATTTTTTTTTTTTTTTTTTTTTTTTTTTTTGCGGTACACAGGCCTCTCACCGCTGTGGCCTCGCCCGTTGCGGAGCACAGGCTCCGGACGCGCAGGCTCAGCGGCCATGGCTCACGGGCCCAGCCACTCCGCGGCATGTGGGATCTTCCCGTACCGGGGCACGAACCCGTGTCCCCTGCATCGGCAGGCGGACTCTCAACCACTGCGCCACCAGGGAAGCCCATGAAGTAACATTTGATTGGAAGGTCCCAGTCTCCACAGAGCAAACTGATTTAGCCATTCCTTATCAAAGCAGCCTTCTAGGATCTTGCTACATACCTTTAAGAACTTGGCTCACATCGACAATTCTGCTTTTTTCACCCTGATAACTTCAGATGGGTTACTCAGACAGGGCTCTACATGGCCCCAGGGACCCGACCTCTATTTCTGGCTTACTCCTTGCCCCACTTACTCAGCCCAGCTTGAGCAGTAAGAGGAAAACCATTTGATTTTCACCAATTAATTTTCACTAAGCTAATTTATCTAAATTTGATAATAAGTATTGACGGCCCTTTAACTCTTCCGGATATATTGATACTTTTAAAGAGACAATCTTTACAATTAGTGGGATCTTAGAAAATATAACAACTTCTCTGATAATGCATAGAAAGTTTTTGGGGGAAGGAAACCATCGTCTAAGCAGCTTAGCTCTATTTAGCTAAGCTCTGCTAAGACATTTTTCGCTTTATCTTTTGAACCCAGACTACTATGATGTTTGTAATTTACTTTATCATAAGGTTTAGGTGTTGGTTAGTTTAAGTTATGCTTTAGGAGCTATCAGTTGCATTAGTTATCTATTTACCTGACAGCAATCAGCTAATATTTAATTTAAAAGGCCAACCTTCGTAGGAAACTACTACCAATAGTTCAGCTCATTATTTCTTATTAACATAAGAGGTTTTCTAATCAGCATAATTAATGATAAAAATAAGTTTTAATTGGTGAAAATACTGACATTTTAGTTTGCTTAACAGATATTAGTAATGAGTGGCTATTGATGAAAATTTGTGCTCAAAGCCTCTGGATTGTCTAAGATATTCTAGAAATATTCCCCTCACTTGTATGAAATGAGGTATAAGAATCAAATGAGACATAGTGAGGCTTGCTCCCTAAACAATCCTATGTTGAGCCATTTGTCTGAAAAGTTCTGGTTACCTAATGCTGACTATAATCCTGCTTCTAATATTGCTGGTGCAGACACATCATCTAAAAGAACAGAAGCTGGATCCTGAATGAGCTTACAGAACAGGTTTTATGAACTGTTGTTCCTTCTTGCTAATAGAAGTTTATTTAATACTGTAAATGTGGACAATTCAAGCAGAATTTGGTCTACTTTTTTGCTTTCCTTATCATATTGTAGCATGATTACCAAGATATAGTTAATCTCAACCCCTTCTCACCATTAATGCCTACCATTCATAGCCAAATTGGCTTAGATACATAGAAACAGAGAGAGTTTATAAATATTTCATGTTAGTCCCCATGTCCCAACTTCATAACACAAGTAGCACATGAGGGCAGCAGCAAAGGTTCAGGAAATATATAAGATTCGCTCTAGTAGGCTGGAGGGTCATATGATAATTTGTAAGTCAAGGACTGTCTGTAGAGAGACAGGTCATTGAGAAGCTAGTGAAAGGCAGCGGGTAGGGAAGGCTGGCTAAAGCTGGTGGTAGAGGCAGAAAAGAGACAAATGTTTTTGAATAAAGCTTGATGAAAGATTCTTTCTGTATGAGGCGGCGGTAGGGGATGCTGCTAAACTGGGGGCTACGGATAAAAAGAAGAGCGCCTATTAACTATTACATTCCAGTCATACACACAGCACTTGTTGAATCAGCCATCCCTGTGACAGAGATCTTAGTGACACTCATGCATGTGCTGGCTGCTCCTTTCAAAGAACAGTAATACAGACGTGTTGTATTGACGTGTTGTATTTCCCAAACAACAAAGGATAGGTACACGTGCTCACGTGGGCCCGAGCTCACGTACACACACACACACACACACACACACACACACACACACACACACAAACTCTTCATGCTGACTTTGGCAGAGCAAGCACATGGGTTTGAGCCAAGTTTATGTGGAAGCTTAGAGACCCCTTGCTACTGAAGATGTAAAACAAACCCAAAGAGTTCAGCAAAGTTTTAATCTAATGAATTTATTCCTTCTCCATCCCCTGCCTTCCACCCCCATTATGGAAAGATTTTCAAATCTGAGACATTCAGGAAAATAGAGCAGGTCTTTTCTTAGCTTGCACAATTATTTCTGTGTTTTACCCTCCATGGCACAAACGTATTCCAGGGTAGCCTAGAATCAGAATTCCTGGGGAAAAGGTGAGGTGGAGAACGTGTACTAGTAAAAAGTCCCCCAAATGACTCAATTCGACAAAGTTTAAGAACCAGAGGCTTCTATGTATGCCTCTGAGGACTTGCCTTCGATCCTCTTCTGAAAGTCTTGGGGCAGAGTCAATCAACCTTCTCTCTCTTAGGTCCTTCTCCCCACAGAGTCAAAAGGAAGACAGGCATGGATTGCCAAGTTCATGGGAGCAATTAGGGGCCTTTGCAAACCCCTTCACTTGCTCCAGTAGAACCACAGAAGCCACCACTGAGCCCCTATGACCAGACAGATGAAAAGATGAGAGTTGGGAGAGAGGTAGGAGGAAGTATGTGAGCAAAGTTTGGCAGCGGAGAGAAAACAGAATCTGCAGAAAAGCTGTAAACATTTCTGCCTCCATAAAGCTGGGAGTTGAATTCACCTCTTATCAGCACTCTGTTCCTTTGCCTGAGAGAGTAACCCAAAGAGGCCATTTAGACACATGAGTTTTACTAGAAATGTAACTTCACAGTATGGATGAAGTCTGGAAAGTACTGTTTATTATAAAGGGCTTGGTTTTTTATTGAACTGTTTGAGCACTACTTTCAGACATAAATATTTAGCATCAACAATTTAGACAAATGAAGTTCTAAAAATGTAAAATTAACTTCATATTTTATAATGATAAGATCAGCCTCAGAAACAGATCTAAAACTTTCACCACCAGTGAAATGCAGAAAGATATTTTTATGCAGGAGGGAAAGGAAGGAGCAGAGAGATTTTGCATTTGGACCCATTTTTACTAGCTAGTCACAGAGCATTTTCCAGGCTTTTACAGATATGGAGGAATTCATGAGATAAAGACTCTTTGATAATCAATAGGAACTTCAGTTGTGGTTGTAGATAGTATGGGTACTTCAAAATGGTCCCTAGTGCAGGCAAAAGATGAAATATATCCTGGGCAGAAGTTTAACTGGAGCTATAATGGGAAGAAGAATGAGGAGAGGAGAGAGGAGAAAGAGGTACCTGGTCTCTTGTTGTTCCTACAGTACTAAGTAAATTGTAGAAGTTTAAAAAGGAACAAGGAAACCAACATAGCACGTTCAGATGTTTGGACATTGATAGGCAAAGGGGAGTCATGGAAAGGGTTTTAAGTAGGGAAATAGATCGGATTTATGTTTTTGGTTGATTGTGTGGGTTGCAAAGTGGAGGACATCTACTCTCAATTCATGAGAAAAACATTTGGGTCAGAAGAATTATTATAGTCTTTTTACTGTTTAACGGACTATATAATTATGTGTGTGTGCACCACATGCACATGTACGTGTGTATGTAAAATTTGTTTTGTTATATTGTAGTTTGTTAGCACTGACTAGCACAAGGAGTCTGTGATGTAGGCAGGCATTATCATCTCCATTTAACAGATAAGAAAACTAAGACTTGAGAGATTAGTGACTTGTCCAAGATCGCATAAATGATGAGGGCTGAAGTCAGGTCTATAAACCAGATCTCTGCACTCCTGGTCTTGCATTTTTCTGTGACTCTATATTTTCAATAGTGCAGTCTTCTAATATACTCTACTGAACCCTTTAAAATGTACAGAATCAGGAGCGAGTGGGGAATCACTTTGTTTTATCACAGGAAAGAAGTGGATGGGAAACACGTTGAGTTTTTCCAGCTACAGAGGCAGGATGAGCAGAAGCCTCTATGCCTCCATGCCTTTGCACATGTTGTTCTTCTGTCTGGAACACTTTCCTTCCTCAAATATTTTCCTGTCCTCCCTGTGGCCCTACATCTCACAGTTGTCCCTTCCTCCAGGAAGCCTTCCCAGATCTCCAATGCTGGGAACATGCTCTTCCTCTGCATCTAATAATATTCAAGGGTCACAATTATCATAGCACTCATACCATACTGTAATGCTTATTTACTGCTGTCTTTCCCACTAGACTGTGAGCTCCTAAAGATAGGAAATATACCTCTTTTACTCCTATAACCCCAATTCCTGACACAAGGCTCAGAACATTTATAAGTACTCAAAAAGTGTTGGTTGGAATTTGTTGAATAACATTTGCTGAAGAAGCTGCATGCAACCTACCAAGGTTAGAAATGGATCTGTTCCTCCCTGAGAAAAATCCCTGCACCTTGCACCAATCCTATCTCTTGTAAGCTCTAATCTCCTATGCGTGATTTATCACCAGGGCAACCTTCTGAAAATGCTCTTTCCTTATCTCACAGGGCCATCATAAAAGCTGGTTTACTTTAAGCAAACGGCATTTATTTTCTCCTTCTATTTTTTTTCTCTTGCTATTTTTTTCCTTCTCTTTACTTATTTACTGGCAAAAAGAAAAGAAAAATGACTCTGATCTCTGTTTAGATATTTGATATACAAAATGTTTAGATAGGGATAACTATAAATCACTGGTTAGGCACAATTTGACTATCTAAAACCTGTTCGTTCTAATTTGGATTCCATTATGGCAGAGCAAAGAAGAAGGGAAAAAACACACACACCACAAATGGGTAAACTTAAAGGTTCAAATTTTTATTATTTCCAAGGCAATGTTGGAGATCATGATCAACATCAATCGCTGAAAGAAATGCATTGTACACCAAGAAAAATTAGCAGCAATCTTCAGAATTCAATGCAATCAGCCTTGGTTGAGTTGACCACTAACTGGGTGCGTGAGCCTAGGCCAGGTATACGTCTCTCTATGCCTCAGTTTTGTCACTTGTGAAAAGGAAGAATTGGGGTTAGATGAAACCTTGAAAGATCCCATTCCACTTATTTCTCCCAGGAGTCAGCCTAACATGTCTATACAGTTTGATATTCCACTGAGCTATTTGGTGAAATCACATGTTGAGTGACCAGGCTCCAGTCCCATCTCTCTCTACCAGAGACACCCACTCCTTACCTGGAAATGCTCTGACACTGTTTACAATAAAATTGTGCTTCCAGCAACCTTTCCTTTTTCCTTTATGAAGCGGAGCATTAATATTTCACAAATAACACAATTTATTCTGCATCAGCCACTTCCTAGTCACAGGTGAGCACAGTTTAAGAAACACATTTCCAAAGCTGTACATCAAATTGATTATTGATTTTTTTTTAAAAAAAGGATTCCTTGAAATAACAGCTTCTCTTAGTGCATTTAAAATATTTGATTTTTTAAATGAGTTTGATTTTTTAAATGAGTTTGATTTGTGACATTTGATGTTCACACGGTTATGGAGAGATACATGAAATGCAGTCAAGCACTGACTTTGTGGAGTCCTCCAAAATTTCCATTCCCAAATGATAAATAGGTCTTCCACTTATTCATCCAGACCTGAATAGCTATTAAGCAGCTCAAATACTCTCCTTCATGCCCACATCTTATGACTCAAAAATGTCCCTTGACCTCTCAGCTCTCGCTTCACAATCTGGTCTTAATCTACTTTCCAGATAGATCTTCTACTAATGCCTTCTCTTTCCACCAAATTGAACTAACCTGTGTTCCCTGTTTTCCTTGCACACTCATCCTTGCTTAAATACCACTCCCTCTACCTGTGTTACAGAATGTTGTCTCATTCTGCAGATATTTAAATGGGATAATGTATATGACCACTCTTAGATCTGTGCCTGGGCTAATGTAATAGGCCCTCTATAAATGATGCGCCTTAATTCACTCATTCATTCATTTGTGGTTGTCTTATACTGTTGACCAACCTAGGCTCTGGTACACGAGGGTAAATAAGAACAGAGTGGCCTACATAATTTGTAGGCCCAGTATAAAAAGAAAATTCAGGCTCTTAATTTTAAAATTATTAAAAATTTTAAGACAGTGGCAGTGGAGCAATACAAGCAGGGCTCTTCTAATTACAGAGCCCTATGTGACTGCACAGGCTCCATACCCACTAAGTTACCCCTGAATAAGACTCAGGCTCTGACCCCAGGAAGCTCATTATGAGGGTGGAAGTAGTCAAAAAAGGAAAAGCGGGCTTCCCTGGTGGCGCAGTGGTTGAGAGTCCGCCTGCTGATGCAGGGGACACGGGTTCGTGCCCCAGTCCGGGAAGATCCCACATGCCACGGAGCGGCTGTGCCCGTGAGCCATGGCCGCTGAGCCTGAGCGTTCGGAGCCTGTGCTCCGCAACGGGAGAGGCCGCAACAGTGAGACGCCCGCGCACCAAAAAAAAGAAAAAAAAAAAAAAGTAAAAGCAATTGTTATATAATATGATAAGTGCTGTGAAAAGTGTAAGTACGGGATTCAGTGGGAACCTGGCGATAAAGCATTCAACGCCCACTGGAGTAGAAATGGAAAGTGTGAGGGAATCGAGTAAATCTTATGGAAAGAGGCCAGTGCCTAAACTGAGTTTTGAAGCTCAAATCAGATTTGGGAGGGCAAGAAAGAGAGACTAGTAACACAAGGGTAGCTCAAGAAATGACATAGCCGAGTCACAAAGAACAGGAGTTCAAAGAAACATGTCCAAATCCTACTCATCTTTTAAGGCAATGGCTTTCAAACTTTTTTTTGACCGTGAATTACAATAAGAAATGGAAATTTTGACCTAGTATACACATTGAAATGAAAATTTCAGAACACAATGCTTATTCTTACCATGTGTAGTTTCTCTTCTCTTTCATATTTTTAATAAATTTACAACCCACAGTCTGAAGGACCTGCTTTAAGGACTATCTCAAATGTCACCTTCTTGGCAAACCTCCTTAATCCATTCAACCCTACTGTAGTGATTTTCTTTGGGCACTTTGCTTTCTAGTGCCTATGATGTGCTATGCATCTCCTAACTTGAAGGCAACTTCAAATGACTTGCTCATAGTCAGGTCCAATAAATGTTTATTAAGTGACAGTGCAAGCAATCCATTCTCTTCTTCAATCCTGACATCAGACATCCTTCTCAGGACCACCAATTCTTTGTCTTACCCTCATTTCCTACTGGTTAACTAACTTCTTCTTGCTCAAGAATTAAAGACGAGTCCTTGGGCTCAAGTTAATAACCCCTCAACTTTGGTCTACTTGGTCACTGACATCAAATCACTCTGATTCTACATCCTCCTCTCATTGCTTTTCTATTAATCTAATACCAAATTCTGGTTACAGAGTCCTAAGATTTCATTGTGCCAGAGCAGTTTCTATATATAATACATTCTCTTAAAGCATAATCTCTCTTGACTTTTTGCAGGTTTTTAAATATTTCATGGAATTTAACCCTATCTTTATGTAACCAAGTTCCAGGAACTTTCATATACATTTTATCATAAAATCCTTAAGTCAATCTGTGAATCAAGTATCATTATTATTTTTAGTTTTTATTTTATAAATTCACACAGATTTAAAATGTCTGATCCAAAGACCATGCTCTTTCCATGATGCTAATCAAATTAAAGTAGTGACATTTTTTTTTGATCGATTCTCACTTGGCCAACAAAACAGCTGAACATAGCAGCCAGCAATGTGACTCTGGGCATGAATGTAAATTTGTCAGAAGAAGACTTGCAGCAAACCCCAGCTCCTACTGTCTGAGTTTTGTGTGAGGTCCAGACCTCCTGCCTCCATCCCTATCTTAGTATTGATGGCCTTGCTCTACTGTTTTGTCATGGACACTGGCCAGTTCCACACTTACACTGCATGGGTCATGTCAGATCTAAAGTTTAGCCATCCTATTTCTGTCACACCACTTTGTTGCTTTGTGGCGTAGGTTTCTTTTATTTCCCCTTTGGTAAGAGGAGGAAGAAAGAATTTCCCTGCTTTCCTGGGAGGTATGTATAGGATTTAATGTAAGTTAGAATTAAGTCTAAATGTTTTCAGAGATTTTCCCTTGGCACATTGATTTACACCCACTTCTGGAGAAAAAAAGATCACTTTCCATTACAGAGGCCAAGTCTGCACACTGCTTGTGTCTGCAGATGCAGAGACACCTCTTCAATGTCTCTGCCCCATCAAGATACTTGAGACAAAAGTATCCTATAGTATAAACTCCCAAGTAAGAAAAAATTATGGGCTGTAGAAAATGTGAAGCTCATTTCCAATCTATAACAAGAAAATGTGTGCCAGGAGGCAGCGAGAAGAAGTGGAAGGAGACTGATGAGAAGAATAAAGCCTGGTTTCAACAATTGCAGAATGAGGTCTGATTCATACAGATGACCAAGAGGCACATGAAAAGATGCTCAACATCACTAGTCATTAGTGAAATGCAAATCAAAACTACAATGAGGTATCACCTCACACCAGTTACAATGGGCATCATCAGAAAAATCTACAAACAACAAATGCTGGAGAGGGTGTGGAGAAAAGGGAACCCTCTTGCACTGTTGGTGGGAACGTAAATTGGTACAGCCACTATGGAGAACAGTATGGAGGTTCCTTATAAAACTAAAAATACAACTACCATATGACCCAGCAATCCCAGTACTGGGCATATACCCAGAGAAAACCATAATTCAAAAAGACATGTGCACCCCAGTGTTCATTGCAGCACCATTTACAAGAGCCAGGACATGGAAGCAACCTAAATGTCCATCAGCAGACGAATGGATAAAGAAGATGTGGTACATATACACAATGGAATATTACTCGCCATAAAAAGGAACAAATTGGGGTCATTTGTAGAGATGTGGATGGACCTAGAGACTGCCACAGAGTGAAGTAAGTCAGAAAGAGAAAAACAAATATCATATATTAATGCATATATGTGGAATCTAGAAGAATGGTACAGATGAACCGGTTTGTAAGGCAGAAATAGAGACAGAGACGTAGAGAACAAACGTATGGACACCAAGGGCGGAGGGGTGGGTGGGACGAACTGGGAGACTGGGACTGACATATATACACTAATATGTATAAAATAGATAACTAATGAGAACATGCTATATAGCACAGGGAACTCTACTTCGCTGTACAGTAGAAACTAACACAACATTGTAAAACAACTATACCCTAATTAAAAAGAAAAAAAGAATGCGGTCCGATGGCTGAAAGTGTTTTCTGCACTGTAGAAGTACTACCACCATGAAGAACCAGGACTTATTTTTGACTCTTGATACTGAAAAGTAACTTGGGGAATCATCTGGTCAGCAATCTCATTTTAGGAAGCTGAGACTCCAAAAGGAGAGTTGCCCAAAGGGTCACAGTTGTCTATGACCAAGCCAGGGTTGCAGCCTAGACCATCTGGTCAGACTTCCCATGATGCACATCACCTCTAGGTATTGCTTATGTGTAGCTCATAGTTTCCAGGTGACACCTTTTCCTATTAAACTAAGGACCCATGTTAAAATAAAAATTACAGTGTGTTCAGGCCCCTATACAGATATTTGGGAATCCAATTCTGAGAGAACCTGACGTCAGCAAGGTCACTTCCGAGCTTTCAGATGAGAGTCCATGTCTACCTCCTCTGAGAGGAAGGCTCATATGGACCCATGTCTTTTCTAGGTATTGTGTAATCCGAAAGGGCCTTAAGGGCCTCCTTCCACCACTCTAATAATGCCAATAATTCCATATCTCTTCTCAGCAGCTAATGCCCTTGCCTCAGCAGATACCAACCCCAATGTGAAGAACCCCATGATTACTCCCAAAGTTAGAACCTACAGGAAGACCAAAAGCAGTTTCTTTCTTCCAAAGTTATTGCTTCCTCCACAGACTAATTCAAATTAAGCCCACAGGATCTATAGAAGCAAACCCCACATGGAGCGAAGGCTAGCTTCACGGGCCTGCAGCTTGTGCCCATGCTCAGAAGGGCCCTGTGCTTGGTTTAATGCTCTGCTGTTGCCATCCTAAAATTGGTTGTTTTTAAACAAGGCACTCTGCATTTTTATTTTGCACTAGACTCAGCCAATGATGTAGGTGGTCCTCACGGAGCTGAAACTTTCATGTCTTCTGAAAATGCCACACATAACCTCTGGCTTTCCCCATGCCCTCCTGAAAACGATTTGATGTGTGTGGGTTGAGGTGGGGGTAATTACACAAAGTTCTCACAATCCCTTTCTTCCATGACTTAAGCACATTCAGGCAAATGGGCTTCCGTAATGGAAAATATGCAGAAGGACACCAAGTATTCATCCTGGACTAAATATGAATTATTAATGTTGCATTTTCTACATAATTCATCACATTCAGTGTAACTCAGGGATTCTAATTCAAACAGAGTGCATGAGTGTTTTCTACCTGTCTAGTCATTTTTTTTAATGTTTTTTTTGTGGTGGTAAAAGTCACATAATATAAAACATACTATTTTAACCATATTTAACTGTACAGTTCAGTGGCACTAAGTACATTCACATTGTTGTACAATTTTCACCATCATCCATCTCCCAAATTTTTCACCTTCCTAAACTAAAACTCTGTCCCCTTTAAATACTAACTCCCCATTCCCCCTCCCCACCCTACCCCACCCCCCCTAACCCCTGGCATCTACCAGTGTACTTTCTGACTCTATTACATACAGTTTTTTATTCATCAGAATTTCTCACTGAAGTTCCAGTTACAAACACCATCAATCTATTCATTCAACAAATATTTATGCCAGACATTTTTCCAAGTTTTTGGAGATACAGCAATGAACAAAAGAGGCAAAAATTAGTAACAAATATTGTTCAAGGGCCTTTGCTAACCATACAAGAATACAAAATGTAAAAGACACAGCTTCTATCCTCAAGGGGGCACAGACTCTAGGGAGAAACAAATGAAAATAAATCAAGATGTATATATCTATATGTACCGGAAGAGAGGTGCAAATTAGTGACAATGTGGAGGGGCTTGAGAGGAGAGAGACAGAAAATGACTAACCTGGTTTTTTGCTTTAAGGTTTTGTTTGTTTGTTTGTCTTTGATGTGGACCATTTTAAAAATCTTTATTGAAGTTGTTACAATATTGCTTCTGTTTTATGTTTTGCTTCTTTAGCCACGAGGCAGGTGGGATCTTAGCTCTCTGAAAAGGGATTGAACCCGCACCCCCTGCATTGGAAGGCAAAGTCTTAACCACTGGACTGTCAGGGAAGTCCCACTAACCTGTTTTTTAATGGATAGAAAAATTATCAATTCCTGTGTACAGGTCTGATACTGAAAATCTACCCAGCTTATGCAGCAAGATGCTAATTGAAATGGGAGACTGATCAAATCTTCCAATATTGAATTTGAATTATGCAATCAAATCATGAAAACACACCTTTATAGAAATTTAAGCTGGAAATGCTACTGGATAATTCAGGACATGGCAATCCTAGGAACAGGCAAGCAGAAAATTTAGGATTATACATAAATAACTAACCTTATTTTGAGAAAACAACTGATTCATCCACGTAAGAAAAAGCAAGAGGTTGGAGATTCGACACCAGAAAGGGCATGGAGCTCAGATTTAATTGTCAAACTACGTTTGTTATGAGACTGAGCAAGGTTAGATTAGATCATAAGCATTTTGTGTTCTGAAACCCAATTTCGAATGTGTGTTTGTGCAGGGGAAGATTTCCCACACAATCAACAAATAATTCTCTGGACACCAGCAGGGTGTCCTACAGTTCAACTCAATTCAACTCAGTTCTAACACCATCTATCCAGAGATACCATCAGATTCTACAGGTTAAGAGTTCAGTCCTACTAGGCTGTTCCCCCCACTTCAGACACTAGTGATGGGGTTCAGGGCAGGCTGCCCCAGAATGTGCCACTTTGGCATGTGGATTATTGCAAGCTGAAGACGATCAAGGCCCAACAGACTTAAAAGCTTTTTGCCTCTCCCTTAACTGCCTAAAAGACTTTAGACAGGGGACTTGTACCAGGAAGAGAGCTTATCAGAGTTAACTTTCTACATAGAAAGACTTACCTGCAAGGCATGGCAAACAGTTGTTAACCAAACATTTGCTCTTATCATCTTCCTGTGAATTGCCTTCCTTCCGTTTGAAGCCCCAGGCCCCTACTTCCTTCTCCTTAGCTCAGGATGGCATATGGGTCTCAACTGCCTGACTGTCTGGGAACCTCATATCTTCGGGATTCCCGTATGTATGAAATTATTTTTTTTTTCTCCTGTTACTCTGTCTTATGTCAATTTAATTATTAGGCCAGCCAAAGAACCTAGAAGGGAAGGGAAAAATGTTCCTCCCCTACACCAGTCACCAGCCCACACTTTTACCTGTACTTCTGACTGACTGTCTAGGTTCGATGAGTTCAACTAATTTGCTAGAGCAATTCACAGAACTCAGAGAAACATTTTGCTTACTAGATTACTGATTTATTATAACAGGATATAACTCAGGAACAGCCAAATATAAGAGATTTACAGGGCAAGGTATGGGGAAAGGGCACGGAGCTCTATGACCTCTCTAAGTACTACTCTTGGTAAACCTCCATGTGTTCACCAACCCAGAAGCTCTCAGACCCAGTCCTTTTATGGAGACTTCATTACATAGTCATGACTGATAAAATCGCTGGCCATTGGTGATTGATTCAATCTCCAGACGCTCTCCTCTCCAAAGAGGTTTGGGGCTGGAGGTTGAAGAGGGGGTGAGTACTGAAAGTTCCAAACATCTAATCACTGGTTTGTTCCCCTGGCAACCAGCCCCCATCCTTGGGCCACCCAAGGGTTTCCCAAGTCACCCCATTAACACAACCAAAGTCGCCTTTGTTGCTTGTATCAAAGGAAAATCCAAGGGTTTTAGGAACTCTGTGCCTAGAATGAGGTCAAAGACCAAATATATTCCTTATAGGGCACAGTATCACAGTAAGGTAAGTCAGATGCAGAACTGGTGAGTTGTACAAATTCAGAGAACATCATTCATATGAATATCTATGTAAATGGCAGAAACAATGTAAACAATATACCTGGACAAGTGCAACACAGCACTAGTGACCAGAAGTGAAGAAATCTGAGACTGCTATGCTTAATTAATTCTGAGCAACGGTATTGTGCAAATCCAGAAATCTTGTAGGATGACCTTTCCACAAAGGACAATCTCAAAAACTGTCTGCTACTATTTTTTAGTCTGTCTATGTGTTGGTTGGTTGGCTGGTTGGTTTCCGTTTTTGATTACTTGGGAATGATTATAAAAACAACTTTGAACTGAGAGCTACCTGAGTAAATTTCCCCTGAATAGGAATTTTAAGCCTAACAACCTCTTTGTATATAGTAGCACAGAACTTTTGCTACCCCCTTTAAGCCCACTCATCTGTGTATTATAATGCTTTGTAAACTGTACAGAGTTTGTTACTATTACTATTATTACCATTAAGCAGAATCTAATCAAAAATAGTTTAGAACATTTTGAGAGCACATTAGTAGATGAGAACTACACACATACATACACGTACCAGAAATAAATCAGAAGGTAGAAGCAGTTCTCAAAATGAACAAGAAGAAAACCCAAGACTTACTTCCAGAGGGTGAAGTTTATGTAAGATGGAGCTGTTACAACTGGAGTTTCAGAGGTAATGATCAGAAATGTCAAAATAACAGGGCAACACTGTGAGGGTGGTCACAGGGGGGCTCACAGGAAGATGGCACATGGTCCTCCTGGGGAAGCTTCTGTTAGGGTGGTGCATAGATTCAGAAGCAACATAACACTGCAAGTGACAAAGACTTTTCACAGAAATTGATTTAGTGTGAGAGCAAAGCTCCATCTGACAACCAGAAAATGCAGCACCATGGAAGGTGTTGCTTGCAAACATGAGGGATGTCCTGTATGTCCTAGACTTGTAGAGAAGGCAAGAACATTAGATAGGAGAAAAGGTTATGAAAGGCAATGATTTGAACCAAAAAGAACCACGCAGTAAACCCTAAAGTAAGTCTTACTATTTTGAGAGGGCCTAAGTAAAAATATTAGTATCTTTGTGAACCATGAACCAAGGCAAAGTTTTTGTGTAGTTTTACTTTTTAATTGTTCTGTATATGCACATACACACAATATCAAGCTAGTAGAACAGTACTTAAAGCAGGTGCTACTAAGTTTTGAGTGTCTTTTCTTCACTCCTCCCATTCACTTGTTGAGATAGTCTGGCTTACCCATTACAACATAAATACCCATTTAGGATGCTTTTTGAAGTAAAGGAGGCTATTTCCATCCACTGCCCTAGGGTCTGTGAAATGAACTAAGAACACCTCCTCACCTTCCATTAGGCCTTCAACAACCACCCCAAGTAAACAAACCGAGAATAATTTTTTTTTTTTTTTTTTTTTTTTGCGGTACGCGGGCCTCTCACTGTTGTGGCCTCTCCCGTTGCTGAGCACAGGCTCCGGACGCGCAGGCTCAGTGGCCATGGCTCACTGACCCAGCCGCTCCGCGGCATGTGTGATTCTCCCGGACCCGTGTCCCCTGCATCGACAGGCGGACTCCCAACCACTGCGCCACCAGGGAAGGCCAACCGAAAATAATTCTAACTGCTTTGGCAGTCATTTTGTCACTGCCTTTTGCTGTACCTGGAACGGGGGCCCTTGTGCCTGGTCCTCCTGGGCTGATGTGTTGATGAAGCTGTGGAGAAAAGGGAACCCTCATGCACTGTTGGTGTGAATGTAAATTGGTACAACTACTGTGGGTGTGGATTTTCCCCAAAAACTTAAAAAAAGGACTACCATATGCCCCAGCAATTCTACTTATGTGTAGTTATCCAAAGAAAACAAAAACACTAATAGGAAAAGATATAGGCACCCCAACGTTCACTGCAGCATTATTTACAATAGCTAAGATGTGGAAGCAACCTAAGTGTCCCTCAGTAGATGAATGAATAAAGAAGATGTGGAATATATATACAATGGAATATCATTCAGCCATAAAAAAAAGAAGGAAATCTTTCCATTTTCAACAACATGAATGGACCTAGAGGGTATTACAAGTGAAATAAGTCAGAGAAAAACAAATATCGTATGATTTCACTTACGTGCAGGATCTGAAAAACAAAACAAATGAACCAACATAAGAAAACAGAAATAGACTCATAGGTACAGAGGATAATCTGGTGGTTGCCAGAAGCAAGGAGGTAGGGGAATGGGTGAAATAGGAGAAGAGGATTAAAAGTTACAAACTTCTATCATAAAATAAGTCACGAGGATGTAATGTACAACACAGGGAATATAGTCAATAATATTTTAATAATTTTGTATGGTGACCGATAGTAATTAGACTTATTATGGTGATCGTTTCATAATGTATAAAAATATCAAATCTCTATGTGGTGCACTTAAAATGAATATAATATTGTAAGTCAATTATACTTCAATTAAAAAAAGAATTACAAGATAACTGGAAATACTAGGAGAAAAAACACAACATTTCAGAATATTATTCCACTATATTACTTATTACTACAATAATACAATAATCATATTCATTTTAATGGATAAATGTTATTTAATGCTTACCAGAATTTCTAACAAGGAACAAGGTATGGATGAGAAAAAAAATGTATAGAATGTTTAAATGGGAAAGATCTTAGAGATCATTAGTTCATAATTTGTTTCCAAATCTTATCACCAGGAATTCCTCGGAAGTCTCCTCTCTCTATGAAGTAGACACTTTGCTCTGAAAAATCTTATCTGTCTGCTGATATGTGTTATCAATTGCTTGATTTCCTCATTACTGTTTGATCCAAAAGTCTACACTGCCTACTGGTCTTTTTTTTTTTTTTTTAAACATCTTTATTGGGGTATAATTGCTTTACAATGGTGTGTTAGTTTCTGCTTTACAACAAAGTGAATCAGCTATACATATACATATGTTCCCATATGTCTTCCCTCTTGCGTCTCCCTCCCTCCCACTCTCCCCATCCCACCCTTCCAGGCTGTCACAAAGCACCGAGCTAATATCCCTGTGCCTTGCGGCTGCTTCCCCCCAGCTATCTACCTTACTACGTTTGTTAGTGTGTATATGTCCATGACTCTCTCTCGCCCTGTCAAAACTCACCCTTCCCCCTCCCCATATCCTTAAGTCCGTTCTCCAGTAGGTCTGCGTCTTTATTCCTATCTTACCCCTAGGTTCTTCATGACATTTTTTTCCCTTAAATTCCATATATATGTGTTAGCATACGGTATTTGTCTTTTTCTTTCTGACTTACTTCACTCTGTATGACAGATTCTAGGTCTATCCATCTCATTACAAATAGCTCAATTTCATTTCTTTTTAAGGCTGAGTAATATTCCATTGTGTATATGTGCCACATCTTCTTTATCCATTCATCCGATGATGGGCGCTTAGGTTGTTTCCATGTCCTGGCTATTGTAAATAGAGCTGCAATGAACATTTTGGTACATGACTCTCTTTGAATTTTGGTTTTCTCAGGGTATATGCCAAGTAGTGGGATTGCTGGGTCATATGGTAATTCTATTTGTAGTTTTTTAAGGAACCTCCATACTGTTCTCCACAGTGGCTGAACCAATTCACATTCCCACCAGCAGTGCAAGAGTGTCCCCTTTTCTCCACACCCTCTCCAGCATTTATTGTTTCTTGATTTTTTGATGATGGCCATTCTGACTGGTGTGAGATGATATCTCATTGTAGTTTTGATTTGCATTTCTCTAATGATTAATGATGTTGAGCATTCTTTCATGTGTTTGTTGGCATTCTGTATATCTTCTTTGGAGAAATGTCTATTTAGGTCTTCTGCCCATTTTTGGATGGGGTTGTTTGTTTTTTTGTTATTGAGCTGCATGAGCTGCTTGTAAATTTTGGAGATTAATCCTTTGTCAGTTGCTTCATTTGCAAATGTTTTCTCCCATTCTGAGGGTTGTCTTTTGGTCTTGGTTATGGTTTCCTTTGCTGTGCAAAAGCTTTGAAGTTTCATTAGGTCCCATTTGTTTATTTTTGTTTTTATTTCCATTACTCTAGGAGGTGGGTCAGAAAGGATCTTGCTGTGATTTATGTCATAGAGTGTTCTTCCTATGTTTTCTTCTAAGAGTTTGATAGTTTCTGGCCTTACATTTAGGTCTTTAATCCATTTTGAGCTTATTTTTGTGTATGGTGTTAGGGAGTGATCTAATCTCATACTTTTACATGTACCTGTCCAGTTTTCCCAGCACCATTTATTGAAGAGGCTGTCCTTTCTCCACTGTACATTCCTGCCTCCTTTATCAAAGATAAGGTGTCCATATGTGCGTGGGTTTATCTCTGGGCTTTCTATCCTGTTCCACTGATCTGTCTTTCTGTTTTTGTGCCAGTACCATACTGTCTTGATTACTGTTGCTTTGTAATATAGTCTGAAGTCAGGGAGCCTTATTCCTCCAGCTCCTTTTTTCGTTCTAAAGATTGCTTTGGCTATTCGGGGTCTTTTGTGTTTCCATACAAATTGCGAAATTTTTTGTTCTAGTTCTGTGAAAAATGCCAGTGGTAGTTTGATAGGGATTGCATTGAATCTATAGATTGCTTTGGGTAGTAGAGTCATTTTCACAATCTTGATTCTTCCCATCCAAGAACATGGTATATCTCTCCATCTATTTGTATCATCTTTAATTTCTTTCATCAGTGTCTTATAATTTTCTGCATACAGGTCTTTCGTATCCTTAGGTAGGTTTATTCCTAGATATTTTATTCTTTTTGTTGCAATGGTAAATGGGAGTGTTTTCTTGATTTCACTTTCAGATTTTTCATCATTAGTATATAGGAATGCCAGACATTTCTGTGCATTAATTTTGTATCCTGCTACTTTACCAAATTCATTGATTAGCTCTAGTAGTTTTCTGGTAGCATCTTTAGGATTCTCTATGTATAGTATCATGTCATCTGCAAACAGTGACAGCTTTACTTCTTCTTTTCCGATTTGGATTCCTTTTATTTCCTTTTCTTCTCTGATTGCTGTGGCTAAAACTTCCAAAACTATGTTGAATAAGAGTGGTGAGAGTGGGCAACCTTGTCTTGTTCCTGATCTTAGTGGAAATGCTTTCAGTTTTTCACCATTGAGGATGATGTTTGCTGTGGGCTTGTCATATATGGCTTTTATTATGTTTAGGAAAGTTCCCTCTATGCCTACTTTCTGGAGGGTTTTTATCATAAATGGGTGTTGAATTTTGTCGAAAGCTTTCTCTGCATCTATTGAGATGATCATATGGTTTTTCTCCTTCAATTTGTTAATATAGTTTATCACATTGATAGATTTGCGTATATTGAAGAATCCTTGCATTCCTGGAATAAACCCCACTTGATCATGGTGTATGATCCTTTTAATGTGCTGTTGGATTCTGTTTGCTAGTATTTTGTTGAGGATTTTTGCATCTATGTTCATCAGTGATATTGGCCTGTAGTTTTCTTTCTTTGTGACATCCTTGTCTGGTTTTGGTATCAAGGTGATGGTGGCTTCGTAGAAGGAATTTGGGAGTGTTCCTCCCTCTGCTATATTTTGGAAGAGTTTGAGAAGGATAGGTGTTAGCTCTTCTCTAAACGTTTGATAGAATTCACCTGTGAAGCCATCTGGTCCTGGGCTTTTGTTTGTTGGAAGGTTTTTAATCACAGTTTCAATTTCAGTGCTTGTGATTGGTCTGTTCATATTTTCTATTTCTTCCTGATTCAGTCTTGGCAGGTTGTGCATTTCTAAGAATTTGTCCATTTCTTCCAGATTGTCCATTTTATTGGCATAGAGTTGCTTGTAGTAATCTCTCATGATTTTTTTTATTTCTGCAGTGTCAGTTGTTACTTCTCCTTTTTCATTTCTAATTCTATTGATTTGAGTCTTCTCCCTTTTTTTCTTGATGAGTCTGGCTAGTGGTTTATCTATTTTGTTTATCTTCTCAAAGAACCAGCTTTTAGTTTTATTGATCTTTGCTATTGTTTCCTTCATTTCTTTTTCATTTATTTCTGATCTGATTTTTATGATTTCTTTCCTTCTGCTAGCTTTGGGGTTTTTTTGTTCTTCTTTCTCTAATTGCTTGAGGTGCAAGGTTAGGTTGTTTATTCGAGATGTTTCCTGCTTCTTAAGGTGGGCTTGTATTGCTATAAACTTCCCCCTTAGAACTGCTTTTGCTGCATCCCATAGGTTTTGGGTCGTTGTGTCTCCATTGTCATTTGTTTCTAGGTATTTTTTTATTTCCTCTTTGATATCTTCAGTGATCACTTCATTATTAAGTAGTGTATTGTTTAGCCTCCATGTGTTTGTATTTTTTACAGATCTTTTCCTGTAATTGATATCTAGTCTCATGGCGTTGTGGTCGGAAAAGATACTTGATACAATTTCAGTTTTCTTAAATTTACCAAGGCTTGATTTGTGACCCAAGATATGATCTATCCTGGAGAATGTTCCATGAGCACTTGAGAAAAATGTGTATTCTGTTGTTTTTGGATGGAGTGTCCTATAAACATCAATTAAGTCCATCTTGTTTAATGTATCATTTAAAGCTTGTGTTTCCTTATTTATTTTCATTTTGGATGATCTGTCCATGGGTGAAAGTGGGGTGTTAAAGTCCCCTACTATGAATGTGTTACTGTTGATCTCCCCTTTTATGGTTGTTAGTATTTGCCTTATGTATTGAGGTGCTCCTATGTTGGGTGCATAAATATTTACAATTGTTATATCTTCTTCTTGGATCGATCCCTTGATCATTATGTAGTGTCCTTCTTTGTCCCTTTTAATAGTCCTTATTTTAAAGTCTATTTTGTCTGATATGAGAATTGCTACTCCAGCTTTCTTTTGGTTTCCATTTGCATGGAATATCTTTTTCCATCCCCTTACTTTCAGTCTGTATGTGTCTCTAGTTCTGAAGTGGGTCTCTTGTAGACAGCATATATAAGGGTCTTGTTTTTGTATCCATTCAGCCAATCTGTGTCTTTTGGTGGGAGCATTTAGTCCATTTACATTTAAGGTAATTATTGATATGTATGTTCCTATTTCCATTTTATATATTGTTTTGGGTTCGCTACTATAGGTCATTTCCTTCTCTTGTGTTTCGTGTCTAGAGAAGTTCCTTTAGCATTTGTTGTAAAGCTGGTTTGGTGGTGCTGAACTCTCTCAGCTTTTGCTTGTCTGTAAAGGTTTTAATTTCTCCATCAAATGTGAATGAGATCCTTGCTGGGTAGAGTAGTCTTGGTTTCAGGCTATTCTCCTTCATCACTTTCAGTATGTCCTGCCACTCCCTTCTGGCTTGTAGGGTTTCTGCTGAGAGATCAGCTGTTAACCTTATGGGGATTCCCTTGTGTGTTATTTGTTGTTTTTCCCTTGCTGCTTTTAATATGCTTTCTTTGTGTTTAATTTTTGACAGTTTGATTAATATGTGTCTTGGCGTGTTTCTCCTTGTATTTATCCTGTATGGGACCCTCTGTGCTTCCTGGACTTGATTAACTATTTCCTTTCCCATATTAGGGAAGTTTTCAACTATAATCTCTTCAAATATTTTCTCAGTCCCTTTCTTTCTTTCTTCTTCTTCTGGAACCCCTATAATTCGAATGTTGGTGCGTTTCATGTTGTCCCAGAGGTCTCTGAGACTGTCCTCAGTTCTTTTCATTCTTTTTTCTTTATTCTGCTCTGCAGTAGTTATTTCCACTACTTTATCTTCCAGGTCACTTATCCGTTCTTCTGCCTCAGTTATTCTGCTATTGATCCTATCTAGAGTGATTTTAATTTCATTTATTGCATTGTTCATCGTTGCTTGTTTCATCTTTAGTTCTTGTAGGTCCTTGTTAACTGTTTCTTGCATTTTGTCCATTCTACTTCCAAGATTTCGGATCATCCTTACTATCATTATTCTGAATTCTTTTTCAGGTAGATTGCCTATTTCCTCTTCATTTGTTAGGTCTGGTGGGTTTTTATCTTGCTCCTTCATCTGCTGTGTGTTTTTCTGTCTTCTCATTTTGCTTATCTTACTGTGTTTGGGGTCTCCTTTTTGCAGGCTGCAGGTTCGTAGTTCCCGTTGTTTTTGATGTCTGTCTCCAGTGGCTAAGGTTGTTTCAGTGGGTTGTGTAGGCTTCCTGGTGGAGGGGACTAGTGCCTGTGTTGTGCTGGATGAGGCTGGATCTTGTCTCTCTAGTGGGCAGGTTCACGTCTGGTGGTGTGTTTTGGGGTGTCTGTGGCCTTATTATGATTTTAGGCAGCCTCTCTGCTAATGGGTGGGGTTGTGTTCCTGTTTTGCTAGTTGTTTGGCATAGGTTGTCCAGCACTGTGGCTTGCTGGTCGTTGAGTGAAGCTGGGTGCTGGTGTTAAGATGGAGGTCTCTGGGAGATTTCCGCTGTTTAATATTATGTGGAGCTGGGAGGTCTCTTGTTGACCAGTGACCTGAAGTTGGCTCTCCTACCTCAGAGGCAGAGCCCTGACTCCTGGCTGGAGCACCAAGAGCCTTTCATCCACACGGCTCAGAATAAAAGGGAGAAAAAGTAGAGAGAATTAGTAGAAGTATGAGGAAAGAAAGAAGGAAAGGAGGAAAGGAAGGAAGGAAGAAAGAAGCAAAGAAGGAAAGAAAGGAGGGAGGGAGGGAGGGAGGGAGGAAGGAAGGAAGGAAGGAAGGAGGGAAAGAAGGAAAAAAAGACAGAAAGAAAGATGATACAGTAAAAATAAAATAAAGTATAATATAGTTATTGAATTAAAAAATATTTAGAAAAAAAAAAAGGGACGGATAGAACCTTAGGACAAATGTTGGAAGCAAAGCTATACAGAGAAAATCTTACACAGAAGCATACACATACACCTTCACAAAAAGAGGTAAAGGGGGAAAAATCATAAATCCTGCTCCCTGAGACCACCTCCTCAATTTGGGGTGATTCGTTGTCTAAAGGAGGGGGGGAAGGAAGGAAAGAAAGAACGAAGGTAAAGTATAATAAAGTTATTACAATTAAACTTAATTATTAAGAAAAAGAATTTTTAAAAAAAAGTCATGGACGGATAGAGCCCTAGGACAAATGGTGGAAGCTAGAGTATACAGACTAGATGTCACAGAGGAGCATACACGTACACCTTCACAAAAAGAGGAAAAGGGAAAAAAATCATAGATTTCGCTCCTAAATTCCACCTCTTCAATTTGGGATCATTCCTTGTCTATTCAGGTATTCCACAGATGCAGGGTATATCAAGTTGATTGTGGAGCTTTAATCCGCTGCTTCTGTGGCTGCTGGGAGAGATTTCCCTTTCTCTTCTTTGTTTTCACAGCTCACAGGAGCTCAGCTTTGGATTTGGCCCTGCCTCTGCGTGTAGGTCGCTGGAGGGCGTCTGTTTTTTCGCTCAGACAGGACGGGGTTAAAGGAGCCGCCGATTCGGGGCCTCCGGCTCACTCAGGCCGGGGGTTGGGGGATGGGGGAAGGAGGGGCACTGCGTGCGGGGCCGGCCTGCGGCGGCAGAGGCAGCGTGACGTTGCGGCAGAGGCCGGCGTGACGTTGCACCAGCCTGAGGCCCGCCGTGCGCTGTCCCGGGGAAGTTGTCCCTGGATCCCGGGAACCTGGCAGTGGCGGGCTGCACAGGCTCCGCGGAAGAGGGGTGTGGAGAGTGACCTGTGCTCGCACACAGGCCCCTTGGTGGCGGCAGCAGCAGCCTTAGCGTCTCCCGCCCGTCTCTGGGGTCCGCGGTTTTAGCCGCGGCTCGCGCCCGTCTCGGGGGCTCGCGCCCTCAGCCGCGGCTCGCGCCCGTCTCTGGGGTTTGCGCTTTCAGCCGCGGCTCGCGCCCGTCTCGGGGGCTCGCGCCCTCAGCCGCGGCTCGCGCCCGTCTCTGGGGTTCGCGCTTTTAGCCGCGGCTCGCGCCCGTCTCTGGAGTTCCTTTAAGCAGCGCTCTTAGACCCCTCTCCTCGCGCACCAGGAGACAAAGAGGGAAGAAAAAGTCTCTTGCCTCTTCGGCCGGTGCAGGCTTTTCCCCGAACTCCCTCCCGGCTAGTCGTGGTGCACTAACCCCTTCAGGCTATGTTCAAGCCGCCAACCCCAGTCCTCTCCCTGAGCTCCGTCCAAAACCAAAACCTTAGCCTCAGCTCGCAGCCCCGCCCGCCCCGGTGGGTGAGCAGCAAGCCTCTCGGGTTGGTGAGTGCTGGTCGGCACCGATCTTCTGTGCAGGAATCTCCCCGCTTTGCCCTCCGCACCCGTCGCTGTGCACTACTCCGCGGTCCCGAAACTCCCCCCTCTGCCTCCCGCAGTCTCCGCCCGCGGAGGGGCTTCCTAGTGTGTGGAAACTTTTCCTCCTTCACAGCTCCCTCCCACTGGTGCAGGTGCCGTCCTTATTCTTTTGTCTCTGTTTTTTCTTTTGCCCTACCCAGTTACGTGGGGAGTTTCTTGCCTTTTGGGAGGTCTGAGGTCTTCTGCCAGCCTTCAGTAGGAGTTCTGTAGGAGTTGTTCCACGTGTGGATGTATTTCTGGTGTATCCGTGGGGAGGAAGGCGATCTCCGCGTCTTACTCTTCCGCCATCTTCAAGGTCCCCCCCGCCTACTGGTCTTTTAATTCAGCATGAGCTAGCCTTTTAGGGTGAGACCTGGACCATATATAAAAAGGAATACTGGTCAGAGCCAGGAGTCTAGGAGAGACATTAAGAAGCTGCTCTCTTCCCCCTTCACACCTTACATGGCCCCCATTTCCATACTGACCACTCTGTGCATGTTTGCAGATGGCTACCTGCCCAGTTCCTCTAAAATTAGCATTAAATTTTTCTGCTCCTTGGTGTATAGCTTCCTCTGGCATATGTTGCAGGTCTTCCTGTAGCCATCTTCTCTGCAGGGACCCTATGCCCTGCTTCCCTGATTTGCTCTTTGGGGCTGTTCTTACGATCAAGACTTCAAGTTCTGATCCACACTTCTCTCTGGCTTGGGCCCCTGAGGTCCAAAGCCCAGCTATGTCCAGTTGAGAGAGCTGATACTTTGATAGAATGTGGTAGGGGATCCTCAGCCTCAGAATAATTGGTTTACTCGATATCTCTCCAATAATGCTGTACAGATTCCTAATACCGCAGCCTTGCTTATTTTGTTCCGTTTTCCCAGAATTCTCTTACCTTTACTCTCTGCCTATCAAAATCTTCCTGAAATCATTTCTGTCTCTTGTACTTAGAAGAGATTTTGTCTTTCAGTGAACTGTTACACCACATGTATCACTCAGCTGGCATCTGTCCTTAACTCCATTGGGAGAACTTGTGACATTGTAAAAGGGGCATAGACTTTAGAGCCAGATGAATCTAGATTCACATCTTAAAGTCACCATGTCCTAGCAAAAATTATTTAATAAATTACATGAGATATTCATGGCTAACAATAATCAAAAGAGAGCTGGAGTGGCTAAACTAATACCAGACAAAATAAGATTTAAGACAAAAATTGTTACTACAGACAAAGGACCCTTTATACTGATTTTTAAAAAAAGTCAATTTATCAAGATATAACAATTGTTAATATACATGCACCTGACAACAGAACCCAAAATACATGAAGCAAAAACTGACAGAATTAAAGAGAGAAATAGACAATTCAACAATAATAGTTGGAGATTTGAATACCCTACTGTCAAGAAGGGATAGAACAAGTAGATATAAGACCAACGAGCAAATAAAAGACTCAATAACAATATAAGCCTACCAAACCTAATAGATCTTTATAGAGCACTCCACCCAATGACAGCAGAATACACATTCTCCTCAAGGGTACATGGAACATGATCCAGGATAGACCATCTTTAGGCCATAAAACAAGTCTCAATACATTTAAAAGTATTGAAACTATGCAAAGCATATTCTCTGACCACAATAGAATGAAATTATAAATCATGTGAGGCTTGGGGGTGTGTTTATTCTGAAAGATCATCTAAAAATTGCAGATTATATTATGGGGGGAGGGGAGGAGGATAGATATTGGGGGACATGTATTAATTTCTGTCATATAAGGTTGTTGTTGGGACCAGATACAATAATATGTGATCAAGACTTTGGTCGTTCATAAGCCATTATACAAGGTGACTCATTGTTATTGCTCATCTGGTCAGGTTGGCAGGGATACCAGCCATCTCCAAGGCTGAAAGAGTTGTTTTCTTGAATTCAGCATTTACTCTCCAAGATTTCAAACTCTCAGCACAAGCACAGAAGAGTATTTCTCCACAAAGTAGATTAGAGAATAGCCTTTGCTGCCCAAAAGTTTCCCTGAAACCCAGGTCCTCTGGTCACTGGCTTCCTGGGAGCAGGGAGTCAATTTATAGCAGTTAAAGTTGTGGGTATGGTCAAGCGCTGGGCAATTTTAATAGTCCTTAGATGTTCTTTCTCTCTGATGACCTGGTTTTTATTGAACACTGTCATGATTTCTGATTCTTCTAAAAGCTTTCAGGTAATTTGACTTTGCATGAAAGAGAGGCAGGGAATTCAGCTGACATGGAATTGAATTGATATAAGTCCTGAGCCTATCGATTTATAAGTACAAGCAGAGATTAGAGCACCTGCACACTCTTATCTTGAACCCATGCCATCTGATTTACGTAAACCAGCCATAAAACACTCCTCTTGCTCCAAATCTGGCATCCCCATAGCTTTATTCACAGAGGAGTTAAAAAACAACCTCATGGCAATATCAGAGTCTAAAATAGTTTCTGTATATTGGAGAAAGAATTAAAACTAAATAAATACTCTTACATGCCCTTCCCAGAATTTCCCATTAAGGTGTCCCTATTAAAGTAAATCATATAATATCTCTGGCATGTAACCCAAAATGCTCACCATAAACTAGCAATTTCTTTGGAATCTTATATTTTATTGTAAAACTTTATGTGAATTTTGCATTTTGCCTCATGGTTTTCATGTTAAAGTATTTTAAGTTGTATATCTTCAAAAAATAATATTTCAAGGAGAATCACCATATATAACATATAGCTGCAGCCCCTGCCCCACACACGCAGAGCATTGTACCCCTTTTTAGAAGTCTGGGGATACGGCGATGCCAGGGCTAGTGATAGTGTTATGGGGCACTCCCACAGGGCCTTGTGCTGATTATTTGGGAGACGGCACGTCTTATTCACCTGTTTTGTTCACTAATGTGTCCTAAGTGCCTGGAACAGGATTGAGTACATAGTAGGTGCCATATTAATATTTGTTGGATGACTAATATCTTCTAAGGGTCTCATCTGTCAGATCTTTTATTCCAGAAAATGAATAATGTGTCTGATATCACAAAATAAAATATTTAATGGGCGCTATTACTTATTGAGTGCCTATTTTGTACTGGGCATGTAAATATATTTCAACTCTGCAAGAGATATTTTTTCATTCCATCTTTCATGGATGAAGAAAACCGATTCAGGAGATTAAGTAACTTGATCCAGGTCACATAATTAATGTAAGTTTTGTCCAAATTGAATTTTTTCCACTAGGTCTCACTTACTTCCACTTTCTGAAGGTGCACACATTAAAGTCTAGTTACACAAAGGCACCCTTTGCCTACATGAGATATGTCAAGTGTTATTGCATGGCTTGATCCAAAGTGGTTTTGGAATTTGAATACTTAGTCTAGTCTACCTGGAGCTCATTCATTAGTTTCCTTAATATTGCTCTGTGCTGAGGGAACTCTGCTCAATACTCTGTGAGAACCTAAATGGAAAAAGAATTTGAAAAAGAATAGATATGTGTATATGTTTAACTGAATCACTCTGCTGTACACCTGAAGCCAACACAACATTGTAAATCAACTACACTCCAATATAAAATAAAAATTAAAAAATATATATATATGTATATACTGCTCTGTACTGTCCTGTATAGTAGCCACTAACAACATGTCTGACTAAGGAGCACCTAAACCGTGGCTAATCCCAACTGAGATGTGCTATAAATGTAAACACATACCAGATTTCAAAGACCTTGTGTGAAAAGAGGAATGTAAAATTTCAATAATTTTTATATTGATTACATGTTAAAATGACAATGTTATTAAAATTAATTTTTATTGTTTTATCTCACTTCTTATAATGTAGCTACCAGAAAATTTAGAAACTTTAGATGTGTGGCTTGCATTAGGATGAGCTCAAGCTGGAGAAAAAGGGATTATTATCATCTTGTTACTAACGCCCACAAAGAAACGCTGAGCGTTTCCCAAACACACCAGGCTGTGGCCACTTCATTCCTCCATGGCTTTGCACATGCCTAAAATGCCCTTCTTGGGCTTGACCACCTACCCTGACCTGCAGTGAGCTCTAATTCCTCTGTCCTTTTGGTCTCCATGGTCTCTTCGGATCTCCCTTCATTATAGCCTCTAACACAATATTTATCTCTTTGTTTCAAGTTGGCCTCTACCAAAACAGTGAGCTGGTTGAAGACAGGAATGTGTCTTACTGTATTACTAGCTCCTGGCCTGACTTATATTTGTTAAACAATGAAACTGAATTGGGATTGGTGCAGTCTTCCTGGGAATATTCTGCAATTCTATTCCTTCTCCTTCTCCTTCCCCACAACTCAGTTCCAGTGCCTTCCCTTACACAGATATCTTGTACTTTGAGGAAGCTCCAAAGTACAAATTCTTTGAATGGAAAAGTTCAAAGATGTAAGGTTATCAAGAGTCAATGGAGAGAGCTCTGATGGAAGGTGACGGAAAAACTGGGCTTCAGTTCCTCGTCTGCCCTTATGGGCTGCACTGAACGAGTCACTTTATTCTCCTCTGAAACCTGAAGTGAGGTCACTAAAATCTAGAATTTCTGAATTTAGTAGAGAACAAAAATTCATTTTAGATTAATGAGCCAAAGAATAACCACTACAAAGTGTTTCAAGACAGTCTCAAGCAAAATGCTCTTTGTAAATCAAATATGTAGAAACACACAAAAATTCAGTGCAGTAACAAACACATCAGACGGATTGTTTCAAGGGAAAGTGGAGGGGAAGGGAAATTAATCTAAAAGGAAGTAAAGAAACAAAGCACGTGGAGGCCCTTGCACAGATCAGTAATGACAGTTTGCCATAAATTAAGGTGTACGTGGGGTCCAAAGAAAGGTAGCAGTTATTATTTATGAAAATTGGCCAGATTGACTGAAGAGGGGGTGAAAACTGGAAGCAGGTAATTAATTGTGACATGCAGGTAACAGCAGGAAGCAGGATGGATTAGAAAGATGAAAGGAGCATATATGTACCCCAGGAAAGTGACAGGATGAGGAATATGAAGCTCAAAGAAAAGCAAGTCCTGTCCAAATCCACAGTCTCCAGACATTCAGTCCAGTTCCTTTTCCCTGAGCCGGGCTAAAAGGCAGAAAGACCCATCTAAAGAGCTTTCTCTGACTTAACATAATGAGACATTATGTAAAGACTGAACTTAATTTAGGTGATGGAGTTGACCAGAGCAAACAGCAATAAAGCAGAAATGATTAAAAACACGTCAATCACATTTATCCCTCAGAGCGTACGATGTTTACACAGCCTCCCAATCAGCTGTGTTACTCCAGCCACCAGATCCGCTCACCTGGCCTCCTGGTGTTGAAAACAATCCAACAGTAAAGGGCTAAGCAACCCTTGCATTTCTGAAAGTGCAATAAGAGAGGCATTTCTGTCACCACTACCTGCAAAAAATCTGCTCTTTTTGCAGGTAACGGAAGAACAATCACAACAGCAAAAGGTTATCCTGAAATTTTTTCTGAGGAGACCTGCTATGGATTGAATTGTATGTCGCTCCTCCATGCCCCGCAAACTCATATACTGAAGTTCTAGCCCCCAATGCATCAGAATATGACCTTCTCTGGAAACAGAGTTTTTGTAGATGTAATTAGTTAAGATGAGGCTGCACTGGAGTTGCGGGGAGGTCCCTAAGCCAATATTAATAGTGTACAGATCTTCCTCTACTTACAATGGAGTTACGTTCCAATAAGCCCATGGTAAATTGAGACTACCGTAAGTTGAAAATTTATTATACACCTGACCTACCATATACCAGAGCTCAGCCTAGCCTATCTTAAACGTGCTCAGAACACTCAACGTTAGCTTACTGTTGGGCAAAATCATCCAACACAAAGCCTCTTTTATAATAAAGTATGGACTATCTCATGTAATTTATTGAATACCACACTAAAAGTGAAAGACAGAACGGACACAGAATGGTTGTAAGTGTATCTGTTGTTTACCCTTGCGATCACTGGCTGACTGGGAGCTGCGGCTCACTGCTGCTGCCCTGCATCACGAGAAAGAATCGTAGCGCATATCACTCGCCTGGGAAAAGATCAAAATTCAAAATTTGAAATATGGTTTCTACCGAACGCATATCACTTTCACACCATTGTAAGGTAGAAAAATGGTAAGTGGAACCATCATAAATCGGGGACCTTCTGTACTTACAAAAAAGGGGGAATTTGCACATGTGCACACACACAGACTCGTACACATGATGCCATATGAAGATAAAGGCAGAGACTTGGGAAATGCTGCTACAAACCAAGGAACACCAAAGATTGTCAGCAGACCACTAAAAGCTAGAGAAGAAGCATGGAACCGATTCTTCACAGCTCTCAGAAGGAACCAATGCTGATAACACCTTGATCTTGGACTTCCAAACTCCAGCACTGTGAGACAATACATTTCTGTTGTTTAAGCTACTTACATCCTTTGTTACTGCAGCCCTAGCAAACTAATACGAGTCCACAGCTCAATGAATAAGGAATAATACCTTACATTGGCTGTAAGGTATCACGGCCGGGACCTCAGGGTCTCTGCCTAAGAACCACATTGCCTACAGATAGAACCTGGATCCATCACCTAGAAGCTAAGAAGCCACAGAACATTGCTCAACCTTCAGTACCTCAATTCCCTCAACTGTGAAACAGATATAATAATAGTCCTACTTCACAGGATGAAATGAGCTCATACTGTTTTGTGTATAATACGTACTCAATAAATATTAGCTACTGTGAATGCCATAGTGTGCTGTAAATTACAAAGCACTTTCACATATTTCATTCCATCTTCCCTCCATTCTATGAGGGTAATGTTTTTATGTACATTTTACAATTGGAGAGTCTGAAACCCAGATGTTTTAATTAGACAATATGGGGTAGGTTTGGGATTTAGGTGGATCTGGGTTGGAATCCCTACTCTACCACCTTCTAGCTATGTAACTTTGGGCATTTTTTTTTTTGGTACGTGGGTCTCTCACTGTTGTGGTCTCTCCCGTTGCGGAGCACAGGCTCCGGACACGCAGGCTCAACGGCCACAGCTCATGGGCCTAGCCACTCTGTGGCATGTGGGATCTTCCCGGACCGGGGCATGAGCCCGTGTCCCCTGCACCAGCAGGCGGACTCTCGACCTCTGCATCACCAGGGAAGCCCTGGGCATATTTTTTAAACCCCTTCCAAATCCCTGTTTTTCCAGATTTCAAATGAAGAATTTTGAGAAAGAGATATGTATGGCCAGTGTCCGGTTTATACTTGGCCTTAGATAAATTGTTTTCACTGTTATTAATTGTCCACAATCACACCAATTATTGGCAGAGCCAGGACTTGAACAAGATTCACATGTATTCTGCTACACCTCACCGTCTCCCTAAGAACAGATGGTAAACATCAAAATCAGGAAAAGTTTGTGAGATATAGAGGAACAAGTTATTGTGACTCAGAGAAGTTGTATATTCCCTGGTCCTAAAATATGAGAACTGCAGAGTTAGTCAGGAGGTAAAGAGCAGAGGAGAGAAAAGGCTAGAAGAGAGGAAGAAAAATAAGAAAATGTTGGGTCTCACCTCTAACTATCATTTGTCCCAATGTATTTGAAGAAACCCAATGGCTGATGGCCAAGCTCCAGTTGAAATCTTAAGATCTGAGTCTCATGAAGGGACTAGTTGTTTACCAGGACAGCATGTTTTCTTCACATTTAAAAATAGCAATGGAACAGCCGTGAAACTAAGCCAAGCGGGATGGTTAAAAGTCATTAAGCAAACAGGGTCTCAAGGTCTTTCTAGTGAGTGGATTCTTGCTCCAAGCTACTAAAAAAGTCAGGCAGCATCACCTACTCTCATACTTTTCATTTATAAACCAAAGGGGAGAAGAGAGAAAGGTGAAGGTAATAAAAACAGCATTTATTAAAGGTGTGCTATGTCAGTCACTGTATATATCAGATATTATGTGATCTTCACAACAATTCATTATTCCCATTTTACAGATGAAAAACTGAGGCTCAGAGAAGTTAAGAAACAACATGATGGTCACACATCGAGGAAGTAAATAGCAGAGCCACAACTTAAATGCAGATGTCTGATTCTAAAGTTCATGCTCAGTCCACAAAATTCTGATTCTGTCATGAGCAAAGCATTGAACTTCTGAAGACTTGACTGTCCCATTTTTTTAATGCAGAAAAAGCAAAAGTAATCACGCAGAATTATCGGAGGCAGGGATATCCTTTAGCAACCAAAATATATAAAGTAATTTATAAATTTGATCACTGTGATGCTTATATGTTTGCAGAGTCATAACATAAGACTCAACATTTGATGTTTTTCCTATGATAACTTTTTTATAGCACAGGAAACCAACATGCTCTATAAATAGAGGATAATAAAATCTTATTTTAAAAGTTCATAAATTTAAATTTAATTAACTACTAAATATGCTTGTGTTTCCATCAATGATCAACTATTCAGTTAAAAACAACACAAGTCTGATCCAATAACCAGAGTCAGACCTACAGCAAAACTCTCACATAGAAGGAAGCTGGTGGTGTCCCAGTCTTTGCTCTCTGTGCCCTTTTATCCTTCTAACTGCTCACTGCACTTCTCTATCTCTTTTCCTTTGCCCACCAAAACCTGTTCTCAAGAGGCCTAGCATCAGGTATCTACAATTTAGGATAAATTTTAAACAGTGTGCTACTGGATATTTAAATTATTGATCTCTTTGCTGCAGGAGGTATAGGAGCAGAGGAGAGGAAACGATGGAGGAGGGAGAGGAAACTGGGCTTTGTCTTTTATGCTGATCGTGGTATTATTGTTAAATCAACGACCAAGAGCTGAGAAAGAGAAAGAGAAAGAGAGAGAGGCATAAGCTTTTCTTTTCTGTCTATAGAAAGATGACAGGCATTATTCAAGAATGTGGGCTGAAGACAACCTGATGAAATGGAAGAAACACTAGCCTTCAAGTCCTAAGACCTAGGATTTAGTTCTCACTCTGTCACTCTCTAGTTTCACAGTTCAGGCAAATCACTCTTCCTTTTCGGAACTCCATTTCTTCAAATGAAGATCTGGAAGGCTGAAGTAACAATTTCTAAGGACATTCACACTTTGATTTTCTATGATTCTAATATTTGAGCATCCTTGATATCACCGTATGTGGATTAATGACTATTATGTTTATAATTTACAAATAAGTAGGCTTATACAGCAAGAAGAATATTTTCATCCCCAAGCTCCAAAAACATACTTTCCTTTTTTGGTACATAGAATAAGTCCTTTTATGCTGAAATTAAATTATCATTGCTTTTTCACCCAAACTCCAACCTATCAGTACATGTCATTTCCACCACAACCTGGGACACCTCCTTTTGCCCATAGATTCCCCTTCACCTTCTTCTCACAAGTGCCTTCCTCTCTTCACTGGGCAGTAAAATGAGATGAATTGTTCCTCTTGCCAGCTGCTTGATATGAAACAAAGCATTGGGACACTGAATATGATAGGGCCTCACATCTCACAGGATTACTGGGGGACTAAATGAGCTCTTGTATGCAAAATTATGTGCAGATTGCAAAACCTACACAAGGAGAGTTAAGAAGTAATGATGGTGACACAAGGGAGAAGATATTCCATGAGACTTTTTACTCTTTTTTCAATAAATACCCCACTGTTATTTAATGTTGATATACATTTCATTAATCTTTTACACATCACAGAGGATTTTATACAATGCTCCTGATCCTTTGTGTCCTTTTATCACTTTTTCCCCCATTATCTAAGATGAGAGCATTGTCTTTGTATAGAAATTGGGTGGTAGCCGTGTGAATTTACTGCTTGAAATAAAAGCCACATTTGCTTTTTTGATTCTACCAGGCAAATATAGACATCTCACCCCTGTAGACAAAAAGGCTCAGTTATTCTTTCAATCAGTCAGGCAGTGTTTTAGGATGCCCTTATCATGGTTCTAAGTCTCATGGAGTTGTTGTCTGATGGGAGAGGAAAAACAAATAAACCAGCAGAGGTGGTAGGAGATGGCAGTGCAGTGTTATATCCCATTTCTTCTCTTCTGATAAGTACTTAACCTCTCTAGGCCTTAGCTTCTCTTCTTCTATAAACTAGAAATAATAATAATATTACCTACCGGGGGCTTCCCTGGTGGCGCAGTGGTTGAGAGTCCGCCTGCCGATGCAGGGGACGCGGGTTAGTGCCCTGGTCTGGGAAGATCCCACATGCCGCGGAGCGGCTGGGCCCGTGAGCCATGGCCGCTGAGCCTGCGCGTCCGGAGCCTGTGCTCCACAACGGGAGAGGCCACAACAGTGAGAGGCCCGCGTACAGCAAAAAAAAAAAAAAAAAAAATATTACCTACAATATAACATTGTGACAATTAAATGAGATAACTCAAGTACAGTGCTTATGAGTGTCTATCACATAGTAAGTACATGCTAACTGTGAAGAATCAATCCCAAATTTTCTTCCTCCTCCTATTGCAGCAATTCGAGAATAATAAGGCAGCAGAATGGCACCAACAGTGCCCAGGCCTCTTGGCTGACCCACAACATATGTTAAAACCAATTAGGAAGAAATAAGCATCCACCAGGTACTGACCTAAGAAATCCAAATCTTCACCCTCTTCAAGACACATTGTTAACCTGAGTCCCTGATAGCTCTCAACCACAGCCACCTGAAATCTTTCTAAGTACTCATTTCTCTGGGTTCCTTCTTCTCTTGGTAGCACCCCAGACCCCCCTCTCCTTACATCTCATTCTCTTTCTTCCCCTACCCAGAAACTCCAGTCACAGCTGAGAAAGTACAGACTGCTGAGGGAAGGGCAGAACTTGGCTTCTCTCCCAAAGCAAACAATTAGGGAAGCATTAACTTCCCTTAATGGGCAAAGCAACATTAAGCACATGGAAGCCCAGACCCGGGTCACTTTGCTGAGAGTCCAAGCTGTGCTGGGGCTGCCAATGTTTGTATGTGACCTCTAAATTGAAACTTAATTGGCCATTAATGGAATTCATCTAGTTAAAAACTTATAATTAAGCATGAAGAAGAAAAACAGCCTGAATTTTGGACTTGGAGAAAGCAGAAATACATTTGATATGGTCAGTAAATCCATTCTTAAGGGTATATTCAATGATTTCCTGTCTTCTATCACACAACACTTAAAACACATAAAAAAGCTTACTATTGTACCCTCCACTCCCTGGTTTTACCATTACAATCCAGAAACTTCAAGACAATTAATTGACAATGAGAGCAGTAGTAGCTCTACGGTGTCCCCCAAGAGGTAAGACAAGAACAATACGGAACACCTTTGGAAATATTATGGAATTGCTACAACAGTTTGGAACAGAGCAATTATCCCCACTCTGGATCGCCAAGGCTTAAGGGGCCCTTAAGATAAGAATAAGATAATATAAGAATGAAGCTTCCTAAACTTGTTTTTTCTGCATTTCAGAAATGCAAATAGAAATAGCATGTGGCCCTGCAAAAGGGAGGCAAAATTAAGGAAATAGATTCCCAGAGAGGTCAAGTAACTTGCCTAGTGTCACAGAGCAGTACCTGGCAGAGCCAAGATTTTATTGTAATCCTGCCTCACCTTTCTCATAGATAATTGGAAGGATGAAGTGAGATCAGTTATGTGAAAACCCTTGTCAACTATAAAGTGTATAATCAATAGATCTGATTTTACCTTCTTGGGATGAAACAATGGCATCCCAAATCCATACATCACAGTACAATTCCTAATGTGTATGGAAAGCACCTAGCCCAGTGCTTGGCAGTTACAGGGCAGTATAGGAGAGCAGTTAAGAGTGCAGGCTTTGGAGCCAGAATGCTGGAACATGTTCCTGACTCCACCACTTACCAGCTGTGTGCCTTTGGGAAAGTTACCTCTCTATAGCTCAGCTGGCCCATCTGTAAAATGTGGAGAACAATAGTCCATAGGATTGAATGAATGCATAAAATGTTCTTCGAACAGGGTCTGGCACATAATGAGGGCTCCTAAGCGTTATGCCAAGATTCGCAAGAAGCCCAGTCTTTCCCCCAGAGCTCCCTTCCTTGATATGTTCCCAAATCTCCCTGTGTGCTTCGTGGCATATATAACAAGATCATTCCTAGCTCCTCTCACAGCTCAAGAATAGAACCAACATACTCATCCTTGGGGACTGTAAGAGGCTACAGTAGCTGTCCCAGATGCCATAACAGGCCATCTCTGCACTGCCATTGTTGCAAGTGCACCTGTCGAAACGTAGAGACACTATGCTACCCCTTGCTGGTAGCCTCTTTGGATCAGCACTGCCCACCCTCACCCACTCCACTCCACAAGTGGGGTGGGTACCACACCATCCCAAGCATAGCCTGGCCTCACCTAACTATAGTACTATAGCATATGCTTAGACCTGCTTGAGGGTCGCAACAGACACCTGCCTGTCTCTCTCCTTGTCAGCCTATCACACAATGAGAGCCATCATAAGCTTCCCAGTATCTTAGGGTTCAAATCTTACGTGGGGGGCTTCCCTGGTGGCCCAGTGGCTGAGAGTCCGCCTGCCGATGCAGGGGACACGGGTTCGTGCTCCGGTCCGGGAAGATCCCACATGCCGCGGAGCGGCTGGGCCCGTGAGCCATGGCCGCTGAGCCTGCGCGTCCGGAGCCTGTGCTCCGCAATGGGAGAGGTCACAACAGTGAGAGGCCCACGTATAGCAAAAAAAAAAAAAATCTTACACGCGGTTCTAGCTCACAGCTATAGGAGGATGCCTAGCCTGGCTATTTCTGTCCCAGGATCAACCCCTTCCAGGGCTGTCTCCATGGGAATGTGATTGGTGTAGTCACACAGGACCCTAGGCTCATAAGGGTCCCACATTTGTGTCTAATGGTCTGTGTTGACCATCTTGAAATTCCTAAGAATATTATCTTTGAATTTATGTTTTGTAAGTGAATTGTGACAGGACAGTGGAGCAAGAGCTGGGTTTGGGACTTCGGGCCACCTGATGATCCTCTCACTCCCCCATCTCCCTGGACAGATTCTCAGCCGCCCTCTTCTCACTCCGGCCCCATACTGCCACCGTCCTGTGCCCAGGGCTATCAGGTCATATAGGCAAAGGGAGGCCCTGATTCTGCAGTTGAGTTTTGCCCCCAGGAGGTCCTAGGCATGGATTAAAGGATAGTAGGGATAGTTGTCTGAGCTGGGGCAAGGCAGCAGCCATACATCCACACCTGGAATGGCAGCATTAAACAGCATTTGGGGGATGACTGGGGGCTGGGGATGGAGCTCTTGCCATGTCTCTGCACACAGTTTGCAATCCCTTGACATCTACCTGTCCGTAAGTGTCTGGGGCAATGGGTCATGGAAAGGGGGTAATGATTTCCCCAGCCCTGGCTATGGTTCACATTTTCATTTTGCACTGGGTCTGCAGATTATGTAGCAGGCCCCAAACCTTTCTCAGGATGACTGACCATGGTAATACGAATTACCTATAGGGAAAACCCCACTTCCATCACAGGAATATGTTCAGATTCCATGACCCCAACATGTCAAGGTCCTTAAATTGTTTTTTAGCAATAACAGCAAAACATTTCTTGGTGATGTTCTCCCAGCTACTGCAATGAATTCCATTTCTTAACTTTCCAAGGAGTCATAGTTTAAACAAACAACAGTCTTGAGCTCTGCTGTCATGCAGCTCTGTCAAGGTCCTCAAATTTTATCTGTGATTACCGTATAACAGATACTGTGCACATATGAAATCATGATTACAACACAGGGTTTTATATATTACTAAATTCCAAAAAATGACCCTTCAGGATCCCATTGCTTCAACGCTCCCTTATGACAATAATAATGGTAAGTAGACCAGAGAAACACACATGGTCTAGTTTTGTTGTACAATTGGAAACCATGAGAGCAAACGTTCAGGAAGGGCTTTTTTTTTTATTAATTAATTAATTTATTTATTTATTTTTGGCTGCGTTGGGTCTTCGTTCCTGCATGCAGGCTTTCTCTAGTTGCGGTGAGCGGGGGCTACCCTTCATCACAGTGTGCGGGCTTCTCATTGCAGTGGCTTCTCTTGTCGTGGAGCGTGGGGTCTAGGCGTGTGGGCTTCAGTAGTTGTGGCACAAGGGCTCAGTAGTTGTGGCTCGCGGGCTCTAGAGTGCAGGCTCAGTAGTTGTGGCGCACAGGCTTAGTTGTTCCTTGGCATGTAGGGTCTTCCCGGACCAGGGCTCAAACCCGTGTCCCCTGCATTAGCTGGCGGATTCTTAACCACTGCACCACCAGGCAAGCCCGTTCAGGAAGGTTTTGATGATAGAGAAGGTTAAGAATACCAGAGTAAGACATATTAAGTCAATAAGCCACGTAAAGCCTTAGAAACATTTAAGCAGGGGAATAGTTTGCTAAACAGAAAAAGAATTTAATAAAAGAATTTAATCAAAGTGAGCTTTAGGAGGTAATTTCTTTGGCCATATTATCTAGGAGGTAGCCTGTAAAGCCATGGAAGCATCACCTCCTATTCTAAAAAATAAACTTAAGACAATATCTCAGCTCGTTTGATTCCCCGGGGTTGTCTCGTATGTGTTTAGGCTCTTGTCATGTTTACTTACACAGGACATCTCCACTTAAAAATGTTTGTGAATAAAGGCAGCTATCCCTGTAGGACGGGACCGATGGAGAGGAATCTTGTGCTTTTCTAAAGGAATTGTAACTCAAACCAAACCATCTCATTTCTCTTGTTCCCGTTCATGCCAAGAAGTAAATATTATTATTGATTATCCAGAGGCAAACAATTCCTCACCATGCTTTGAATGGTCTTTAATGTCACTCTCTCAATGTTTACACGTTATTCCTTTTACATAATTGTACTGAAGGTTTCTGATGAGGTAAAGAGGAAATGGGCACTGACTGCTTTTTCTGTAGCTTTTGGCCACTTCTATTTCCCACAGGCCAGCCGTGTGACTCAGGAAGAAAGTATTGGTTGAAGGAATGGAAACACTGCTAGTTGCTGGGAGGAACAGAAGGGACATTGGTTAAAATAGAACTAAATAATTCCTCTTCCCTTTAGACATGGTCCCCACTGCAAAAAGAAAGTTCCCAAATTCTTCCTATGAAGAAGTTAACATCCTAATAGTCCAAAAGAGGTTGTGGTTATACATTTTACCTGTGGGTCGGACTGTGTACCCGCACAACAGTAAAAAATGCATCTTGTTCATCTCAGTCTCCAGCACTTAGCACAGTGCTGAAATATATTAGGTGCAGAATAAATGCTTGTGGAAGGCAAGGACAAATACACCAGCCATTACAACAAAGTAAATAACATGATGGGTTTTTGTCTCCAAATAGCGGTCTCCTCCATTAGTTTTAAGGAATTTTTCTGAAATTTGTTTTTATCACAGAGATAAACGTGGTACTAATTGGAGGCTGTGAGCCTCTTGAGGTCAAGCACCAAACATTTGTAATTTCACTGCTGAGTGTAACGCAGACGCGTAGAAGTCCGCCGTCAACGATTACTTGTGAAATGAAAATGTGTCACTTTCTCTGACTGCACTGAGTCAGGTCAGGTCACCAGCCCTTCTTTAGCATAACTGGACCTCCTTGTTTGTCCATGATTTTGATTTTGGAAGCAGGATGAGGACCAAATCCCAGAGCCTTCATTAACCTCAGAGTAAAATCTGTACTAGTGAGCCCCCTTTGCCTACTTTGTCAAGAACTCCATAACACTCTGCATATTGGTGAGCCTTGTAGACCCCTACCTTCTTTCTAGCTGGATGAGAGCAAGAGGTACTGACAAACCAGACAGGATTAACCTGTCTGGAGCAGTGGTCAGAGAGCTCAACCATCTCCCTCAACCACTTACTTTCCCACTCACTGTTTCCTTTGGGGTCTGAAAAATAAGATCGGAGAATGTTAAACACCATAATGATGTGCTCCATAAAGCATGAAGGAAGCCTGGCAGCCCCTCAACTCTGCAAATCCCTAATCAGTAGAGACTAAATTCATCAAAACGGTGAACTTGCCCAAGCTGCTGATCAGTTTCAGAAACTCTCCTGATTTGGACACGTGGAGGGCAACTGCCCAGTAGATCTAGCTCTGGCCTGTTGGAGAAAGGACACACATTTTTGGATTATTTCTTTCTCCAACAGGCCGTGATTAGAAGGTGGGTACCATCAATTCCATCTAGTCTATTTACAAGAAATATCAAAATAGAAACAAGAAGGAGCAGGTCCAGTGGAACTGGAATCCTTCCCCAACCTGCTCAGGCACCAGAATGTAATTGTTGTCAATAGACTTCCATCAGACCCTGATGGATGTCCCCCTCCAGCCACAAACACTGAGAGAGGAAAACAGCTCCCACCAAGGGACAACCCAGCCGTAAACCCTCTGAAGAAAGAGCTCTGTCAAGATTCCTGAAAACACAGCAAGACATTTAGATTTAGAAAATAGAAGCATTTTCCTCAGCACAAATGCATCATTGTTATCTACGGGACAATAAACTGGATGTTAGAAACACCAGTCTGTGATACCATTGCTTGACAGATCTCTCACGTCTAGGGGAAAACACACATGAGATAGGAAATCTCAATTCTGAGTTTTGGAAGGTTTTTTTTTTTTTTTTCCTTTAAGGGTCATGTATATTTGTTACTACCTTACAGAGAGAAAAATAGGTCAGAGGTATGACTAATCATTCTTTTTGCAGAAAGATTCAGCATGGAAAGGGTGTAAGGATGATATCAATTCAAGGCAGGGCTCATTCATCAACTTCTGATAACAACAAGGTTATAAATAATAAAGGCCATTGCTTTTGATGTAGAGTGGTCCTCAAAATGTGGTCCCCAGATCAGCATCAATATCATCTGGAAACTTGTCAGAAATGCACATTTCTGGGCCTCACCCCAAGCCTACTGAATTAAAAATTCTGAGGGTGAGACCCAGCAATCTGCGTTTTAACAAGCCCTCTAGGTGATTATGATGCATGCTAAAGCATTAATAATAAAAATAATATGGATGCCCACCTCCCACCCCCAGGGATATTCTGATTTAACTGGTATGCGGTGTGACTGGGATTTCTATAAGCTCTCCAGGTGACTCTAATATGCAGTGAAGTTTGGGAACCACTGGGATAAGACTACAGAATTGATCCCCACGTAGGTCTCTCATCATTTCTTGTACCTGGCATTTGCAGCCACTTCAGTTTTGAAGAGTAAACTTTCAAGGAGTCACTCGCCTTTCAAAAAGTTCATACAAACATGTAGGTGGAAGGGCTGCGTGCTGCGACCAGGTGTTAAATGATATATTCTCATTAACTAAGTCCATGGGGAACCCTGTGCTCAAACACAAAAGATATTTTACCACAAATTTGCTACTCCTTTTTAAAAAATAAAAATATATTTAACGAGCAATGTAAATATCAACAAATATTTTAAACATGATATTAAGGCGACATTTTAACATTTTTAAAGTGATATTTTGGAGCAAAGTTTAAAAGTCTTTGGTAAGATTGAGTGACTTTCTCTTATTTAACTCTTCTTCCATCGACTTATCCTATTTCATTGTTTTAGAATCAAAAACTTTCTCATTTAACTTCAACTTGCAAGTAGCTCAGACTGAAAATGACTCTTAGTTGCTTATTTCTAAGCATACCTCAAAACTCTGTCTGTCAGAGGCAATCCAGTCCATGGTTTATATTCCTCAAGAAAGGGATATACTATAACGGAAAAGAATCCGAAAAAGAATATATATAACTGAATCACTTTGCTGTACACTTGAAAATGACACAACATTGTAAATGTTGAAAGAAAGAAAGGGATATACTACTTTGCCTCGGGTAGCAGCAAGATGGTACATTCTAAGAGATGCTGGGCCTGGGAGTGAGGAGATCCCAGAGGAGTATCGCAGGTGTAAGTATCTGTGCAACAAAAGGTCATGGGATGAGTGTGGAGGCCAAATGCCTGGTCTGGAAATGAAAGGCAGAAAGGAAACACCAGAGAAAGTAAAACACCAGTACCAATCAGGGGTACAGACCAGGAGTCTAGACTATATGCAACATTATAGAAAATCCAACAATGATGAGATCATAGGCATTGGCAGACCCAATAACAGGAGTCAAGAACTTAGAAATGGGCCAAATCCAATACCGTATGATAATAAGACATAGGTGTTTTCAGTAAAAAAAAAAAGGTCCACGATTCAGATTTTGTTTGAAACCAGACTTGGCTCACACCAGGACAAGGAGACCACGGAGAACCAAGTTACAGAGCCCAGGCTGACCAGTGTAGGGGGTACTGCACATAACAGATATTCAATAAGGGTTTGTTGAATGAACAGACATTCAAAATTATTTCTGGTTTTAATTGCGTATTTTTCTTTACCAGTGACCACTGTGTGTCTGCTACAGCAGGCCCTCACGCCCTATTAGAAATGAATCTATCACAGCAGCTGGAGGGTAGAATATAAGTTTAGGTGTGCTTTGGGTAAAAAAACACTACACTGTGAGCTGGAAAACGTGGATTTGGTTCCTAGCTCTGCTTCTAACTACCTTTGTAACTTTGGGTAAGTTCTATTATGACCTCTGCAACTTTTCCCTAAGGAAAGCCCCTGTATTCTACCATCACAGATAGGGAAGCAGAAATCAGAGGCTGTGGAGTCAGAGGTTTCATTTTAGCTTTGTTCTTTGCGCAGTGGAGCCAGCGGTGGGAGTCGGGGGAGTAGAGTTGTGGAGAAAAGCATTCCAGACACACGGAGAGTGTGGCGTACACACTCCCTTAAATCCTGCCCTTTTTCAAATTCCCCAGAGAAGAAAGCCTGCACCCCAGATAGCTACGTGCTTCACTGCATCCTCAGCCAGATGCAAGTTGCCCCAAGGGGCAGCCATCTGGACTCTGAAAGCCCATTATAGCCATACCAGGCAGCTGAATCTAGTTACAGACGACAGCCTTTCCCAGCCTGGCTGTCTCAGGCTTGAAATCACACACTTAGGAAACATCCGCTTGGGACGCAAGGCGCCCCTCCCATGGGGACAAAGGGAGGAGAAGAATGTGGGAACACAGGCACACAGGCTGCTAGCAGAGGCAGGTTCCGGGCAAGGTGCAGAGGCTCCTTCCTTTCATCCTGCCTCTGCTCTGTTATCTTCCCTGCCTCGCTTTAAGAAGCACGTACACACACACACACACACACACAAACACACACACACACACACACACACATCCCTGGAATCGTTCTTTCAGGGGTGTTGTTAGAAATGTGGTTTGGTTTAAAGCAGGAACAGATGAGAGATACCAGAATATCCAGGAGCAAAAAGCTGTCTGCACTGGTAGTAATCACAGCTCCAGATTGCCCAATCCTTAGATGAGAGGAGGCTGGTCTGAAGTTCTCAGGCTGGGGTCATGGAGAAAACACTGTTCATACCCTCACAGCCCTTTTTCTGTGACCCTGTAGAAGGCCGTACATGGCAGCAAAAAGGGTGATGGCCACTCAGGATGGGATGCACAGGATCAAATTCCATCCTCCTGTGCTCCGGAGGGTACAATGCCCAAATGCACATCCCTTCCCCAGGATGGGTCAGGGTTCTGCCCTCAACTCAAGGCAGCCTTGCATCCAAAATTGAAGATTAGGACAACAAATGCCCCGAGAAGTCCTGAATGTCGCCCCATTCCCTGCATGACTGGTTATGCCCCACCACACCTACCTGGGCTTTTGTGAAGACCCCACATATTTTCTTGCTTGCTCGGTGAGCACAGCCTGTGCCCTCCTTCCTGGAATGCCCTCCTTCTCTACCCTACCTCCTAAGCCCTGCCTGAAGCAGGAGAGTGGTCCAGAACACAACCTCTGAGTGCCAGAACTCCTGGGTCCAAATCCCAGCTTTGCCACCCTTAGCCAGATGCTTCATAACTTCTCTTCCCTCACCTTCTTTTCCTGTAATGTAAGGATGATGATGGTATAGTGGTTATTTCACACAGTTGTTACAAGAACTAAATAAGTTAATATCTATAAAGGATTTAAAACAGTGCCTAGTTGATAGTAAATGCAGAAGACCTCCCTGATTCTTCTCTCGTCTTCTCTCACCATTCTTCCCAACAATTCCTGATTAAAGTGATCACGTTGTTTTCAATTATTAGTTTAGATACCTGTCTCCTGCACTGGTCTTTGAGTTTCTCATGGAAAGAGATCATGACTTATTCATTTTCACACCTCCAGTACAAAATGTTTGTCATAAAAAGGTATTTGAGGGCTTCCCTGGTGGCGCAGTGGTTGGGGGTCCGCCTGCCGATGCAGGGGACGCGGGTTCGTGTCCCGGTCTGGGAGGATCCCACATGCCGCAGAGTGGCTGGGCCCGTGAGCCGTGGCCGCTGAGCCTGCGCGTCCGGAGCCTGTGCTCCACAACGGGAGAGGCCACAGCGGTGAGAGGCCCGCGTACCGCAAAAAAAAAAAAAAAAAAAAAAAGGTATTTGAAAAAAATGTGTATTGAATAAGTTAGATGAGAAACTAATAACAATACCTTTCATCTAATGGGTGGTAACTATGGGCTAGGCATGTTGCTAAGAAATGTATTCATATTCATAAGCAGTTTCTTTAAATTTCATCTATGTTCTCTTCATAGCTCACAAGTTTGGCTTTCAGAAGCATAAAGGAAAATTGCTATTATAAACTAAAATTCAAGGTCTTAAAGCAAAGGAAAAGAACCAACTGGAGAAGAGGAAATAAAGACAAATATTGGTCCTCTAGAGAGAGAGAAATGTACAAGAATTATCATCTTGGAGTCTATTAGCACAAAGGAAGGTGATCCTGTGTGGCCAACTGAGCCTTCAGGAAGGCAAACCTAAATCTAGAAAAGAGAAGTAAACAACTCAGAGGTGCATCTAAAAGGAGTGGGAATTTCTTCAAAATAATAGAAAAATAAGTAATAAGGGGATCAGCACAAAACAAACCAAAGTGGATGCATGGGCTGCTCTCTATATTATATAGATACAGATAGATAAATAGATAAAGATATATATATACATATATTTCTCTCTGTGTATATATACGTGTGTATATATACATATATGTACATATATTTCTGTGTGTATATATGTACACATATATGTATAGGTGTATATGCATGTATGTGTATATATGTGTGTGTACATATATATATGTATATATGTAGCAAAAAAATGAAAGAAGCTCAGTCTGAATCCAATATGGCCTGCGACTGTGAGGACAGATATCAAAAAAGCAAAATCCTGGAGCAAGCCAAGGCAGAGGGAAAACATCAATGAGAACAAAGGAAGCTCTTTTTCTCGCGGGGCGGGGGGTGGAGGGTGGGGGAGGGTGCGGCGCGGGCGGGGAAGAGGTGATTGTCTAGTGTTTGGATAAACAGAAGAGAGATTACCACAGTTTAAGATGGGGTGTCATCTCGACAGATGACCGAGATGAGGCTCTTGTTCACTTTCTTCCTCTCCATTGAGGATAATACGCATCGCTGAATTAGGAAGTGGGAAACAAACATTATCGAGAGGGAACCGGTGACCGCAATAAATGAAATGATAGTAAGAAATTCCTTAACAAGTTAAAAGAACAATTTAAACCCCTTGCCCAGGCAAATTTTATAATGGCAGTCATCACAAATCACATTTGTTTGGCATTTTATGATTTTTAAAAAGTCCTTTCACTCTATTATTTTACGTATTTAACTTCAAAATGGCTTTGCTAGTTCAGAATGAGCCTTTGGGCAGGACCCTGAAGAAATCATTTTTTAAGTTGATACAGAAAATTCGTCTTTGTTTCACTTTAACATCAAAGAAGAGAGAATTAAATCATGCAGCTTAATGTTATCCTTTAAAAAATATTTTTAAATGTGTTCTAACTCCTCTCATGAACAATTGGTTTCAGCATAAGTCACATTAAGAAATGAAAACTAAACTAAACAGGATTTGGGGGACTCTAGGACAAGCAAATGTTAAATGTAAAACAAAGGCGAAGGGAAAAAGAGAGGGTCCACTTGTTGGGCCAAACAGGGGCTCGTTCTGAGTTCTCACTCACTCACTGGAGCTCTTGCGCAGCGGCCAGGCATTCCCATTCCACCCAGTCCCAGTTCAGTAGGTCTTAGCGCAGAGTGAGTGGTTTAGGAGCGCCACCCTGTGTCAGATTCAGAAACTACAAGTTTTCACTGGAATAGCTTTAACTAGATGCATCCAACCGAAATTCCAACCACAACCTAATTTCAGGCCTATGGTTATTTCTGTAGCCCATGCAACTTAATGTCAACACAGATTTAATAGTTCTGTATTGTATGATTTTAAAAACTGTCTGAAAGCAAAATAAAGTCATGGAACTGGACATCACCATCATCAAGTGATAGTAAGTACTCCCTTGATCCCACAAGTGGCCTAAAGATTCAGGTGTTTCAAAGTGGAAGCCCTTTCATTCACTGACAATTCAATGCCCTTAATCTTTGTCTTTGAACCCCCCCATCCGCGTCTTTATGCCCTACACCTCAAAGAATAAGAAAGCCTCACCGGCAAACACTTTTTGTGTCTTGAAAGCTCTGCCCCCTCAGGCATCAATTGAATCTCCAAGACATTCTTTTTGGTACAAATTTTGATGAATTTAGAATCATGAAGGGATGCGCTTTAGTCCTAGGGATGGAGAAAGGAAGTAGAAGATGGCTTAGGGAGTGTTGTTGTTGAAATGGGGAGCGTGGTGAAACGGGGTGGAGAACAGAGAGAGAAGCAGATGCTTCAACTTCAAGGCACCTGTCCACCATATTTCCCTCCTAATTCACCTAAAATGTTCACACAGTTTGCTGCCTTATAAATTCATTTTCTTCCAATGACCATATAGACTAACCTGTATATTCCTTGTAAAAACAAAAAAAAATGTCTTTAAGTTTACTTGCAAAATAATAACCCTGACCTTATTGTGTTAAAAGTAAATTTGATTTCTTCTTTCCTGGGTTTTAATTACAAATCGTCCCCACATTAACTGAGACGCTCCTGCTGATTCCAGAACATATGGTACTTTGGTTCAAGTTATTTCTCTCTGGTCATAATTTTCTTAAACATGTGAATTCTTTTATTTCATGTTCCTTGTTTATAGAATAGTTTAAAGTGGTAAGCAAACTTAATTTTGGAGTCTCTTCATCTTTCTACTTCATCTTGCTACTTCCCCCTACTTGATTTTCACTTCCTTAAGGAAAGACTTATTTTTATCTTTCTCAACGTCTCTCCTGATGGCACAGTGTAATGCTCAATGTGTGTATGTCAAACTAACCTAGAAAGAATAACAGTTGATGTGGAGGACAATTCTTGACCATGGTGGTGACAGAATTCCAAAATAAATGACCAAAGGCAGGAGCAGAACCCCTGACTATGAGACTCCTTAAGAAGTAAGCAGACATGAAGGCAATAAGTGAAGAATCTTAAGAAAGGACTCTAGCTTCTCAAAAGATAACCTTTTGATAAACAATCCAGGTGTTTGCAGCCTTTGAACTGCTGTTTATGTGCAATGATGGAGGAAATGAAGACGGGATGGGCTTAAAGGAGAGACATGGCCGGGAAGAGCCTGAAACAGAAATGTCCATTTTCTACAAGTTGGGGAGCACTGTTAGGCACTCTGCTCTGGTTGCTTCCACTTCCCTTTGGGAACTCCCCAAATCGGCTGTTTGCATCTCCAAAGCCATTCCCAGGCTTCTTTTCTTAATGGAGGGTATGCTGGATGGAGCTTTGAAGACAAGGAAATCTTTGATTTGTCAGTTTCAGGAACTGGATTAGATGGGGTCATTAAAAGAAGAGGCTGACATCAGCTTTTCTGCACAGAGTAGTTGAGTTCAAAGTTGAACTTTCCTCCCTTGAAGCAAGATGTTTGTGGAAGCCTGTGGTTCTTGATGGAAAGTGGGCATGACCCTCCTCTCTGATGCTATTACATCCCAGTCTTGGGAGAGCTCTTCTAGAAGGTTCACAGGTGCTGCTAATTGGTAACCTGTCTACTTCCTTTCTATCCAGCAGGTGGTGTGATAAGATTCGAGATGGTTTGGAAAATCTTCAAGACCCCAATTCCTCTAAAGATTTGTTTTGGGAGAGGAAGCCTCTGAAACCCAGCTCCCAAATATAAGAAGAGAATTTGTGAAAAATACAGGGCATGGAATGGGCATGTATTGGTTAAGTAAAATACAGGCTGAGACAGAAGGGGTGGGGAAGTTTCCGGTGGCCTGGATAGAGATGTCTTTCATTAGAAACATCTTCTCCTTAAAGACAAGACAGAAGCCTTTCAAAATGTTAATAGGTTGATGAAGTCACAGATTTTTTTCCACTATTTTCCTTATATTTTTCTGTATTTTTCAAATTTTCTGCACTAAGCCGATCTCTTCATACTTGCCAAATATTAAACATTGCTATAAAAATCTTTTATATCAATAATTATTCAATACCTTTCTAAGTTTTACTGATTCCTACTGAAGCCGAGTGGGGCCTCTATACCCTGACACCGAATTAATTTTCAGAGAGAGTTTTGGGCGAAGTAGAAAAGAATAGCTTTATTTCTTTGCCAGGCAAAGGGGGCCACAGTGAGCTAATGCCCTCAAAACTGTGTGTCCCAACCTGGAGGGGGGAGTGAGAAGTTTTATAGTAATGGTTCAAAGTTGATCACCAAAAATGGTGTTCAGCTTGTGGACATTCTTCTGATTGGTTGGTGGTGAGGTAAGTGGGAATCAGCATCATCAACCTTCTGGTTCCAACCGGTCCAGGGTCATGTGCTTGAGGGCAGCATACTATCTTTAACTATTAATTTCTCCCAGCTGGAGGGGGTTTCTGTACTTGCAAAACAGCTCAAAGATATTGCTGTGTATATCCTCTGATGGGAAACCAGGACCTTGCCGCAAGGCTGCACTATGGTTTCTCTTGACTGTTTGTTTCTCCCTGGTCTGGCATCCCCTCTCTTCCCTAACTAGCAATGGCTTGAATCTGCCTGTTGGAACTCAGGGAAGGTCATGGAGGCTGAATGAAGCCTATTTCCTGAAATCTAAGAGATGGGGGACACAGAAAGACTTTGTGCCCAGGAGCCCCACAGGGCCCTGCTCGGTATCCCTACTTTCTACCTTTGTACGTAGCTGGTGACAAAATTTAACTTTTCTTTGATGATTGGACATGTTGGAGATTATTATGTACATTGCTGTAACTGGAAGTTTTCATGCTGCAAATATAATTGTAAGAGATATGGACATATCACCATAGAGTTATGTTTCCCTATGAAATTCTTTCAGGTTAAAGCATTTATCTCTTATTTCTCAAACAAAGGCATATTATAGAAAGGTTTTAAACAATGAGGTGGCATGAATATCAGCCTGGTAGTGTGAGGAGAGACCAAAGTAGAGGAATTAGGAGTCGATTATCATGGTTTGGGCATAAGGAGTCAAAAGGATGATGACAGTGAGTGGTAAGGGAGAAATAGGGGCAGGAGATACTCTCACGGAGGAGTTAGAAGGATTTAGTAATGGATATTCAGTTTACAGGAAAAGAGGAATCAGTGATGTGACAAGTCCAAGGACATGGAAAAATTAGAATATTGACCTCAGAAATAAGTAAATCAAATGGTGACAATGGTGCAGTAAGATACATATGTTACTGGAAATTTTCCAATAGACTAATAGGATATGTTTGGCCATTAAAATAGTATAACTCCCAATAGAGAATATAATAAACATTAAGATAAGAGCAATGTGTTATGTAAAAATATACAAATTATGTATTTGTAAAAACTGGAAATGAAAATTGGGTAACACTGGCCCAAAAGAAAGGGCTCCATAGGGCTTTTTAAAAAGTTCCTCTCGGGCTTCCCTGGTGGCGCAGTGGTTGAGAGTCCGCCTGCCGATGCAGGGGACGCGGATTCGTGTCCCGGTCCGGGAAGATTTCACATGCCGCGGAGCGGCTGGGCCCGTGAGCCATGGCCGCTGAGCCTGCGTGTCCGGAGCCTGTGCTCCGCAACGGGAGGGGCCACAACAGTGAGAGGCCCGCGTACCGCAAAAAAAAAAAAAAAAAAAAAAGTTCCTCTCACGGGTTGAATCATGATCCCCGAAACAATGTGTTAAGTCCTAACAACCCCTGGTACTTATGAATGCGACCGTATTTAGAAAAAGAGTCTTCAGTGATGTAATCAATTTAAGATCAGCTCATACTGAATTAGGGGGCCCTAATTCAATATGACGGTGTCCTTATAAGACAAGAAGAGACACAAAAACAGACGCTGAGGGAAGATGGCCATGAGAAGATGGGGGCAGGGATTAGAATTACGCTACCACAAGCCAAGGAATGTTTGGAGCTACCAGAGGCAAGGAAGATTCCTCCTCTAGAGGCTTAGGAGAGAGCTGGCTCTGTCAACACCTTGAATTTAAACTCCAATCCTCCATAACTACGAGAGGATAAATTTCTGTTGTTTTAAACCACACAATTTGTGATACTTTGTTGTGGTAGCCCTAGAACACGAATATGGTAGGCGTCTTCAGCACTCAGAGCAGGAGAGGAGAGGTAGATGTTTAGTTTTGTAGGTGGGGTAGATATTACGCGACTATGTCACTATGGAAATCCACTTACTGTGTAAAGTTACCCATTAAACAGATGGGGAGATTAGGAATGTGTTGGTTCAATAACTCTGTGTACTTTTTCCTTGACAAAGGTGGCTGCTGCTGTGATCTGATCACTATATGATGAAAACTGAACCTCATTACCAGAAATAAAGAGGTTGTCCAGCCTGCTTTCCCAGCATATCCCACTCCCACTAGAGAAACACTTCCTCTGGGCACCTCACTGCATCCCTTCCTTTCAGGCAAAGGCTGCTGGTTTTCAGAAAACTGACAAGCTCACAAAATATTTATTTCAATATAAAACAGAAAGACAAAGGACAAGAAGCTCAGCTATAAATCTAGAAGGAGCCAGCTGAGGGAGCATGTAAGGAGGAAATGAGTCAACTTACAACTAATATGGTGTAACATTTACAAGCATGGGTATACCCTGTAGGCTATGAATTTCCCAGCTCAAAATATTAATAAGACATTTGGAATTATTTTATTTTATTATTTATCTTTTCAGTCTGATAAGAGAAGAACCAAAGTGCTCTTGGTTATTAATTTAATAGGAAAGTTAAAAGTCTGAGCTATGTAAGCTTTCAGGGGAGATTAACTTGCTGACTTTTTTTTTTTTCTAATTTATCATTCTCAGCAAACATCTACTGAAACTTTATCATGAGCCATGCACTGTGCTACAAGCTGAAGGTACCAAGAAGAATTTTTATTTTTGATCCTTTCTTTCAAGGATTTTGCACACCAGTGGAAGAAATTGACAAATAAAGAGTACTTTGGTTTTTAAAAAGTGCAGTGTAAGAATGGTTATTGTTGGAGGACATAATAATAATGATATTAGTAATAATAATTTCGAGTGTACTATATGTTTTACATGTATTAAGGGAGCAGTGAGAAACGTGTGCCTAATTCCCTCTGGAGAGATAAGGATGCCTGCCTGCCTGCCTGCCCTCTATTCTTCTAAGGGGGATAAAAGGCCAAGGTGGGCTGAATGATGGGCCAGGGAAAGAAAGAAAAGTCTGTGCCAAGACCTCGAGCCTTGAGAATTCATGCTGTCTTTGGAGAAATGCAAAGAGCGCGAGATGTGGGAGAGTGTGGAAGATGAGGTGGGGGGCATATCTTGAAAACCTTTGTGTTAGTATCATTCTCTGTGCCGCCTCTTTTCAAACGGTGCCCATAAATAGAAGGGGAGGGAGTTTTAATTTCTCTGTAAGAATGTATGCATGCATGTGTATGTGCTTGGTTTCAAATACAACCCCAAAAAAATCATGTTAACATATTCTAATATCTGGATGACCACCTTGTAATTACTGCCACATGACTTTAGAGGTTGCTTTTGCATTTATAATGTTTGTACTGATTAGTGCTTATTTGATGGTAGCCTGTCACATATTAAAGAGCATTCAATAGCTCAGAGCTGCCTGTCCCTGTGTAGGAGTATCTGTGGCAGAGATTACTGGCTGTCTCCTAATACACGTTTCTCCTTCTTTCAAAGTAACGAAACCCCGAAGACTTAAATGAGCGCATAGATGTCCAGGAAAAAGAAAAACACCACGTTGCCCAGTTTCCCTTGAAGCTAGCTGTGGCCTTGTGAATAAGTTCAAGTCAATGAATTATAAGCAGAAGTGTCTTGTGGCTGCTTCTGGAAACCTTCCTTAAGAGCAAGGTGATTTCCTATATATGTCCATGAAGCTGAATTTGCCATTGTGTTTTTCAAATATCCCATGTCCTTACTGATTCTTAACTGATTTTCTTAATTACTGATATAGGCAAATTAACATTTTCCACTGTGATTCTGGATGTATTTTTTATAGTTATTTCAATTTTCACGTTATATATTTCAAGTTCATGATTTGGGGAGCAATTTAAAATATTTGGATCATCTCAGTAACATTTAATTGAGAAATTTCACATGATTTCACTGTTTCCATTTGCATTTATATTTATAACCATTTTGGTGTCAAGTAGCACTCCTTTTCTAAAAAATTCAATCTGACAATTCTAAACTTTTAACTAGAGAATTTAGTCATTTGTATACATAATTACTGATGTGTTTGGACTTCCATCTTATTTTGTACTTTATGATTTCTCTATCTTTCTCACTCCCTTTTCAGATTCATTATTTTTTTGCCACTTCAATTCTTATCCTCTGCTAGTTCGTAAATCCTACCCTCTTATTTAATCCTTTTAGTAGTTACCCCAGAAATGATAACATGAATCTTAATTTATGGAAGTATAATGTTAATTAATGTATTTACCCTTCTCTTGGGCAATAAAAGAAACTTAGAACACTCACCTGTTCTATTCCTTTGAAGACTCTGTGCTTTATTACTGTGCATGAAACATTTTATTTTCCAGATCTCAGTTTTATACAGCCAGCATTCATTTAGATGTACCCACTTATTTACTACTTTCTTTGCTCTTTGTTCCTTCTTGCACCTCAGTCCTACATCTAAGAACCTTTCTTTCTGCCTTAAGTACACCCTTTCGAATTTTATTTAGTGGAGAACAAACTCTACTTTTTGTTTATTTGTCTGAAAATGTCTTTGTTTACCTGCGCGTAGAATTTGAGGTTGACACATTTTCTTTCAGGGTATTGAAGATATTCCACTGTTTTCTGGTTTTTATTATTTCTGCTTAAAAGTCAGCTAAAAGCATAATTGTCACACTTTTGAATATAAGTTTTCCCTTCAATCTGACTTCCTCCAAGTTTTTTTTAACTTCTTATTATGGAGAATTTAAAGCATGTTCAAAGTTAGAAAGAATCATCTAATAAACCCTCTTGTGTTCATATCCTAGCTTCAACAATTATCAACATTTTGCCACTTTTGTGTCATCCATTTCCACATACACAGACTCTTATACACCTGTTTTAGTATTTTATTTTATTTTTCACAGGAGTATTTTAGAGCTGATACAAAAATACTATATTACGTCTTTTCATCTGTAAACACCTCGGTATGTATCTCCCTCTCTAACTGGTAAGGACTTTATTAACATAAGCACTAAGCCACCAACACAACCAGTGAAATTTTTTTGGAAAGATTTTTTTTTTTTTGATGTGGACCATTTTTAAAGTCTTTATTGAATTTACTACAATATTGCTTCTGTTTCCTTATGTTTTTTGGTTTTTTGGCCACAAGGCACATGGCATCTTAGCTCCCTGACCAGGAATTGAACCCGCACCCCCTACATTGGAAGGTGAAGTCTTAACCGCTGGACCGCCAGGGAAGTCCCACAACCATGAATTTAACAACTTGGTATCTTCTAATATCTATCCTCTGTGCAAATTTCCACTTGTCCCAAAGGTGCTTTTTGTAGATGATTTGTGGGAATCAGGATCTAGACAAGCCCACACATTGCTTTGGTTGTTACTTCTGCTAAGACTATTTCATTACAAGAGGTCCTGCCTTGATTTTCTTTTTCCCTTGCTATTGATTTATCAAAGAAACCAGATAATTCTCTAGAAAAATCCACTTTCTCAAGAATTGGCAGTCAGACTTAGAGGTTTGATTAGATTCAGGTTAAAAATATTTTAGGCAAGTATACTTCTTCAGTGTATTAATAATGAACAAAATGTTTGGTTTTCCTCCCTTCAGTGACTCTAAGATTGATTGATAGGTTCAGGTGTTGACAAAATTTAACACCCGTTTATGATAAAAACCCTGCAGAAAGTAGGCATAGAGGGAACTTTCCTCAACATAATAAAGGCCATATATGACAAACCCACAGCCAATATCATCCTCAATGGTGAAAAACTGAAAGCATTTCCACTAAGATCAGGAAAAAGACAAGGTTGCCCACTCTCATCACTATTATTCAACATAGTTTTGGAAGTTTTAGCCACATCAATCAGAGAAGAAAAAGAAATAAAAGGAATCCAAATTGGCAAAGAAGAAATAAAGCTGTCACTGTTTGCAGATGACATGATACCATACATAGAGAATCCTAAAGATGCTACCAGAAAACTACTAGAACTAATCAATGAATTTGGTTCAGGTGGTGACAGCTGCAGCCTCCATTATGAAATTTCCCTCAACCTTCCACCTAAGGTTTTAATAGCACTGAGGACCGTTGCCTAGATCCACAAATGCATTAGAGGTGGAAAAATGATGATTTCTTCTTTCCTTCTGCCTCTATTAGCTGCAAGTCTTATAAAAGTCTTTCCCTCATCTACTTTTTACTCACCATGAAAATATTGTTTATACAGGAAAGACAGGATAGATGCTTGATTCTTTCCCTTGGTTAATTTTTAGCACAGTGAGCTGTTGCTTAAGCCACCTCCAAAAACATTTGGCCCGTGAAGACTTTTCATAATGATTCTTGTGCCTTTTTTAAAAATTCAGCATTACTGAGATACAATTTACATCCAATAAAATTCACCCATATTGACTATACAGTTAGAAGAGTTTTGACAAATGAAACCATTCATGTAAACATAACCATGATCAAAATATAGGACATCTCCAGGACCCCAAAAAACTTTTCTCCTCTCCCTTAAAGTCAGTTCATGTTCCTCACTCCAGTCCCAATCAAGTGCTGATCTGCTTTCTATCACTTTCAATTTATCTTTTTTAGAATTTCCTATAAATGAAATCATACAGATTTAGTCTTTTGTATGGGTATCTTTCTCTTAGCATAATGCTTTTGAGATTAATCCACGTTGTTTCACGTATCAGCAGTTCTTTATAGTGTGGACTAGTTTTCAATCTTATGAATGTACCGCATTTTATTCATTCATCCACAATTTTATCGGACATTTCATGCCTGAAATGTAGATCAGTACTTAGCCAAAGGGACCCCTCTGCAGATCTTTGGAGCCCATTCCCCCCCTCCCTGTCTCCTTCTATGTGTGTATTTACCTCTTATCTGGTTTGCAATCAGGCTTCATTCACATCTCTCAATCTGGGCAACTACTTATCCGATTACTGTCAATATAGATTCATTGCATCTGTTCTAATAGTTCAAATATATGGAATCACTTTTTGTTTTGTGTCTGGCTTCTTTCACCAGTATAATGTCTATAAGATTCATTCATGCCATTGCATGTGCCAATGTTTTCTTCTTTTTATTGCTGAGTAGTATTCAATCGTATGGATGAACTGTAGTGTGTTTATCAATTCATTTGTTGATGATCCTTTGGAAGGTATTCAGTTTGGGATTATTATGAATAAAGCTGCTATGAACACTCCTATACAAGTCTTTTTATGGGTTTCATGTTTTCTCTTCTCTTCTATCTAGAAATGGAATTAGTCATATGTAAGTATATGTTGAATTTTATAAAAAATTTCCAAACTCTTTTCCAAAGTGATTGCACCATTTTACATTTCTAACAGTAATGTTGAAAGTTCCAATTGCTCCACGTTATCACCGACACCGGGAGTGGTTTTGCCACTCCTTTTCATTTAATTTATGCCAGTGAGTAGAAAGGGATATTTTGTTGTGGTTTTCATTTGGGATTCCTGATGACTACATTAAGTATATATTCATTTGCTAATGGGCCATTCCATTTGTATATTCTTCTGGATTGTCTATTCTAGTTTTCTGCCCTTTTGTTGAACAGAGTTGTTTGTGCCCTTACTAAGTTGTAAATGCCATTTAGATAGTATGGATACAGGTTCTTTGTCAGATGTATGTGTTGTCAATATATTCTCACAGACTTTTGCTTGGAATCCCACTTCTGGGTATTTATTCAAGAGAATTGAAATCAGGATCCCAAAATGATATTAGCACTCCCATGTTCACTGCAGCAGTATTCGCAGAGGGTAGATCTCATGTTAAGTGTTCTTACCATAACAAAATGAAAATTTTAACTTTTTTAAAACAGTTTCACTCATTATTGATTCCATTTTCAATCTGGATACATTTTTCTTTTTTATTTTGTATTATTGCCCTTGCTAGAACTCTGGTGCAATGTTGAACAGGAGTGATGAAAGCAGACATCCTTGCCTTGTCCCTCATCTTATGGGAAAGAATTCAGTCTTTCACCATTAAGCATGATGTTACCTTTCAGCTTTTCATAGACACACTTTATGAGATTGAGGAAGTTCCCTTCTAGTCCTGAGTTGCTCAGAGATTTTATCAAGAATGGATTTCGGATTTTATTATATCCTTTTCTTAAACCTATTAAGCTAATCATGTACTTTTCTTTTTTAGTCTGTTAATATGATGACCCACATTGATATATGCTCCATGTTCTTGGATTGGAAGAATTAATATTGTCAAAACGACTATACTACCCAAGTCAATCTACAGATTCAGTGCAATCCCTATCAAATTACCAATGGCATTTTTCACAGAACTAGAACAGAAATTTAAAGTTTTATTGATCTTCTCAAAGAGTCAGCTTTTGATTTCATTGATTTTCTCTATTGTTTTTTCTGTTCTTAATTTCATTGTTTTCTTTTCTTTTCTTTATTATTTCATTGCTTCTGCTACTTGGGGTTTAATTTTCTTTTCTTTTTCTAATCTTATAAAGTATAAACTGAGCTAATTGATCTGAGATCTTTCTTCTTTAGAATATAGGCATTTTTGTGCTGTAAATTTCCTTCTAAAGTACTGCTTTAGTTCATCTCACAATTTTTCATCTGTTGTGTCATAATTCGTTCATTTCAAAACATTCTAATTTTCTGTTTGATTTAATTTTTTAATCTGTGGGTTATTGATTTATTTTACTGAAGTGTAATTGATTTAAAATATTGTTAGTTTCAGGTATACAGCAAAGTGATTCAGTGAAATATATTTTTTCAGATTATTTTCCATTGTAGGTTATTACAAGATATTGAATATAGTTCCTTGTGTTATACAGTAAATTCTTATTGCTTATCTATTTTATGTATGGGCAGGTGGGGCCAGGAAGGCTCTCAGTGTTCTCCACCCAGTTCTCTGGGAGGCCCTCCAGGGCAGGTCCCCATCAGTGGAGCAGAACCAGCCAGATTCCATACACACAGGTCAGCACTGTGGCTGATCTATGGGTTATTTAGAAGTACATTATTTGATTTACAAGTATTAGGGGTATTTTCCAGATACCTTTCTATTTCATTTCATTGTGGTCAGAGAATACACTTTGTTATTTCAATACTTTTATTAAACTTGTTTTATGGCCCAGAATATGGTCTATCTTGATAAATGTTCCTTGTGCACTGGAAAACAATGAGTATTCTGTAGTTGCCAGGTGGAATATTCTATAAATGTCAATTTGGCCAAGTTGGTTGATAGTGTTGTTTGTTTCTTTTATCCTTACTAATTTTATTTATATAAATTCTACAAATTACTGAGAAATAAGTGTTGAAATTACTGACTATGATTGTGGGTATATAGATTCTTCCACACAGTCCCATCAGTTTTGTATCATGTATTTGGGAGCTCTGTCATTAGAAGCAAAAGCATTATGGATTTTTATGTTCCCTTGATGAATATTAGTCCCTACATCACTGAGAAATTACTCTCTTGATCACTGTTAATAGTCTTGGTTCTGAAGATTAATCTTTATTTATTATTATTTATTAGCATAGCCATCCCTTTTTTTTAAATTAGTGTTAGCATGGTATATCTTTTTCTATCCTTCTGTTCTTCACCTATTTGTGTCTTTACACTAAAAATTTGTTTTGGTTTGGTTTGGGTTGTTGTCAGCATTATATACTGTGGTCTTGTTCTTTTATTTGATGTGGCAATCTGTGCCTTTTAATCAGGTGTTAAAACCATTTATATTTATTGTGATTCTTAATAATGTTAAGTTTAAATCTATTGTCTTGCTATCTATTTCCTTTTTATCTAAACTATTCCTTATTTTCTCTTTCCTCTTTTTCTGTCTTATTTTAGATTCAGTGTTTCTTATGATTTCATTTTATCATATTTGTTGACTAATTAGTTATAATTCTCTGATATATTATTTTAGAGGTTTCTTTAGAGTTTAGAGTATACAGCTATGACTTATTACAGTCTACCTTCAAGTGATTATATACTGTTGCACATATAGTATAAGAACCTTATAACAGTATACTTCCATTTCTTCCCATCTGGACTTTGTACAATTTGTACTATTGTTGTCATTCCTAGCTGCCTTGGCCTTTCTGGACTTTTACCTCTGTCTTCTCAGGGAATCATTGCTTGGCTGTCCCTTCCCTATGATACGGCCTGGAAACTCTTTCCAGCCAGTAAGCTGGGAGAATAATAGAGCTCCCCTGGTTTGTTTCTGCTCTTGCAGGGAACACCATCCTACCTGCCTCATGACCAATGTTAAAAATAAACCACATTATTTCATAAATTTTGTCTGATTTTTTAATTGTTTCATATGGAAAGGTAAATCTACTCCCTGTTACTCCATCTTTTCTAGAAAGTGGGACTAATGTTTATTGAATATCTACTATGTACCAAACACTTTATATTCATTCTTTCACCAAATTCTATCAAAATCACTATGATGAAGATACTATTAAGCCTTTTCATAGATGAGGAGACTAGGGGATATGACAGAATTAATGCATAAAGTCATACATCCTACTAAATGATGGAATAATTTTTTGATCTCAGATGTGTTTGACTACAAAAGGACAGTACTTCCATATAAAAGAGAGAGAGAGAAAAGTATATGAATAAATTACATCCATTCTGTAAAATTCATTTTAATCATAATCATTTTAATAAGCAGTTTAAACTTTTTCCCTAGTGATGATAGCAGGGACATGATATCGGAATTAGAGCTTTATATTTCGTCAGATCACTATCTTTTCAATGTTTTTTCTTGTCCCTTAATGATTTCATGGACAGATTCTACACATTTCTGGCCACTTTTGTTGTAAGGAAGTCCAGACCATGTTGACGTTCCAATCTTAAATAAAGTTTAAACCCTTTCCTCAGTGGACTCCCAGGGACTTGGAGAAGGGGAACTATATAGTTCTTATATAACTAATACTTTTGTGGTGCTGTGGCATTACTGGTATTTCCATGATCAGTCATGTTCCATATGGTCCTGCCGTGCTCTGCTCTTAAGATGTGTTGTTTTCATGAGAAAGTTCACCTTCAATCAGATCCCTTCTATCACTACTCGCTCTGGCCCTGCCTGTGATTCTATGCCTGCTCAGAGTGAAGTATTACCTTATTTGACCTAGAGTCTTCCAAGGACAATGCCATGGTTTCTCCCCCCTTATATAACCTCTGTGCTCCTTCACATGGAGCCAAGAAACTGCTAAAAGTTCCTCTTTGGCTCACTTGAAGGGCTAACGGGAGCTAGGATGGGTTTGGCCACCATTCCTTTCCCAGGCTCACACACTAAGGCTCGTTCTTGCCCTTCAACCTTGAGTTATTTCTGCAAGCCTGCCCTCCTCAGCTGTCTCTCAAGATAACATGGAGTAACCAAGATTTTCTAAGAAATCCCTCACTATGATCAGCTCTGGTGGCAACAAAGGGTTGGAGTGGGGGCTGATCTGTGGTTCTGTAGTTCATCAAGTCTCCAGCTGGGGAGTGAGGTGTAAGTCTTTCCTTGTGTACGCACCCCATTCTCTATGATGATTTTCCTGGAACTCCATTCCTATCATTTAAACTCTGGAGGTGAGAGAATTACCTCATGAGAAAGGATGGGAAAGATATTACCTCCCACTGAGAGAATAATGGATTTCCCTCTCCCTCTCCCCAGTAATCTCCTTATAACAGCTTATTTGCTAGGTGATGATTATGAGTAATAGGGTCTGTTTAGCTGCCTCTCAGTAAGCTCTGGGGGAATTAATAGGCCACAGTGTTGGCAGTTCTTTTTAGACTGTGGCACAGTAATGCCTCTTGTTTTCAGAGGAAGCCCTCAGGCAACAATAAGAATCCCACTTAATGTCTTGTTCCATAACCAGTAGTTCAACTGGCCTTCTACCGTAGAGTCCAATATATGATCACAAAAGTCGATTTAAATTTCACTTTGCCTGTTTCTGTTGTGACAACTTTGAAAATCTTAACTAAGCGCTGAAGTACACAAGACATGGATAGAAGCCTGGGGAAAGTCAGTACAGTGGGCAATAATACAAAATAAACAAATTACTCTCCTGCACAAAATGTGTACAATCTGACAACAAAAAACAGGGTACCTTCTTTTGGAACCTGATCTGGTTTCCAAGAAGTAGGACTGGGCGTTGTGAGGAGAGTGGGGAGTAGTATGGCAAAAGAGGGAAAAGAGGAGAAGTGGGTGGGGAAAGAGAGGGATAGAGAGAGACTGAGAACACAGTAAGACACTCCTTGCTTTCATTCTTGGCTCCCATGGACACAGCTGAGAAGGGGCACTGTGGGCCCCTTGAGGGGAGGGCTGGAGGCTGGCAGCCTCCCTTAACTCACAGAGCTATTTCAAGCTCTGGGATTGGTGCCCACACCCAGGGAGTTAGCATTCCTGACGGGGGAGGTGGCATGGAAGAGAGCTTTCAAGTGTATTCAACACTCTCCCTCTCAACCCTCTCCAAAAGTCTCTCTATCTCCCACCTCCCCAACACCGAGCTCCTAAAATTTACTGAAGAAAAACAAACACATTAATCCAGGCTCAACCTGGCATAGCAAAAGAAGCAGGCAACATTCTCAGCAAACCCTGGATTTGTAGGTAAGTGCTACTCACCACGTTCTTTAATAAAAGTTTAGTCTACACTTTAGACTAAAAGCTGTCTTAAAATTTCTTTCCTGTGTCCTGACCTTATCCTCCCTTTTAATGCTAAGCTTTTTCCTGTGTTATTATCACCAAAGCTTTATTCATAGCAATCCATTTATATCCCAGGCACATATTGCGCTCTTAGCTCTGCATATTGTGAGGGACACAAAGAGGAGGAAAGATGTGTCCCTGCCTGTTAGTGCAACAGAGCTCAGAGGAGGAAGATGGGCGAGGGTGGGAAGAGGAACCACTTTCCAATCCAAGTGGTTTCACCAGAGCTGCCCAGACTACTTGTTCTGGATACCTGTACTATTTTGTGACCAACAGATCCCACTCTTCCCACTCTTTGAAATATTGATTGTTCAGATTTGGCATGCACCATTAGACTCCAGCATCGTAAATCTGAAAGTTCCTTGAGAGCAGGAGCTGTGTCTCATTCACCACTACCCTCAGCCCTCAGCATAGCACCTGCCACATGGTAGGATTGCAGGCTGCATGGACCCTCGCGTTCATGAATTAATGAACTGAAAGGGCTCCAGAATGGCTCTGTCCTAAGTCCCCAAATCCTCTCCAGGCCCATGAGCAGGTTTTTGGGGAAACTTTAAAGAACTTAAAGAACAGTAGAAGAGACTTATCTCACAAGGAGAATAATGCCTTATATATGTAAAGTGTTTTTATTATTTTTGCCCCAAAAGTTATTCATGTAGTTTTCATTGATCTTTATAGCAACCTGATTGAGGATTTTGTAGGGAACCTATCGTCTATTTTATTGGCAAGGAGACTGAGGCTCAGAGGAATGACTCTGTCCTCAATACTTCTGTGTGACTCTGGAAAATCATGTTACTATAGGGCTGATAAATGGAATATTGCCTGCCATAGATGTCACAGTCATCAGCGATTGCAGACACAACCGATGGTGAGCTGGTGAGCCCTGAGGATACTGGCCCCAGATAAGCTGGGGTGTATATCAAAGGAATGATTTCAGTGAGCCCAGACTCTTGTATCTTCCCATACATAGAAAAACACTAAGTTCCTTAACTTGGGATGTCTAGGTTTCTTTTATTAGCAGTAATCTTTTGTTCCTACTACCTGACCTTTGTCGCAAACTTCTACAAATCCTAGCTCTCCCCTCACCTCCTCAGAGCAGTTTTCTCAGGGTTACTTGAGATGATGCCTCCCGAGCTTGAAGTCCTAAAAATTCCTGCCAAATAAAACATAATTCTTAACTTTTAGGTTGTGAATAATATTTTAGTCAGCAGGGCAAAGTTTTCTAATAGTGTGACTTCGTCTGAGTAGGCAGCTGTGGATTCAGAAAAACACAGGATTCAAACATTGATCTTCCAGTTAAAAGTCAGGGGTCAGGTTCCCCGTTTTGCTTTATCAGGTCTGTCATGGTGCCTGGGAGAATCTTGTTCTATTGTCTCTAGACCATGAAGAGGATGGAGAGGCACATGGTCAGGGGACCACTACAGAAGCACTTTGATTTGGAGAGGGAGAACGCCAAGCAGGCTGAAGCCAAAGACTGCAGAGACTAGAGGATATCTGCCTATACCATGTGAAGTTGTTGACCAGGAAGCAGAGACGGCTCCAAAAAGAACTGTAGAGGTTGCAGCAAGGTAAGCCTTCCAGGATGGGGAGAGGCAGAGCAGGGCAGCAAGCCATCAGCTGGTTAAGGCAAGAGTAACATCCCCTACCTCATGACGAGGGCCCTTTCAGAGATCTGGACACCAAGAAAGTGAGAACTTCTGATCTCAACTTGGATTTTAGGCTGCCCACCCATCCATGTCCCTCTCTCCCTCAATTACACAGCTCCCTGGAGCAGCCCACATGCAAACCTTCTTGAGCTAACACTTCTCAGGCTCCCAGTCTTTCAAATGAGCTCTCTCTGGCTTAAAGCCTTAGTGTTCTACTTTCTTATATCTGGGTTGATTTGGTTTCACTTCTTTCCTATGCCTAGTCAACAAGCATTCATTGAGTAACTATTAATGTGCAAGTCGTCTTATGAAAAGGAAGTAAACCAAAAAAACTTCCCTGGGATTGGCGACCGTAGAGAATTGTGTAACGATGGCTGACCTCTGATAGGGCTGAGCAAGGAGCACTTGGTTGTTTTCAACACTCACCAATATGAGAGTCAGGCCCTTCCTTTCTTCTGCAGAAAGTGAATTTGTCAACTACCCTCCTTGTACTCCAAAGTATATCCACACAAGAGCTTACAGATTTTGCTTAGATTAGAAAATTTTGCACAAGCGATCGTTGTGTATTGGTACTGTGATTTCTTTGTCTTCTTAAGCCAAAGGGCAAATATTTCTGTCATTTACCCAAAGAGGCCTCTTTACTCAGAAGCTGTGAGCTCATATCCTTTGTAATAATTCCCTCCCATAAAACCTTCTGTTGCCAAAGAATAATCCTTTCCAAATGTACACATCACTTAGAAGACTATCCAATGAACATAGACTATATAGTTAAGTAGTTATAACAAGAATAATACTACTAGCTTCATACACTCGTTTCTAGTTAGTAGCTACTGATTATCACAGAAGGAAGGGCTACACAATGCTATCCAGAATCTCAGACCTTCCAACGCTGTCTACACCATTCAGTAAAAAAAGAAGGAAATAAAACTGCCTGCTCAGTGATTCCATCTTCGTCCATTAAACCATGGTGGCTAAGAATACAGACTCTGGACCCAGATTGCCAGGGTTGAAATCCTGACTCTATCACTTACCAGCTGTGAGGCCTTGGGCAGCTTACTGGACCTGTCTCTGCCTCAGTTTTCTCCAAAGTAAAATGTAAATGATGTTTCCTACCTCATAAAGTCATTTGAGGATGCAGTGAGCACTTGAAACAGTACCTAAATGCAAAATAAGTGTTTGCTCTTATCAGTCAATCAATCCTGTAAAAGACTGTTACAGGATTAAAACTCTTCTGTTTTGTTGAAAGTTGCCATAGTTATACAGTTTGTAGAAACTAGTTCTATTTTTCCCATAACAAAATAATCATATGTTAATATTCAGCATAGAATGGATCTATCTCGGTTCTTCAAAACTATGGTCCCTTCTTACTTAAGGCAGGTGCAGGAGCCCTGAAAATGATGTAGCATGTTCAAGAGGAAAGCCAAGTATCACAATTGAATGTAAAATCATTTAGGTCTCCACAGGTAATAGGTGGACACAAGACCCTATAGTAATATCCAGGCATCTGGCCTAAGAATTATTTCTAGCCTCCAGCTTTGGGTTTTAAAGAGGAGAAACTGAGCAAATAACTGAACTTCCTTGTCTGTAATAAATGGTTCAACCAAACTAGAATGAAAGGTCACAGAATGGAAAAGAATCTTAGAAGCCATTTGGTTGAATCCCACTTCAGTTCTCAAAAAGGATGCTGAAGACCAGATATCTACTCTCTCTGGGGTGTAGAAGACCAGGTCCGAGGGAGGTGGCTGTCCGTGATGACTAGAGAGTTTGCGTCAGGGACAGGTGGTATAAAAAGAGTCTGGACAAGGAGGCAGCAAACTTTAATTCAGGGGCCTCTGTCTCTATTTCCTTTAGAAAGTCACATCCTCTCTGAGCCTCAGACTTCTTGACAGTAAAACTAGGGACGAAGGAAGGAAACAACATGAATTAAGTGTCAGTATTTATCAGGCACTGTACTAGGTAATATATTCCCATGATTCACTTAATGAAATTATTATTGAGATTCAACTACAGGATACATGCCAGTTGGTGGAGTTTTTATTTTTTATAAATTTATTTATTTTACTTTTGGCTGCATTGGGTCTTCGTTGCTGCGAGTGGGCTTTCTCTAGTTGTGGCGAGCGGGGGCTACTCTTCGTTGTGGAGCACAGGCTCTAGGTGCACAGGCTTCAGTAGTTGTGGCTCGCAGGTTCTAGAGCACAGGCTCGGTAGTTGTGGCGCACGGGCTTAGTTGCTCAGCGGCATGTGGGATCTTCCTGGACCAGGGCTCGAACCCGTGTCCCCTGCATTGGCAGACGGATTCTTAACCACTGTGTCACCAGGTGGATTGTTTAAAATGCATATTCCCAGTCTTCATCTGTAGAGATTTGGATCAGTAGGTTAGGAGTTAGGCTCAAAATCCACATTTTTAAATGAGCTGACACTAAGGCAGATTATTCTGGGACAGGTGTTTTGTGGGCCAGACTTTACAAAACCCCATTACAATATCTCAGATAGACACAGGAATGCAAATATGAAAAAACATGGTCTGTGCCCTCGAGATGCTCACATTTAAATTGGAAGTTAGCCATGCTTGCAAAAAATTATCACAGAAAATACTAATTGCTAAATTAGAGTTGTTTTCAAAGTAGAACAAGAGCATGGAAAGTTTCCTATGTCTATCAAAGGGGCTCAGGTGAGATGTCCCAAAAGAGGCAGTGTATGAGCAGAATCTTAGAAGAGGAAGAGAATGAAGATGGGTGGGGTAGGGGAGTGGGCAGCTTGTCACGAGGACACGTGGCAAGGCCACTCCTGGCAGTAGGAACGGTATGTACAAAGGCGCACACATGAGAATGATTTGCTACAGGTTGCTCAACCTGCAGGGGTGTAAGGGGTGACGAGAAGGTGTAGGTGAAATGTTTACAGACAAAGCAGTGTAGGCAGTGTCTCCAATCATGAATAGCTTCATAGGTCTTGCAAGAGTTTAAATCTCACCCTACAGGGTTTGGGAGTAGAGAGATTACATGTCCACGTGTGAGAAGGATTACTCAGCTGTAATGTTTAAGGTAGACCAGATAGGAGAATTCCAGAGTGTAGGCCAGGGTGTAAAGGCGTAAACTAGGGCATTGGCCAGGTGAAAAAAAATGAGTATCTTAAGATATTTAGAAAGTGAAATTACATCTTTTTTTCAACATCTTTATTGGAGTATAATTGCTTTACAATGGTGTGTTAGTTTCTGTTTATATAACAAAGTGAATCAGCTGTACATATACATATATCCCCATATCTCCTCCCTCTTGCGTCTCCCTCCCTCCCACCCTCTCTATTCCACCCTTCTAGGTGGACACAAAGCATGGAGCTGATCTCCCTATGCCATGCGGCTGCTTCCCACCAAATTACATCTTAAGTGGACCAGCATTTCGAGATATTTAAATGGGGAATTGTCAGAGCTTTATGATTAATTATATGTTCAACGTAAAGAAAACCAGAGTCAAGAATATACTGCCTGGCACAAAGTAGGCACTCAAACATCCTTGTTAAGTTGGATAACTAGATGGACACACACACACACACACACACACACACACACACACACTCAAGAAGACAACAGAAGAAGAGCGACCCCAAAAGGACTATCTCTTGCCTTGACTACCTCACCAAGAAGTTATTTGATGAAAGAATATTGGGAGTTTAATGTAAATTCTAGGCCCTTTATCTGGTCATAAGTCCTCTGCCTGGTGCCTACTAACCCACGTAGATTTAGGGAACTCACTCCCATTACAGCAAACTAGTGCAAGACTTTCAACTCTAAGTGACCAACTCATGAGATGTCTTAAAAACAAACCGGGTCTTCTACAGCAGCTATGACTACAAGATGCTGAAACATTAACTCAAAGAGCAACAAACTCACTTACTCATGGTCGGCAATTGCAACTCTTGGCTCAGGTGGGTAGGAGGTCACATAATTGAGGTGAATGAAACAATAGGGCACCAGCTCTGTGTATCACTCACACCCAGTCATTTTCTTTTGAAAACACCATGCTTGCCAAATAAAACATTCAGACAAAACCTCCATGGGCCAAGTCCGTTTAAACCTCTGACCTTGGTGTTTCTAAATCCTCTTTCACATATTTGAGGTAAACATTGGGGAACTGCTTTAGGTTTTTCTGTTTCCATTCATCATGCCAGATCAGCCTATTTTGTAATGTGATCCAATGGTATTCATACACTCTTTCTCCGCCCAGAGAACTAGCTTCGATCATTCTTTTCCTTCTTCTGTTACTGTATTCGTTTTTTAGGGCTACCCTAACAAAGCACCACAAACTGGGTGGCTTAAGCAACAGAAGTGTCTTCTCACATTTCTGGAGGCTTGAAGTCGAAAATCAAGAGTCGGTTCCTTCTGAAGGCTGGGAAAGAAGGATCTGTTCCAGGCCACCCTCTTTGGCTTGTCGATGGCCATCTTCTTCCTGTGCCTCTTCCCATCACCTTCCCCCTATCTGAGTCTCTGTGTCCAAATTTCTCTTTATTATAAGGACACCAGTCATATTGGGCTAGGGCTCACCCTAATGACCTCATCTTAACTTGATTATCTCTGTAAAGGGCCTGTCTCCAAATAAGGTCACATTCTGAAGTACTGGGGATTAGGACGTCTACATATGACATTTGGGGAGGTTACAATTCAACCCATAACACCTATTAATTAACTCAAAACAGATATCATCAAGAAAATGTTCTCCTCTTACTTTGAGAAGGGAAGTCAAAAGAGACCAGAAGATGTTCTTATGTTCTCATCACAGGGAGGACAGAAGCACAGGGTTCTACAGGCTAATAAATTTAGGTAAGAAAATGCTTACTAAACTCATGGATATGGCTTCTTCCCAAATGACCTCGTTACATCGTCCTCTCCCTGAGAAAGTGCTGCCTTTTTCTTCTTAAGGAAAGAGCCATTCCTCCACGTTGTTACCACCCATTCTCACCCTTCACGCTCTTCCCACCCACTTTATTACCTCACCTAATACCACACTGAAAGGGGCCATGGTCTAATAACTTGAAAATGCTAAATATGAGCCTCTTCATCTGTTTTCAGAGACCTTTCTTCTTTGTACCTCCTTTCCCAGAGCACTGACGACAAAGACGATCCAAGAAATATACAAAACCAAGTCCCAGATGCCTCCTTTCCATCACACTGGTCCCAAGGACCCCATGAAAAGCAAAAGGCAGTCGCTATCTCAAAATCACAGAACTTCCCACTTTATAGAAGAGAAGCCGCAAGCCCAAGAGAAATATTCTATAAACCCACTGAAGGGCAAAGACTCCAACAAGGGCATCTCTCTTCTATGTCAAGATCAAGACGTCTCCACTCACACCCTAGACCAAGGCCCCAGTTCCAGCCCAGCTGGTGGTAGCAGAATGGCACACGGCGATGAGACCAGATCAAATGATGCCAACAAAAGGCCAGACCACACCACTGGGAAACAAATTCCCCTGAATCCCATGGAATGTGGAGGGAACTTCAAAGGCGAGCCCAAAACATCAACCTATTCAGAGTTGTTTGCAAAGGCCAGAAACACTCACTACCTCCGGCACCAGGTCCCGCCTGAGTCTGAGAGATTGCTTAGCATTGGGGAGATCTCTGGGCACAAGGAATCCTCACAGTACAGAGCAGAAAAGGGCTGTAGAAACAGGGTGACCATCTAAGTTACTTCCTCTCTAACCATCTAACATATCCTCACAATAACATATGCTATAATCACTAAATAAAAGTATTTGTCAAACAACTGTAGCAAGCAATACATATATATATATGCAATACATATGTGTGTGTGTGTGTGTGTGTGTGTATATACTTTTTTCTTAAAACCTAGTTTTTTGTCCTTTTATGAGAATACAATCTTTCACTGAATGAGCAATGTTAGCATGAAAAATGAAGGGAGAGATGAATCTTCCGAAACCATTTTAAGCAACGTACACACGTTGCTAATATCATCAAAATTATGAATCTACATTGATGTCTAGAGTTTTCCTGAAAGGTAAAATATTACGGATCCTGTTTACATTTGCCACCCTTTTCTTATAGGAGATTCTTATGGTGCCACCTGCTGGCCAAATGGCGTGGCTCTTCTGTTTGTTTTAGTTTCACATATAAAGGTAAGAATAGAAACTCAATTGAAAATATGTACATAATATGGTCTATAAATAAAAACTCCTCTCCCACCACAGCTCTGTGCTCTTTTTTGAAGCCCTTTCCTTTCTGCTTTTATTTCCAGATAGCTCCATTTTGGTTTTCTCATTCCCACTTTCTTTTTTTCTAACATCTTTATTGGAGTATAATTGTTTTACAATGGTGTGTTAGTTTCTGCTTTATAACAAAGTGAATCAGCTATACATATACATGTATCCCCATATCTCCTCCCTCTTGCATCTCTCTCCCACTCTCCCTCATTCCCACTTTCAACCTGCTCTTATCAAACTTTTTGGATGCTAAAAAATGAATAATGAACAGTTTATAAGAAATATGTCCCCTCTAACATTTTCTTCCAAGAAGCAAAGCAGTGGGGGAAAGCAGGTCAGGGGCAACAAAACTGACTGATGAATACCTAATTTATTTACACCAGCCACGACTGTGCTGGCAGGAACAGGAACACCCAGGGTGGAGTAACTCCTTCGCAAACTTCCCAGTCCTTTATTGTGTGTTCTTTCTCCTTGTATATCTCCACTACAATCACTCCTCAAGGGTGAGTTCTCAAAATGATTCACCCCACTTCTAAATGGGTCTTTTCTCTGTGCTGGCCATAACTTCAGAACAGGGTCATTGCCAAGGCAGCAAGGACCTGGCCTCATCCTAGTCCCCTCCTCCACTTGATTAATCGCCCCTGTTCCAAGTACACCTCAGTCTCATGAACTTGAGAAATAAGCATTCTGCACGCTCCTTCTTGTTATCCTGCTTGTATCTTCAGATATCTGATGGACCCAGATCTGCCTGTATCTCTAACTCCAAAATTTTATACATTCTATTTCAAATGACATTTCATGAATTGCAACAAAATTGTGCATTTACAAATCTTCTAACATCATAGATTTTATTCTTATCATTTAGTCTAATACATTTCCTTCTTCAATATGATGGATACAATACTTTTATTGATACAACTCAACACAACCAGAGGGAAAGCTGTTGCATGGGTCCTTGCTTGTCCTAACCCATTAAATTCTATAGAACAGTTTAAATCCTTAATCTTCACAAGCCACACTGAGCTCCAGGATAGCTCTCACCCAATCAGCTTAAAGTCATTCATTCATACCAGAGGTCTCATCTGGGGATAGATGTGCTCCCCAAAAGACATTTGATAATGTCCAGAGATATGTTTGGTTGTCACAACCCAGGTGAGGGGGGTAAAAGACCCTGACCTAGAGACAGTAGCACTGACATATATACACTACCAAATGTAAAATAGATAGCTAGTGGGAAACAGCTGCATAGCACAGGGAGATCGGCTTGGTGCTGTGTGACCACCTAGAGGGGTAGGATAAGGAGGGTTGGAGGGAGATGCAAGAGGGAGGGGATATGGGGATATATGTATACATATAGCTGATTCACTTTGTTATACAGCAGAAACTAACACAACATTGTAAAGCAATTATCCTCCAATAAAGACATAAAAAAAAAAGAAAAGAGAGAGAGAGAGAGATAAAATATAAAAGACCCTGACCTATAGACCATTGTATTAAACTTTGCAAAACCCTCTAAGGTAGGAAAATCAGTGAGATATTTCTCTCATTTTATAGGAAAGAAAAAATGAGGCTCACAATAAGTAAAATGACTCTCTCTATACCAGAATGTGAATGAGAAACAAAGTCCAGAATTCTGCTTTCCTGTATTATCCTTTTCTCTCAATGAGAAGGGGGGACAACACAATGTCCAATGGCTTATGCCCTCCTTTTCAGCTATGAAATACTTGTCAACTCTATAAATAAAAATCTTTAACAATAAAAATTAGAAAGAAATGGTAAAAAGGAAAACTTCATACTTTGATTTTGAGGGAACGTGACTTTTTTTTTTAATATTCATTCATTTATTCAAAGATGTATTGAGGAGAGACAATGTCTTCTCCATTTACTCCTACATGAGGAAAATCAGGTTTTCACCTCGTTACCTGAACTTACCCAATGGGGAGGGAATTCACTTTTCACCTGGAGGCAGAGGCTTCTGGGAACTCTGAGGTGGTGACAGCCTCTCACCCAGAGCCCCAAAATTCTGAAGACAACTGGGGGGGACCCTGAAGGTTCTCACGGTCCTCAGTGTGGAGTAAGATTGGGTAAGTTGCTACCAGTGACACTGGAGGGACCAACCCTTCTGAGGGTGAAACAGCCCTGAAGGCAAAGCCCAAGGCATCGTACCTGGGGGGAGAATTTTGCCTCCACACCAAAAGCACTAGGGCAGTTGAAGCCTAGATCCAGTTCAAACAGAAGTCAACAGCAGCATATCACCAACGACAGCCAGCATAGCAAGGAACCGCTGCCCAGAAGAGGGAAGACCAAGAGGTGTGAACTGTTGCCTGAGCCACTGCCTTCCCTCACCCCATCTGCATCCCTGGGGCATTGAGGGCAGAACGAGCAAGACAGAGGAGGCTGAGGCAAACTGCAATAGAACAGGAGCTCACTGGGGTGGGGAAGATGGACTTTATACCAGACAAGGGTCATAAATAAAAATACCTGAATGTGGCTGAAAAAATATCAACCAGAAATAAAACTTTTAAAATGGAAATGACTGGAAGTTATTGGATCAGATTGAGATAGTATTAAACAAAGTTAGTAGCAGTTACTGGGAGAAAAATGAAACCCACCCCAGGTTTATACCTCACCAAGCTGAGATTTCTCAATCTAATCTATGTGGAGAGGCACTGTGCTAAGAAACATTAACTACAGTCACACCTCGGAGATATTTCAGTGTGGTTCCAGACCACCACAATAAATCAAATATCAAAATAAAGTGAGTCGTGACTTCCCTGGCAGTCCAGTGATTAAGGCTATGTGCTTCCAATGCAGGGAGTGTGAGTTCGATCCCTGGTCTGGGAATGAAGATCCCACCTGCTGCATGGCGTGGCCAAAACATTAAAAAAAAAAAAAAAAAAAAAAAAAGTTTAAAATAAAAGAATAAAGTGAGTCACATGAATTTTTCGGTTTCCCAGTGCATATAAAAGTTACATTTACTAGGGCTTCCCTGGTGGCGCAGTGGTTGGGAGTCCGCCTGCCGATGCAGGGGACATGGGTTCGTGTCCCAGTCCGGGAGGATCCCGCATGCCGCGGCAGCGGCTGGGCCCGTGAGCCATGGCCGCTGGGCCTGCGCGTCCGGAGCCTGTGCTCCGCAACGGGAGAGGCCACAGCAGTGGGGGGCCCGCGTATCGCAAAAAAAAAAAAAAAAAAAAAAAAAAAAGTTACATTTACTATATTGTAGTCTATTAAGTGTACAACAGCATTATGTCTAAAAAAACAATGTTCTAATTTCATTCTTTTACATGTAGCTGTCCACTTTTCCCAGCACCACTTATTGAAGAGGCTGTCTTTTCTCCACTGTATATTTTTGCCTCCTTTATCATAGATAAGGTGACCATATATGCGTGGGTTTATCTCTGGGCTTTCTATCCTGTTCCATTGATCTATCTTTCTGCTTTTGTGCCAGTACCATACTCTCTTGATTACTGTAGCCTTGTAGTGTAGTCTGAAGTCAGGGAGCCTGATTCCTCCAGCTCCATTTTTCTTTCTCAAGATTGCTTTGGCTATTTGGGGTCTTTTGTGCTTCCATACAAATTGTGAAATTTTTTGTTCTAGTTCTGTGAAAAATGCCAGTGGTAGTTTGATAGGGATTGCAATAAACCTGTACATTGCTTTGGGTAGTACAGTCATTTTCACATGGATTCTAATTCTAATTCTTCTAATCTAAGAACATGGCATATCTCTCCATCTGTTTGTATTATCTTTAATTTTTTCTTTTTTTTTTTGCGGTATGCAGGCCTCTCACTGTTGTGGCCTCTCCCATTGTGGAGCGCAGGCTCAGCAGCCATGGCTCAAGGGCCCAGCCGCTCCGCGGCATATGGGATCTTCCCGGACCTGGGCACAAACCCGTGTCCCCTGCATCGTCAGGCAGACTCTCAACCCCTGCACCACCAGGGAAGCCCCATGTTTAATTTCTTTCATCAGTGTCTTATAGTTTTCTGCATACAGGTCTGTTACATAGGCAGAACACTCTATGGTGTAAATCACAGCAAAATCCTTTTTGACCTACCTCCTAGAGAAATGGAAATAAAAACAAAAATAAACAAATGGGACCTAATGAAACTTCAAAGCTTTTGCACAGCAAAGGAAACCATAAAGAAGACCAAAAGACAGCCCTCAGACTAGGAGAAGATATTTGCATATGAAGCAACTGAAAAAGGATTAACCTCCAAAATATACAAGCAGCTCATGCAGTTCAATATCAAAAAAACAAACAACCCAATCCAAAAATGGGCAGAAGACCTAAAAAGACATTTCTCCAAAGAAGATATACAGATGGCCAACAAACACATGAAAGAATGCTCAACATCACTAATCATTAGAGAAATGCAAATCAAAACTACAATGAGATATCATCTCACACCTGTCAGAATGACCATCATCAAAAAATCTAGAAACAATGAATGCTGGAGAGGGTGTGGAGAAAAGGGAACCCTCTTGCACTGCTGGTGGGAATGTGAATTGGTACAGCCACTATGGAGAACAGTATTGAGGTTCCTTAAAAAACTATAAATAGCACTATCATATGACCCAGCAATCCCACTACTGGGCATATACCCTGAGAAAACCATAATTCAAAAAGAGTCATGTACCAAACTGTTCATTGCAGCTCTATTTACAATAGCCCAGAGATGGAAACAACCTAAGTGTCCATCATCGGATGAATGGATAAAGAAGATGTGGCACATATATACAATGGAATATTACTCAGCCATAAAAAGAAACGAAATTGAGTTATTTGTAGTGAGGTGGATGGACCTAGAGTCTGTCATACAGAGTGAAGTAAGTCAGAAAGAGAAAGACAAATACCATATGCTAACACATATATATGGAATTTAAGAAAAGAAAAATATCATGAAGAACGTAGGGGTAAGACAGGAATAAAGACACAGATCTACTAGAGAATGGACTTGAGGATATGGGGAAGGGGAAGGGTAAGCTGTGACAAAGCGAGTGAGAGGCATGGACATATATACACTACAAAACGTAAGGTAGATAGCTAGTGGGAAGCAGCTGCATAGCACAGGGAGATCAGCTCGGTGCTTTGTGACCACCTGGAGGGTTGGGATAGGGAGAGTGGGAGGGAGGGAAATGCAAGAGGGAAGAGATATGGGAACATATGTATATGTATAACTGATTCACTTTGCTATGAAGCAGAAACTAACACACCATTGTATTGCAATTATACTCCAATAAAGATGTAAAAAACCAAAAAAACAAAAGTGGGCAGAAGACCTAAACAGACATTTCTCCAAAGAAGATATACAGATGGCCAACAAACATATGCAAGGTTGCTCAACATTACTAATCATTATAGAAATGCAAATCAAAACTACAGTGAGATATCACCTCACACCAGTCAGAATGGCCATCATCAAAAGGTCTACAAACAATGAATGCTGGAGAGGGTGTGGAGAAAAGGGAACCCTCTTACACTGCTGGTGGGAATGTAAATTGATACAGTCATTATGGAGAACAGTATGGAGGTCCTTAAAATACTAAAAATAGAAATGTCATATGACCCAGCACTCCCACTACTGGGCATATACCCTGAGAAAACCATAATTCAAAAAGAGACATGTACCACAATGTTCATTGCAGCACTACTTACAATAGCCAGGACATGGAAGCAACCTAAGTGCCCATCAGCAGATGAATGGATAAAGATGTGTTGCATATATACAAAGGAATATTACTCTGCCATAAAAAGAAACAAATTGAGTTATTTGTAGTGAGGTGGATGGACCTAGAGTCTGTCATACAGAGTGAAGTAAGTCAGAAAGAGAGAAACAAATACAGTATGCTAACACATATCTATGGAATCTAAAAAAAAAAAAAAAAGGTTCTGATGAACCTAGGAGCAGGACAAGGAGTAAGTAAAGATGCAGACGTAGAGAATGGACTTGAGGGCATGGGGAGGGGGAAGGGTAAGCTGGGACAAAGTGAGAGAGTAGCATTGACATTTATACACTACCAAATGTAAAACAGATAGCTAGTGGGAAGCAGCCGCATAGCACAGGGAGATCAGCTCGGTGCTTTGTGACCACCTACAGGGGTGGGATAGGGAGGGTGGTAGGGATACGCAAAAGGGAGAGGATATGGGGATATATGTATACGTATAGCTGATTCATTTTGTTATACAGCAGAAACTAACACAACATTGTAAAGCAACTATACTCCAATAAAGACGTTAAATATATATATATATATATATATATATACTTGAAGCAAATAAAATATTATTAACCTTCAAAAAAATGTACATAACTTAAAAATATTTTATCGCTAAAAAAAGTCAAGGCTATTGTAATAGTAACATCATAGATCACCAATAACAGATCAACAAAACAAATATAATAATAATGAAAAAGTCTGAAATATCACGAGAATGCCAAAATGTGACACAGAGATAGGAAGTAAACAAATGCACCCACAGACTTGCTCAACGCTGAGTTGCCGCTAACTTTCTATTTGTAAAGATGCAATATCTGCAAAGCACAATAAAGCGAAACAATACAATGAGGTATATCTGTACAAGAATGCAAGTATTTATCATATGGTCCTCACCTCAAATATGGCTTGAGATATGGCCCCCTTGAGATTCATAGGAGGAAAGATTTTACCTAATTAGATGTAATATGAACTATACCCCAATATTCCCACAACTTGTTTTTGTTCATGTGTTGCTGCTCTGTGTCCTAAGAGTAGGCATCAATCAATTAGAAACTATAAATGAAATGTAATTAGTTCAGTTAGTTTGAACTGCTCATGTTTAATTCCATTAAAGATGTACCATGGGGGCTTCCCTGGTGGCGCAGTTGTTGAGAGTCTGCCTGCCGATGCAGGGGACACGGGTTCGTGCCCCGGTCCGGGAGGATCCCACATGCCGCAGAGCGGCTGGGCCCATGAGCCATGGGCGCTGAGCTTGCGCGGCTGGAGCCTGTGCTCCGCAGCGGGAGAGGCCACAACAGTGAGAGGCCCGCGTATCGCAAAAAAAAAAAAAAAAAAAAAAAAAAAAGATGTACCATGAAACTGGTAATAAAGAAACCTTCCTAGTGAAAGAAAAACACATAACAAATATACACAAAGACTCCAAACACACTTAACACATGTTTCTTGGAATCAAAACCAATACCAGGGGATTCCCTGGTGGCTCAGTGGTTAAGAATCCACCTGCCAATGCAGGGGACACAAGTTCGAGCCCTGGTCTGGGAAGATCCCACATGCTGCAGAGCAGTTAAGCCCGTGCACCACAACTACTGAGCCTGCGCTCTAGAGCCCGTGCACCACAACTACTGAGCCCACGTGCCACAACTACTGAAACCTGCACACCTAGAGCCCATGCTCCGCAACAAGAGAAGCCACGACAATGAGAAGCCCGCACACCGAAGACCCAACACAGCCTTAAATTAATTAATTAAAAAACCCAATACCAGCATGAACTCTCTTAGCTCAAAATTATTATTAATAAAATATTGTTTCAAAAGTGTGTGATAAAGAGAAAATGTATGCAAGCTATATAAAGAGATATTTAGTTATGCAATTTACAACTGGGAAATTTTTGAACACTTTTGCTGAGGACTATTTGCTCATACCAAGGCAAATGAAATGAGACAAAGGTCATAGACAATGTGTTCTAAAGCAAAGCACAAAAGCTAAGACTGCTAAAACGAGTGACTGAAATGTCTTACAGTGGTGGTGAGAGCAACAGAAGCGGACAAGCACGTGCCTGCAAAGCCATCCCTAAGTCCTCAGCCTGTTTCCCTCTTACCTTGAGCTCCAGCAAACAGGATAGTATGAAAAGAATCATTAGTGATTCCAATAATTATTTTGATTTTTTTGCATAGATAATCTCTTTTCTAATTGAAATATAGTTAATTCAAAACGTTGTTTTAGTTTCAAGTGTACAACAAAGTGATTCAGTTATACATATATATTCTTTTTCAGATTCTTTTCCATTATAGGTTATTATAAGATATTGAGTATAGTTCCCTGTGCTATACTCAGGTCCTTATTGTTTACCTATTTTATATATAGGAGTGTGTATATATTAACCCCAAACTCCTAATTTATCCCCACCTTTCCCTTTGATAACCATAAGTTGTTTTCTATGTGAGTCTATTTCTGTTTTGTAAATAAGTTCATCTGTATCATTTTTTAGATTCCACAGATAAGTGATATCATATATTTGACTTTCTCTGTCTGACTTACTTCATTTAGTATGATAATCTCTAGGTCCATCCATGTTGCTGCAAATGGCATTATTTCATTTTTTATGGCTGAATAATATTCCATTGTGTATATAAACCATATCTTCTTTACCCATTCATCTGTTAATGGACATTTAGGGTGCTTTCATGTCTTGGCTATTAGAAATACTGCTGCTCTGAACACTGCATGTATCTTTTCGAAGTAGAGTTTTCTCTGGATATATGCCTAGGAGTGGGATTGCAGGATCATACTATTTTAATATTATTAAAGATCAGGTAGACTTTTGTATAATATGTATAAGCATTCATATTTGAATGATATTTTTCTTAAAGGATTTCCCTCATTTTCTTTAGGGGGTACACAACACACAAACACACACAGTAGTTTCCTCAAAAACTGGCTATGAAAGGAAGGTGCCCCCATGGTCTCAGACGATGGTTCACCACAAATGTTCACACCCAAAATGTAGCAGCTCTCAGGATATGAGTGGGAGGTTATCATGTTTCAGAGAGCTCCATCTCCAGCTTAGATGTGAATAGTTGCCATAATATGTTTTTCAAGTTCCAGCAAATTTAGTACAATTTCAGTAGTGTATTCATCCAGGTCCATCTGGAAATAAAAGCAAAACTAAATATAATTTGGGTCTTAAAATTCAAGGAAAATTAGATTTTTAAAATTTGGATTAAGAGGCATTTAACATGCATGGGAAGAAGATTAAAAGTTAAGGATGGAAAGAGACTAGCAAAACAGGGCTTCTCTGGGAATTACTGGGAACGTGAGGATGTTATCTCATAGTCCAAACTATGCCTTACCAAGCCTATGGAAAGCTAACAGATCAAGCTTTGCTGGCTCCTAATACTCCTGTCCTTGTAGCAGGAACACTAACTACTGGTGTCATGACCAAATAACAAACAAGTACTTGCATTAAAAACAGAACAGGGACCTCAATTCTAAAATCAAGACTCTTTGATAATTATCTGATCAGCAATAAGATGAGTAGCTTTTTTCTCCTATTGCAACAACTAATTCCCTAGGGATATTTCTTCATTATAGAAAATAATGAATGATTATTCATCCATACCTAACCTTACTTTTACCTCATAGCCAACCTTACAGAGGTTGCAAATAATTCACATTCAGGAGAATATCCTCTCTGAAATCTGGTTCAGAGTGCTCAGAATTCCTAGGTTGAAGAGTTCTACAGCTCACCCCTACTTTACCATTTCATCCCAAATATCACTAGAAAATAAGCAAGCCTGTTTTTAGTAACATGGAAATAACCATCTTGTTTATATTAGTCATCTCAGAGTTTTTCTGCAAGATATTGGAGATGGTAAAGGCTTTAGGGATTAACCAGTTCAGCCTCAAAGTGTGAAATGACTTCTTCAAAACATCAGAAAATGGAAACACTTGTTTTCAGTGATTTCCCACCATTGATGTGGGTTTAGAGTTGAAAGTTTGTTCACCCTGTGTAAACCAATGACCCTCCCTAGTGGCGAAGATGGGAGGTCCTAGCAAGTAACCTTGAGAGTGAAGAGATTAGTTATGAACCTAAATTTCCCAAAGGGTATTCCAAGAGACGTTGCTAAGTGCTACAGGAAAGAAAGATTTTGGGCTAAAACAAGTTTGGAGAAATCTGGGCTAAAAAATGAAAACAAATTACTATGGGACCTCTTTAAGTCTTTAATATGCTAAAGTTGTAGTGAATGTTTACAGGGAAATTATGTCATGCTGAATTTCCCTAAATGAGATGACCATGAAAACTTTGTCCATAAATCATCTCTGGTGACTATGATGATTCACTAAGCACACCTTAGAAACTCTCTCTTGGAATAGAAACTAGATTAAGATAAGTTTTTATCTCATATAGGTCAAATAATCAGAAAAGGTCTTACAAATTCCAGATGGTGATAGCAGGAACGGCATTTTTCTTAGAGGGCATTTTCCCTATAGGTTCCCCACGTGCACGTAGATCCACACATTCACACATGTGCACACATACACACATAAACAGGGCAACAGCCTCACAAGAATTCTTGGGGTAAAATGACAGAAATAGTAAGAAGATGAGGAAATATTTGTGGCTGTTGAGTCACTTTATATATGTTATACGTGTTATCAGGAGGTAATCTTCGCTTCATTTGACAGATGAGGAATGTGAAGTTTAGAGATCTGCATGCAGCTGGATCCTGCATAGACAAGTACGGAGTTGGGGATCAAGGTTATTTCTTGAGCAAGCTCCAAAGCCTGTATTTTCCCCACTGCATTATACCACCTTGTTTTCTTCCATCCAAAAGTTCAATAACAAAACAATTGACAAACAAATCAATAACAAAAATTACTAATGCCAAGCACTGTGCTAGGAGCTTCAGTACAGTTCCTGACCTCAAGGAGTTTGCGTCTAGTGGAATAAATACACCCAAAGAAAAAAATCAATTAAAATTGATGTTGCAGTCACAATTGTTGTCTATTCCCTAACATCTATTCCACCCCAACAGATCAAACAAAACCATGAAGGCAATTCTATTCTGCCTACCAGTGACTCATTCAGGGAAGGGCATGTGACTCAATCCTTGCCAATTACACATGAAGGGAGGTAAACCGTGGGGTTCTGGGAAAATTATTCCTATTCTCAAGAAATCAACACAGAGAAAATAGTTGCTTGCACCAGTTATGAACTGTCATATCCGGATGTGATTCCCTGAACTGCTGTCATCATCTTGCTGAAGGAAGTGCAGCAAGAGGGAGTGGTGAGCAGGAGATAGAGCTGGAGAAGTAGATAGCAATCAGATTTTCATCAAGGACTTTGTATTTAGGGTGACTATACAATTTACCATCCAAACTGAAACACTTCTGAGAGTGAAAAGGGATGCTACTAATAAATAAGCTGGGACAAGAAGCATAAAATAAATGAATCTACTTACATAACATGCTAAGGAGTTTGGGCTTTTATGGGTCTGGTTACTTCATGAGTTTTAAAGAAAGAAAGGTTGTAGCCCATCCATATTCTGGATACATCTTTCTGGCCACAATGGAGAGAAGGAATTCATAGGGGCAGAACTAGAATCAGAGGATAAAACAGGAGGCATGGTCCATATGAGGGAGGTTGAGGGACTAAATAAGGGAGGGTAGTGAAGATAAAGAGGAGGGATAGATTTGAAAAATGTTAAAGAGGCAAATAATTAAGAGGACCTGGTGACTGATTAGGTTCTGAAGGGAGAAGGTAAGATGGGATTCTGAGAGGGACTGAGGTTCCTGGGTTGGACATCTGCCAGAAGGATGTTGCCATTTCCCAGGACTGGGAACACATGAAAAGCATAGTCTTCACCTCATCCTGGGAACACCTAGGCAACTGAAAATCTAAGACTGGGGGAAGCTAAGCTCACTTGAATCTGCTGAGCGGGCTTGTGCCTGAGATGCTATCTTGATGGGAATCACAGAAAGTAAATTAGCGGTGGGGGAGATCGTTAGTTCTCCTCTCAATCTCTCTGGCAAAGATTAAGAATGAGAGAAAAATTTGAAGGCAGAGAATCAGTTAGTGGCTAGAGGCACAGAACAGGTAAAGGAGACAAAACCTCACCCTTGTCTGCAGGAGCTCCTCCATGCCTGGATTCTAGACAACAGCCATGCTGTAGCTCTAGTCAAATCATTCCCTTCCTTACAATAATCAATCTCTCTCTCCCTCATTTTATCACCTTACTATTTTATCAGTTTTAATATAATTAGGAGGCCTGACTTTTATTAAGCATTCCAATACACGGCTAAGATAGTATTTGAGATATGGTGGCTGCCAGCCAGGGAATAAAACATCCACTGTCCTATTGTTTGAGAATTCATTCATTCATTCATCCAACAAATATCTTAAATGAGCACAATTAAGTGATTGATGCTATCCTTTTATTCCAGAGGACAAAAAGCAAGGCATGATCAGTGCATGGACAGCCAACTTCATGGCATTTATTCATCCTGTGAATCTAATCTAATAAAGACATCCAATAGTATAATCTGTCAGGAAAACACACTACTCTCTCTCCCCTCCCAACTTCCCCTTGATGACTTCATCATATACCTTTACAAGAGCCAAAAGAGCAAAAAACGAGGAAGCTTACCTGAAGTAAGCTCTGAATGTGACCAAGATAAAATAACACACAGTTTCTGTAGGTTAAAAATGAGTTTTCTCCTTTCTTGTTATCCAACTTTTTTTGCAGATTGTTCTCAGTCTTAGAAGACTATCTTTCTGTGCTCCAGCCTCAGTGTCTTCAAAACAACAGTATTTATTACAAACTTATAACTGGTAATGATTAAAGTGAGAGTAACCTTAGGATGACTTAAAAAGTAGTGAATCTCTTGATTTTTTTTGATGATGGCCAGTCTGACAGGTGTGAGATGATATCTCATTGTAGTTTTGATTTGCATTTCTCTAATGATTGATGGTGTTGAGCATTCTTTCATGTGTTTGTTGGCAGTCTGTACATCTTCTTTGGAGAAATGTCTATCTAGGTCTTCTGCCCATTTTTGGATTGGGTTGTTTGTTTTTTTGTTATTGAGCTGCATGAGCTGCTTATAAATTTTGGAGATTAATCCTTTGTCAGATGCTTCATTTGCAAATATTTTCTCCCATTCTGAGGGTTGTCTTTTGGTCTTGTTTATGGTTTCCTTTGTTGTGCAAAAGCTTTGAAGTTTCATTAGGTCCCATTTGTTTATTTTTGTTTTTATTTGCATTTCCCTAGGAGGTGGGTCAAAAAAGATCTTGCTGTGATTTATGTCACAGAGTGTTCTGCCTATGTTTTCCTCCAAGAGTTTGATAGTTTCTGGCCTTACATTTAGGTCTTTAATCCATTTTGAGCCTATTTTTGTGTATGGTGTTAGGGAGTGATCTAATCTCATACTTTTACAAGTATCTGTCCAGTTTTGTATTTGTAATGAGATGGATAGACCTAGAGTCTGTCATACAGAGTGAAGTCAGAAAGAGAGAGACAAATACCATATGCTAACACATATATATGTAATTTAAGAGAGGAAAAAAAATGTCATGAAGAACCTAGGGGTCAGACAGGAATAAAGACACAGACCTACTAGAGAATGGACTTGAGGATATGGGGAGGGGAAAGGGTAAGCTGTGACAAAGCAAGAGAGTGGCATGGACAAAGATACACTACCAAAGGTAAAATAGATAGCTAGTGGGAAGCAGCCGCATAGCACAGGGAGATCAGCTCGGTGCTTTGTGACCACCTAGAGGGGTGGGATAGGGAGGGTGGGAGGGACGGAGACCCAAGAGGGAAGAGATATGGAAACGTATGTATATGTATAACTTATTCACTTTGTTATAAAGCAGAAACTAACACACCATTGTAAAGCAATTATACTCCAATAAAGATGTAAAAAAAAAAGTAGTTAATCTCTTAAGGGGAAACTACCTTCAGTTAATACAGAGCTCTCCTCTATTTGGTCATTCATTCATTGCATATTTATTGGGTACTCTATCCAAAGTCCCAATCCCAGGTGTTAGGAACACTGAAAACGTGCATATAAAACCCTCCCTCTTGGAGCATTTGCTCTGACAGGGGAGCCAAACAATAAGAAAGTAATTATTCTATTAATTTTTAATCATGGTTATGATGAGTGTTAGAAAGAAGTACAGGTGATAAGAAAGCCTAAAACATATGTGCTGACCTAGTCTGGAGAGTCGAGGGAGGCTTCTAGGAAGGCAGATGATCAAGCTGAGATCCGATGGGAAGGAGAAACTGGCCAGGGCAAAGGAAGGAGTGAGGTAGAGAGTTTCCGGAAGGAAGAACCTGCGTGAAGGACCTTAGGAGAGAAGCTGCATGGGGTGATGGGGGTCCTGAAAGAAGAGCAGGATGGCTGGAGCTTAGAAAGAGAAAGGGAGGGGCTGGGAATGAGCTGAAAAGGTTTGTAGAGAAGGCAGGGGCCTCACTACTGAAAGTTTTCCGTTAAGCAACATTAAAATAACATACTTTGGGAGATTTATATAATTATTTCCAAGGCTTAGGGTAGCACAATGATATTTCAGGAATGGATTCAGAGACTGGGGCTTTTGCTGGAACAGCTGTAACTAGATAGGAAATGGGAATGTTCTTGACTCACACCAACCCAAGACAAGTGAGGTTCTGGTGCTGTTCACCTAGTACCTTACACGAAACAAAACTTACCAATCTGGGCTTCCCTGGTGGCGCAGTGGTTGAGCCGATGCAGGGGACACGGGTTCGTGCCCCGATCCGGGAAGATCCCACTTGCCGCGCAGCAGCTGGGCCCGTGAGCCATGGCCGCTGAGCCTGCGCGTCCGGAGCCTGTGCTCCACAACGGGAGAGGCCGCAACAGTGAGAGGCCCACGTCCCGCAAAAAAAAAAAAAAAAAAAAATGTCCTTCACCTATGAAGAACCAAACATCATGTTAGAACTAAAATAAAACCTTTGGTGATAGTCTTCTATCGCCCAAATCATAAGAAATCAGAAAAAAGATTACATGAACTAAAAATTAAGATTACACTGAAATCCCTTTATTCCCACTTAAGTCCCACTTAATGCATGAAGCCTTTTCCAACAGATCTCCCTCTCCCGGCACTGCTGGGACACCTGCCATCTGCACTACAGAATTCTACATTTGAGGAGAGAAAGTCTTGTTTTGACCTCTCGTTGTTTCTGTATTTAAATTGTGTTTCCCTGCCAAGAATTAAGGTCCCTGCAATGTCTGTGTGTGGGGGGATGGGGTGACTGGGGTCGTGTTTTCTATCTGTCCCCTGGAGTTTAGCGTGAGCCGCCGTAAATACCCTGGCTCTTGACTTGCCTCCCATTGCTGTAAAATACAGAAAGTGAGTGCCCTCAATAGGTTGTTCATTGGTGTTCTTGGAGATTTTCAAAAGGGAAAAAGGCCATATTGGAAAATCAATTTAAGATTTCTCACTGTGACCACAAATTCCCCTTTTACTAAATTCTTTACTTAGTTTTAATCCAGGAATATTTATGAAATAACTGCTAGGCCCTGCTGGGCTAGGTGCTGGGGATACAAGGGGAAGAACTAACACTTGCTGCTTGCTGAGCACTCACCCTGTTCCACATGACGGCCTGAAGCTGCTCAGAGAGAGCGGAGTGGGACAGATACACCAACAAGCAAGGACTATGCACGCTGATCTTCTCACGTGACACAAGGAAGGTCTGGCAAATAGGTTTGTTTCTCATGGGCCATAACTGCAGCTGTGTTGAGAAGAATTCTGAAGCCCTAACACTTAGCAACATATCGGAACCCTTGTAAGGCGTGATTGTGAAGGAATTCCTTAAAAGAGCACAGCTGAGCAAAGGAACGATAAGTCACTCGTTAACAACTTGCCATATTTTGGTAGTTTAGCCAGGGTCATAAAGACATATTTTTAATTATTTTATGATTGAATAATGTATGCTAATTGTTGGCTTTTTGAAAGTACAAAACATGTTACAGGGAGCTAAAAATGATACCTAGTCCCACAGATAGGAGAAATACATGTTAGCATATTTCTTTCCAATCTTTTTCTTAAGCACCATCAAAAAGGAGGAACATTTCAACAACCATAATTATAAGAGAAACCTTCATCTTTTGGTTTCTGTTAAGGAATGGAGAACAGTCGCAAAGCATATTCATAGAGCACTCTTACCACAAGATACTCTCAAAAAGGAGGTCCGTGTTTAAATATATCTGGGATACACTACAGCCTGTATCCCCATCCTAGGTTTGGGTGAGGGGTAGTGGTAACATGGTATTAGTGTAACCAAGCAGGACCCTATGGGCCTTCCCAGGACAGACCCCACCTCCACCCCATGTCCTCTGTCTGCCTTTTGTCTGTAAAAAAATTTTAGCCTCCTAGGCCTTCCCTGTGTTCCAAAGAATAAATTCAATTAGAGAAGTGAGAAAATGCAGAAAGAAAGGAAAACAGTCAAGCAAGACAAAATAATAATAGTTTAACCACTAAACAAAGTCAAGGGCCTTTAGTTCCTCCTCAAGGGCTGTAGATTATATTCTGAGCCATATTCTTTGAGCTGTTTTGCAGATACCGAAACACCCACCAGGTGGAAGAAATTAACTGTATGAAGATCCCAGACAGGTTGAAAAAAGGTTGATGATGTTGACTTCCAATTACCTCACCACCAAGCAATCAGAAGAATATCCATGAGCTGATCACATACCCTGCACACCTCTCCCTCACCCTGTCTTTAAAAACCTTTCCCTGAAAGCCTTCAAGGAGTTCAAGTCTTTTAAGCACTAGCCACCTGGACTCATTGCTTGGTTTCCTTCAATAAATGCTGAACTTTCCTTCACCGTAACCCCGTGTTGGTAGATTGGCTTTAGTGCACACAGGTGAGCAGTTTGGTTCAGTAACACTAGCATAGCAAAGATTTTGAGAAGTTCCACAGAAAAGAAACATATTCTCATGAAAGCTTCTCTTTTTTCTTACTGTCTTCGTTCCTTCTCTTCTTTTCTCTCTCTCTCTCTCTCTCTCTCTCTCTCTCCCACCCCCCCTTTCCCCTCCTCCTTCCTTCTTTTCTTGCTTACTTGCTTGGATTACCAACTAACACCTTGCAGCAGATTTACATTCCTGTGGAATACACTTGGGAAATACTTTCTCAGTTGATGTTCCCAGGTTTCCAAATTTATATGCTTCCCAGGTCCAATCAGCAAAGGTGAGAGAAGCAAGCCTACCTCAAGCAAGACGGTAAGTGGTAGGATGCTTGCCTTGTACCTAGTGATACTTGCTGAGGTATATTCCCTCAGAAAATACTGTGTAAGCTGAATAAGGTTACCAAGTAAAACCCTACCAGGCTGTACCTACTGGAATTGGTAGGAAAAAGTCAAAGTGAAGAACTAATAAGGTTTGAAAACTCTTTAAACTTTCAATTTACATAGAGATCTGCTATCTTCATTTTCCAAACCTAAAATTTCTCTTCTATGATCCAAAGTGAATGCATTTTTATAATTAAGACATATTTCTTACCCACCAACAGTATGATGGGTACCAGCAGCCTCCAGACTGAAGGAGGCAGAACTCCAATTATCAGGTTGGTCATTGCTGCACCTGGGCATTCAACACTGGAACGTGAGCCTTAAGGGTGCAGACAGAGGTGCTGTGAGGACATTAACTCATCAGATTTGTCCCAAGTTGTTATCATCTGCAAGATACCATCCTAAGGAAATGTTCTTTTAATTTTCCTTCAAACTGGATATCTGTTTAGTTTAACAACCATATATATGTGTCCACTATATGAAAGGAGCCTGGAATATAAAAGAAAACTTCCACTTTCCAGAAACTTCTAGTATAAAAACATTGACAGCTATCCTGTGCCTTTACCCAAGAAATGGCTGGGGGTGGGGCAGTGGTCCCAGAGGTGTAATATCCATCACCTCTAGCTTGAGGTAGGAGCTTTCCACACCAGGGAAGCCTCAAAATGAGACGCTTAGCTTGGGTCCCATCCCACTAGTAAATTCTGCCCCTGTAAAGAACTTCTCAGTCTGCACAGAATTTGTGTTGGCTTTTAGCTATTTTATTCCGTATAAAGGTACAGCTTGATCTTTAGTGATTTATTACCCACAGCAGAATTGCTTCACTGTTTTATCTAGTTTAATTTTGGGTGATTCAGTTTAATTATTGAGCATTTATTTTTAAAATATATGTATTAGTTGTAATTTTAATTTATTTTTAATCTTAATTTTAATTTATTTTAATAATAATTTTAATAATTATATGTTATATAACTGTATGTTTCATAATGTTATATAATTATTATAGTAATTATGTTATATAGTTCTAATTATCATATATAATAATATAATAATTATTTTAAATAACAAATTATTTTAATCTTAATTTTTAATCTTATTTTTATTCATTTAAGTGAGGAATAGAAAATGCCAATGTGAGTGAAATAGTCCATGTTTGGCCTATGCCCCAAATAAAAGACACCTATGTCTTCCTTACTCCAGTCAGCAGTATAGAAATCTGTTAGCCCTTAATGCAGATCTCCTGTTGAGTTCCATACATGGTTAAATAAGAAGCTCATAATAGTCTCCAGGGAAGGTCAGGTGAATCATCTTAGACTCAACATCATGGCCTTTGGCAACTCATTATTTATTTTTAATTTATTTTAATAAACACTAATACAGCAGTAGCTACTATATCCGAGACACTGTTCTAAGCATTTTATAAATATTGACCCAGAACTTTCCCCACAAAGAGTAATGAGTCCTATCTCAAGGAGAGCTGAGAAGAGTTGAGAGCTCTGTGTTTCTATCTTATTTTTAGAACTAACACTCTGTCCTTAGTTGAGGAAATCTTTGAACTAAAATTCAGAGTCTCCAACACATAAATTAATATTAGACAAAAAATAAGTAGACAGGAAGTCACAGCCTAGTAAGCCCCACATTTAAATCCCACCATGGGTTTAATTCAAGGAAAAAGGCAGGTGAACCTGAGACTTTCTATAAGAGGTGTGTTGAACTATTAAAATCTGTTACCCTGCTTCTATGAAACCAGACAACTACCAATAGCATAAGTCTTTGAAAGGAATTATAACATTGTATGTCAACTAGAATTCAATTTTTTTTAAAGAAATTTTCTAGTTTAGTTCTTTCCCAGGTCCTTTCTCATCAAGAAAGCCAACAGGTACTTCCCTGCTGGTCCAGACTCTTCGGAAAGGAATATTCTATCATTAACTTATTGCCCCTTTGTAGAACACTGAGTCTCAAACGTCCCTTGGCAACTGTGGCTTAAGTAAAAGTCCAAATACCCTCCAGAACAGAGAATGAATAACATTTTCTGACCTCAACCAGCACAAACCCAGTTTGTACAGGCTAAGCAAGAGTGACTGAAATCAAAAAAATTGACCAGAGAAAGAGAGGGAAACAAATGAAAATGACACCACCACCACCCAACCTCCCTTCAAGCTACAGAGTCTATTATACGTGCACGTAGGAGAACTAAACCTTAAAGACTGTGAACAGCAGTGCTAGATAATTACACAAAATGGAAATAGATCTGAAAGGAAGATCGGCATAAAAAAAATAAAGCATTAATAGGTAAATTTTAAGGTGACAATAACTGGTGATAGTGATATTATTACAGAATATACATTGAAGGAATATGCTTAGGAAAGTACAAGGAGGATGAAATATATTGAAGAGGAGGCACAGAAGCCAACAGACTGGTCCAGGACTGGTTAGGTGTTGGAAAGACCCAGCTCAGAGACACGAAGGTGGAAAGATTAGGTGGAACAGGTAGTAGCTTGTGGCAGACCCAGGACTCACTGCTTTTATATCTTACTAGAAGGGACCCCAAGAGATAAAATCTAGAGAAGCATGTTAAGAAAACAGATATCTGGCCCTGAAAGCAAACAGAAAATAAGGCACTAAGATCCTACAAATAGTGTTAGTTCTACATGTGGTGAAGGAAAGGGACAAAAATCGGGAAACAGGCTAAAATTTTAAAAGCTCAGCAGAGCCGCCTGGGAACAGTAAAACCTCAAAGTAAGCATAACACTACTAGCGTAAATTATTCAAAGCTTCCAACATGCAAACAATGAGAAAGGGTAGTTTGAGGAATGCTTGGCAGAACAGGAATTGGTTCTCACTGGGTCCCCTGAAGCCAGAATCTGGAAACCCTAAGGGCAGCTTCAGTTCAGGTATATGTTAAGGATGATTTTCTAGCTGAGATAAATCTATGACAAGGGGGAGACTCTCCCTAGGATGAAGTTTACATAGGCCTAAAGAAATTCCAGAGCAAGAGACAGTGGCAAAGGCCACAGTGGCATCAGCCTAAAAATGTCTTGAACCCTTTTGGGATGGAGAAACCCAAAGGAAGAGCAAGAGATCAGATCTTGGAGAAGGCCAGACAATTAGCTATGTGCTTGGGACACACCTACAACAAATATGTCACTAGACAGAGCCCAGTGTAACAGTGCAGCTGGGGACAAAGAAGTGAAAAGGTCTTAAATAGGCACAGAAGGAAAAGAGGGAATTTCAAGCAAAGACCAGGTGACTGGCCACTATTGTAAACGTTTTAATTTGCAAGATTAAATGCTTCAAATGCTCCTCTCTGACAAAATATGCTTAGGTGCATTTTCCTCCATATATGGTGAAATGTCTTCCATAGGTTAAACTCCAGATAGCTGACAGAAAGCCCAGCATCCGGTGAAGCTGAAAACTACAAGATTTTCTCTACTCTCATTTTTTCACTGTCTACTCTCTTCTCCCCATTTATCACCAAGTCCTCTGCAACAATCTTTGGTGGGAAAAGCAATGTGGGTCCTGATGTTTGCTTAGGATGGTTGTGACAGGGGCTCAGGATTTGTTTGTAGTTTCTAAAGTGTTTCAATAGGGTGGAAATGATCAGCTGTGTTAACTGCTACTGATGGATCATTGCAAGTAGCAATGAAGGTCATTGTTGTCCATGATAAGAACTGTTTTGATAGAGGGGTGAAAGTGAAAGTCTGATTGAAGTGTATTTAAAAGAGGAAGAGAGGTGAGGCATTGGATACAGAGACTAAAGACAGGTCTGAGTTTTGCTACAAAGAAGAGCAAATAAATGGAATAGTAAGTTGCTTAGGGAAATGGGATAACAAAGAGTTTTTTGTTTGATTGATTTTTTTGTAAAGAAGGAAGACACTGACACATTCATTCATTCCAGGAATTACTAATTTCCTATTCCATCCTGAAAAACAATCCAATTTTTGTAGTGTCCTTGAGACTTTGAATCCCATTAAAACATCCATGTCTAGCAGCATTTCTCATAGTAGAAATTGTCCTTTCATATTATGGCAATACCTATTCCTACTTATTCACCCTATTCAACATCCCCACACTTTTATCACCATTATTTCATAAATCAAGGACAAAACTAGGCCAAAGCATGAAGACTTTAACTCCAATGAATACATCTAGAATAAAAAAGTTATCTTGAAAAGAGGTCAGAAAAGAATCCTTCATATTCAGCAGACAATTAGACATGATTCCAGCATTTAGATATGCAGTCTGATCTCCTAAAACTGTAAGTGACACATAAACATGGTATTGTTAGCTACAGCTAGAAAGTCATCCAAGATTATGACAACAACAAAAAAAAGTAACAGCATTCTTCATTTCAAAAGAAGATAGCCAAAGGAATTGAAATACAATATCATCAGGTTGTAATAGGGAAGAAACTTTGTATTCTATTACAAGTTAATCACTAAAAGGATGTTGCCTATAAGCTTAAATTATACATAATGGCCCATCTCTGTGAACCCTGCCTCCCAGGTAATGAGCATTAAGCTAAAATACTTTTATCTTGCAGGAAACCGCCTATGAAGCCCACCTGTGATTGGCTGCAGGATGGACAAAATTAGCATATCCCCCTCCTGGCCAGAACGAGGACTTTAGCCCCTCCCCTGTTAGTAGGAAAGAAGCCTGGCTTCTAACTCAGGGAAGATGGTTCTTTGAGACGCGAACACTTTCTCAGTCGGCTGACTTTCCAAATAAAGTCTCCATTTTTTGCCCCAGCAACTCGTCTCTCAGTTTATTGGCCTGTTGTGCAGAGAGCAGGATGAGCCTGGACTCTGTAACAAATTGAGGTGAAGCCAGCCAGGAACCTTGCTGCCCATGGCTGGCCAGCCCTGGTCAGCGAGTTTTGGAGTAAGGCCCTAGCAGCTGCCGGGACCACTTGTCTTGAGGATCTTCCTCTCAAAGTTCCCCCGAAGTAGCACCAGCTGCCCCAGCACTTGGCAGTGGGAGAAAGGAATCGATGTTTGGGAGCCGACGGACTCCGCACAGCAGGGTAAGTCGCTCTGGTGTGGACAGCCAGAAACTTTACTCCTCTCTGAGGCTTTTTTCTCCAGAATAAGCCAATTTGTTTTGTATTTGAGTGACATACCCTGTTGGAGAGAGGAAAGTACTTTTACCCTATTTGTGAACCAGTTTGTTTGTTACATTGGTTGCTGGCATTTGTGTGCACCATTTGTGTTTTGTCTTTGTATTTCTGTTTTTTTTTTTTTAATGAGGGATGTTTCAACTATCCCTAAAGAAATTCTTCTGAGGCGCATTTGGGATCAGTGGTCTGACTACAGCTAGGAACCCATGACTAAGAGGAAGATGAACCATGTGTTGGCCACAGTACATGTTTGGATCTCCACAAAGGGTTTAGGCAGGGTTATTTTGGGACCCCGTGTACCACGTACTACCACTGCTGCTGTGCTAATTACATTGTTTGTAGTCTTCTGTGTTGTTGGTATATGTAAAACCCCAAGACCAAACTTGAGGGTTTATTTAGGTGTTTCTGGGGTTTTCTGTTTGTTTGTTTCATTTTGTTTTGGTACCATTTCTCCAGTTATAGCCAAATCAGTTTTGTGATTTTTAAAACCTTTAATGATGTCAGATGGAGGAAATGAACAGGAAAAAAAACTCTGTTCTTGTCTGAGAGTGGGACATTCCCAGGGAGAAAAGTCCCATTTGGTTCCTAAAATCACCAAAAACCCCAGCCCAGAATTCTCAGTTGGTTAATGCCAAGACAAAATGGTTAGAGAGGATCAGTTGCTACCTGTGGTTTTACAATAAAGCACTGAGGAATGGTGGCCTTTGAATGGCTCTAAACAATCCTGCAATTAGAGCTATTCTGTGAAAAAGGGAAGAATGATAAAATCCACTATGTGCAAGCATTTGTGCTGTTACATCAGGGAACAAGAGTGAGGATATGTTGCTTCAATCCTTAACTCCTAAGGCTGAGCTAGCTGTCACAGCTGCTCCGACTGTTATGCCAACATATCCGGCCCCTTCCACCACCTCCCGTTTCCTGTTCAGCCCCAATTCCCAACACTGGGGCTCAGGAAGTAGTCAGACTGACTCCCTTCCTTATAAGGTCAATTAGAAAATTCTGTTAGTTCCTGGAGCAGAGGGACCTAGTCTGGTATCATCATCTAAAACCCAACAGGGCACCCACTCCTGGGGCAGGGCAGTTTCCCTTATGCCATTATCCCGTAGGAGGCCTAAATGCAAACTGACAGCCAGCTGGGATTCTATAGATGCATAGTTCTTTCTCCACCTCAGACATTTAATTGGGAAGATCACAACCCTCCTTATAGCGAGGTTCCTCTCTGAAGTGTTCACTTCTATTTTTGCTGCCCACCACACTTCATGGGTAGACATACACATTCTTAGTAATACGATGCTTACAAGAGACGAAAGGAGAATGGTCATTGATAAGGCCAGGAGAGAAGTGTACCAGCTCCACCTCACAGACCCAAATGGTACACCTGAAGCTTGGCAGTACCCACAGCTGAACCAAATTGGGATCCCAAGGAGGGAGAGATGCCCTTATTAGAGCACTACTGTAAGTGCATCTTAGCAGGGCTTTCAAAAGGGGAAACCAAGTAAAAGAATTAGGACAAATTCAGCAAAAGCCAAATGAAGACCCCTCTGGGTTTTTGGAAAGGACTTGTCAGGCCTACACACATTATACTGATGCAGATCCCAAAGCCCCTGAAAATACTAGAATGATAAATCTGAACTTTTTTGGGCAAAGCACCTCAGATATCGGGAGAAAGTTGAAAAAAAATTAGATGGTGCGTTTGGAACAAACTCTTCTCAATTGGTAGACGTTGCTTTTAAAGTATTCAACAACAGGAACAATGACAGAAGAAAGACAATGTAAAACGAAATGCCGTTCTTCTGGCAGTGGCGTTAGACTCCCAGAAGGTAAGTAACACGAAGAGGTAAGCCACCATTGGGGAAGGAATGAGGCACTTACTGCAAGGGGGAAGGGCATTGGAAAAAATAATGCCCTAGGCTTAATAGAAAAGAAAGCAATAAAAGAAAGACAGGAGCCTCTCAGATGGTGGAAAGAGAGGAACACTGATGATAAATGAAGAGGCCCGCAGACTTCCTTGGACTTAGGGCACCCAATTCCAATTTCCCCACAGGAGCCCCAGGTAAAATTGACAGTGGGAAATGAGCTGGTTGACTAATAGTTATGGGTGCAGCATACCATAAACACCAAGGTGGCACAGAAAACATCTCAATCCATGCAGGTCACGGGAGTCTCTGGAGAAGTACAAAATCGTTTGTTCTTAAACAGGACCAAATAGTGGGGTTTCACTCTTTTCTGAATTTTTAATTGAGATATAATTCACATACCATAAATTTTCCCTTTTAAAAGTGTACAATTCAAGGATTTTTAGTGTATTCATAAATTCACTATTTAAATTTAGAATATTTTTATCACCCGACAAAGAAACCCTAAACCCATTAGAAGTCATTTCCTATTCCTCCATTGCAACAAGCCCTGGAAACCATTATTCTACTTTCTGTTTCAGTGGATTTACGGGATTTGAGCATTCCATATAAATGGTATCATAAATGTGGCCTTTTATATCAGGTTAAATTCACTTAGCATGTTTTCAAGGTTCATCCATGTTACAGCAAGAATCACAAATTCATTCCTTTTTTTTTTTTTTTAAAAAGTCTGGACCTGCCGAAGAGGCAAGAGGCTTCTGGTTTTTTTTGCGGTACGCGGGCCTCTCACTGTTGTGGCCTCTCCCATTGCGGAGCACAGGCTCCAGACACGCAGGCTCAGCGGCCATGGCTCATGGGCCCCGTCACTCCGCAGCATGTGGGATACTCCCAGACCAGGGCATGAACCCCTGTCCCCTGCATCAGCAGGTGGACTCTCAACCACTGCCACACAGGGAAGCCCTCCTTTTTTTATTAATGTATAGTTGACCCACAACACTGTGTTAGGTCTGATATAGAGCAAAGTGTTACAGTTATATATATTTTCCATTACAATTTATTAGAAGATATTGAATATGCCTCCCTGTGCTGTATAGCATATCCTTTTTTTTAATCTATTTTATATATAGTAGTATGTATCTGTTAAGCTCAAACTCATTTGTTCCTTCCCAACCCTTTCCCTTTTGGCAACTATAAGTTTCATTTCTATGTCTGGGAATCTCTCTATTATATAAATTTGTTCGTTTATATCCTATTTGCGGTTGCACGTATGAATGATATCATATGATATTTGTCTTTCTGTATCTGACTTACTTCACTTAGTATGATAATCTCTAGGTCCATCCTTGTTGCTGCAAACAACATCATTTCATTCTTTTTCATGACTAATATTGCGTATATATACCACATCTTCTTTATCCATTCATCTGTTGATGGACGTTTATGTTGCTTCCGTGTCTTGGGTGTTGTAAACAGTGCTGCTATGAACATGGGTTGCATGTATCTTTTTGAATTCAATTTTTCATCTTTTCTGGATTTATTCCCAGGAGTAGGATTGCTGCATCATATGGTAGCTCTATTTGTAGTTCTGTAAGGAACCTCCATCCTGTCTTCCATACTGACTGCACCAAATTACTTTCCCACCAATGGAATAGGAGGGCTCCCTTTTCTCCACACTCTCTACAGCATTTATTTTTGTAGACTTTTTGACGATGGTCATTCTGACTGGTGTGAGGAGTAGTTTAGATTTACATTTCTGTAAAAACAAGTGATGTCCAGCATCGTTTCATGTGACTTTTGGCCGTCTGTATGTCTTTTCTGGAGAAATGTCTATCCAAACTATTTTGAATAAAAGTGGCCAGAGTGAGCATTCTTGTCTTGTTCCATATCTTAGAGGGAATGCTTTCACCTTTTCACCATGTAGTATGATGTTAGCTGTGGGTTTGTCCTATATGGCCTTTCTTATGTTGAGGTATGTTCCGTCTATGTCCACTCTCTGGAGAGTATTTATCATACATGGGTGTTGAATTTTATTGCAAAATTTTCTGCCCCTATTAACATGATCATATATTTTTTATTCAATTGTTAATGGGGTGTATCACATTGAATTTGTGGGTATTGAAAACTCCTTGCGTCCTTGGGATAAATACTTGGTCATACCGTATGATCTTTACTTTTTTTTACATCTTTATTGGAGTATAATTGCTTTACAGTGTTGTTAGTTTCTGCTGTGTAACAAAGTCAATCAACTCTATGTATACATATATCCCCATATCCACTCCCTCTTGCATCTCCCGCCCACCCTCCCTATCCCAGCTCTCTAGGTGGTCACAAAGCACCCAGCTGATCTCCCTGTGTTATGCAGCTGCTTTCCAATAGCTGTCTATATTATAGTTGGTAGTATATAAAGGTCAGCTACTCTCTCACTTTGTCCCAACTTACCCTTCCCCCTCCCTGCGTCCTCAAGTCCACTCTCTACGTCTGCATCTGTCCTGCTTCTATGTTCATCAGAACGATTATTTTAGATTCTATATATATGTGTTAGCATGCGGTATTTGTTTTGCTTTTTCTGAATTACTTGACTCTGTACGACAGACTCTGGGTCCCTTCACCTCACTACAAATAACTCAATTTCGTTTCTTTTTATGGCTGAGTAATATTCCATTGTGTATATATACCACATCTTTATCCATTCATCTGTCGATGGACACGTAGGTTGCTTCCGTACCCTGGCTATTGTAAATAGTGCTGCAATGAACATTGTGGTACATGTCTCTTTTTGAATTATGATTTTCTCAGGGTATATGCCCAGTAGTGGGAGTGCTGGGTCATATGCCAGTTCTGCGTTTAGTTTTTTTAAGGAACCTCCATGCTGTTCTCCATAGTGACTGTATCAATTTACATTCCTCCCAACAGTGCAAGAGGGTTCCCTTTTCTCCCCACCCTATCCAGCATTTATTGTTTGTAGATTTTTAGATGATGTCCATTCTGACCAGTATGAGGTGATACCTCATTGTAGTTTTTTGGTTCTTGGTGGTGTTATATTGCGGTACGTGGGCCTCTCATTGTTGTGGCCTCTCCCGTTGCGGAGCACAGGCTCCAGACGCGCAGGCTCAGCGGCCATGGCTCACGGTCTCAGCCGCTCCGCTGCATGTGGGATACTCCCAGACCAGGGCATGAACCCGTGTCCCCAGCATCAGCAGGTGGACTCTCAACCACTGCGACACCAGGAAAGTCATCTGTTTTTTATTGATGAATAGTTGACTCACAATGTTGTGTTAGATCTGGTGTACAGCAAAGTGTTTCAGTTATATATATTTTCCATTATAATTTATTAGATGATGTTAAATATGCCTCCCTGTGCTGTATAGCATATCCTGTTTCTTATCTAATTTATATATAGTAGTATGTATCTGTTAAGCTCAAACTCATTTGTTCCTTCCCTACGGTTTCCCTTTTGACAACCATAAGTTTGATTTCTATGTCTGGGAGTCTCTCTGTTTTATAAATTTGTTTATTTATATCCTATTTGCGGTTTCACATATGAATGATATCATATGATATTTGTCTTTCTGTATCTGACTTACTTCACTTAGTATGATAATCTCTAGGTCCACCCTTGTTGCTGCAAACAACATTATTTCATTCTTTTTCATGACTAATATTGCGTATATATACCACATCTTCTTTATCCATTCATCTGTTGATGGACGTTTATGTTGCTTCCGTGTCTTGGGTGTTGTAAACAGTGCTGCTATGAACATGGGTTACATGTATCTTTTTGAATTCAATTTTTCATCTTTTCTGGATTTATCCCAGGAGTGGGATTGCTGGATCATATGGTAGCTCTATTTTTAGTTCTGTAAGGAGCCTCCATCCTGTCTTCCATACTGACTGCACCAAATTACTTTCCCACCAATGGAATAGGAGGGCTCCCTTTTCTCCACACCCTCTACAGCATTTGTTGTTTGTAGATATTTTGACGATGGTCATTCTGGCTGGTGTGAGGAGTAGTTTAGATTTACATTCTTCTAAAAACTAGTGATGTCCAGCATCGTTTCGTGAGACTTTTTGCCAACTGTATATCTTTTCTGGAGAAATGTCTATCCAAACTATTTTGAGTAAAAGTGGCCAGAGTGAGCATTCTTGTCTTGTTCCATATCTTAGAGGGAATGCTTTCACCTTTTCACCATGTAGTATGATGTTAGCTGTAGGTTTGTCCTATATGGCCTTTCTTATGTTGAGGTATGTTCCGTCTATGTCCACTTTCTGGAGAGTATTTATCATACATGGGTGTTGAATTTTATCACAAGTTTTTCTGCACCTATTAACATGATCATATGTTTTTTATTCAATTGTTAATGTGGTGTATCACATTGAATTTACAGGTATTGAAATCTCCTTGCGTCCTTGGGATAAATACTTGGTCATACCGTATGATCTTTATTTTTTTTACATCTTTATTGGAGTGTAATTGCTTTACAGTGTTGTTAGTTTCTGCTGTATAACAAAGTCAATCAACTCTATGTATAAATATAACCCCATATCCACTCCCTCTAGCATTTCTCGCCCACCCTCCCTATCCCAGCTCTCTAGGTGGTCACAAAGCACCCAGCTGATCTCCCTGTGTTATGCAGCTGCTTCCCTATAGCTGTCTATTTTATATTTGGTTGTATATAAATGTCAGCTACTCTCTCACTTTGTCCCAACTTACCTTTCCCCCTCCCTGTGTCTTCAAGTCCACTCTCTACATCTGCGTCTGTCCTGCTCCTATGTCCATCAGAACCATTGTTTTACATCCTATATATATGTGTTAGCATACGGTATTTGTTTTGATTTTTCTGAATTACTTCACTCTGTACGACAGACTCTGGGTCCATCCACCTCACTACAAATAACTCAATTTCGTTTCTTTTTATGGCTGAGTAATATTCCATTGTATATATATGCCATAACTTTATCCATTCATCTGTCGATGGACAGTTACTTGCTTCCATACCCTGGCTCTTGTAAATAGTGCTGCAATGAACATTGTGGTACATGTCTCTTTTAAATTATGGTTTTCGAAGGGTATATGCCCAATAGTGGGATTGCTGGGTCATATGCTAGTTCTACGTTTAGTTTTTGGAGGAACCTCCATGCTCTTCTCCATAGTGACTGTATCAATTTACATTCCTCCCAACAGTGCAAGAGGGTTCCATTTTCTCCCCACCCTCACCAGCATTTATTGTTTGTAGATTTTTTGATGACGTCCATTCTGATCAGTATGAGGTGATACCTCATTGTAGTTTTTTGTTTATTTTGTGGTGTTATATTGCGGTACGCGGGCCTCTCATTGTTGTGGCCTCTCCCGTTGCGGAGCACAGGCTCCGGACACGCAGGCTCAGCGGCCAAGTGTCACGGGCCCAGCCGCTCCGCTGCATGTGGGATACTCCCGGACCAGGGCACGAACCCGTGTCCCCTGCATCAGCAGGTGGACTCTCAACCACTGCCCCACCAGGGAAGCCCTCCTTTTTTTATTGACGTATAGTTGACTCACAACGCTGTGTTAGATCTGATATAGAGCAAAGTGTTACAGTTATATATATTTTCCATTACAATTTATTAGAAAATATTGAATATGCCTCCCTGTGCTGTATAGCATATCCTTGTTTTTTATCTATTTTATATATAGTAGTATGTATCTGTTAAGCTCAAACTCATTTGTTCCTTCCCAACCCTTTCCCTTTTGGCAACTATAAGTTTCATTTCTATGTCTGGGAATCTCTCTATTATATAAATTTGTTCGTTTATATCCTATTTGCGGTTGCACGTATGAATGATATCATATGATATTTGTCTTTCTGTATCTGACTTACTTCACTTAGTATGATAATCTCTAGGTCCATCCTTGTTGCTGCAAACAACATCATTTCATTCTTTTTCATGACTAATATTGCGTATATATACCACATCTTCTTTATCCATTCATCTGTTGATGGACGTTTATGTTGCTTCCGTGTCTTGGGTGTTGTAAACAGTGCTGCTATGAACATGGGTTGCATGTATCTTTTTGAATTCAATTTTTCATCTTTTCTGGATTTATTCCCAGGAGTGGGATTGCTGGATCATATGGTAGCTCTATTTGTAGTTCTGTAAGGAAACTCCATCCTGTCTTCCATACTGACTGCACCAAATTATTTTCCCACCAATGGAATAGGAGGGCTCCCTTTTCTCCACACCCTCTACAGCATATTGTTTGTAGATATTTTGACGGTGGTCATTCTGACTGGTGTGAGGAGTAGTTTAGATTTACATTTCTCTAAAAACTAGTGATGTCCAGCGTCGTTTCGTGTGTCTTTTTGCCATCTGTATATCTTTTCTGGAGAAATTTCTATCCAAACTATTTTGAGTAAAAGTGGCCAGAGTGAGCATTCTTGTCTTGTTCCATATCTTAGAGGGAATGCTTTTAGCTTTTCACCATGTAGTATGATGTTAGCTGTGGGTTTGTCATATATGGCCTTTCTTATGTTGAGGTATGTTCCGTCTATGTCCACTCTCTGGAGAGCATTTATCATACATGGGTGTTGAATTTTATCAGATGTTTTTCTGCACCTATTTACATGATCATATGTTTTTTATTCAATTGTTAATGTAGTGTATCACATTGAATTTACCGGTATTGAAAACTCCTTGCGTCCTTGGGATAAATACTTGGTCATACCGTATTTTGTTTATTTTTTTTACATATTTATTGGAGTATAATTGCTTTACAGTGTTGTTAGTTTCTGCTGTATAACAAAGTCAATCAACTCTATGTATACATATATCCCCATATCCACTCCCTCTAGCATTTCTCGCCCACCCTCCCTATACCAGCTCTCTAGGTGGTCACAAAGCACCCAGCTGATCTCCCTGTGTTATGCAGATGCTTCCCTATAGCTGTCTATTTTATATTTGGTTGTATATAAATGTCAGCTACTCTCTCACTTTGTCCCAACTTACCTTTCCCCCTCCCTGTGTCTTCAAGTCCACTCTCTACAGCTGCATCTGTCCTGCTCCTATGTTCATCAGAACCATTATTTTACATCCTATATATATGTGTTAGCATACGGTATTTGTTTTGCTTTTCCTGAATTACTTGACTCTGTACGACAGACTCTAGGTCCATCCACCTCACTACAAATAACTCAATTTTGTTTCTTTTTATGGCTGAGTAATATTCCATTGTATATATATGCCACAACTCTATCCATTCACTGTCGTTGGACACTTAGGTTGCTTCCTTACCTTGGTTCTTGTAAATTGTGCTGCCATGAACATTGTGGTACATATCTCTTTTTGAATTATGGTTTTCTCAGGGTATATGCCCAGTAGTGGGAGTACTGGGTCATATGCTACTTCTACGTTTAGTTTTTTGAGGAACCTCCATGCTCTTCTCCATAGTGACTGTATCAATTTACATTCCTCCCAAGAGTGCAAGAGGGTTCCCTTTTCTCCCCACCCTCTCCAGCATTTATTGTTTGTAGATTTTTTGATGATGTCCATTCTGACCAGTATGAGGTGATACCTCATTGTAGTTTTCTGTTTTTTTTGTGGGGTTATATTGCAGTACACGCGCCTCTCATTGTTGTGGCCTCTTCCGTTGCAGAGCACAGGCTCCTGACACGCAGGCTCAGCGGCCAATATCACGGTTCTAGCCGCTCCGCTGCATGTGGGATACTCCCAGACCAGGGCACGAACCGTGTCCCCTGCATCAGTAGGTGGACTCTCAACCACTGCGACACCAGGAAAGTCCTCCTTGTTGATTGACGAATAGTTGACTCACAATGTTGTGTTAGATCTGGTGTACAGCAAAGTGTTTCAGTTATATATATTTTCCATTATAACTTATTAGATGATGTTGAATATGCCTCCCTGTGCTGTATAGAGTATCCTGTTTTTTATCTAATTCATATATATTAGTGTGTATCTGTTAATCTCAAACTCATTTGTTCCTTCCCTACAGTTTCCCTTTTGACAACCATAAGTTTGATTTCTATGTCTGGGAGTCTCTCTGTTTTATAAATTTCTTCATTTATATCCTATTTGAGGTTTCACGTATGAATGATGTATGATATTTGTCTTTCTGTATCTGACTTACTTCACTTAGTATGATAATCTCTAGGTCCTTCCTTGTTGCTGCAAACAGCATTATTTCATTCTTTTTCATGACTGAGGAATATTGCATATATATACCACATCTTCTTTATCCATTCATCTGTTGATGGACGTTTATGTTGCTTCCGTGTCTTGGGTGTTGTAAACACTGCTGCTGTGAACATGGGTTGCATGTATCTTTTTGAATACAATTTTTCATCTTTTCTGGATTTATTCCAAGGAGTGGGATTGCTGCATCATATGGTAGCTCTATTTGTAGTTCTGTAAGGAACCCCCATCCTGTCTTCCATACTGACTGCACCAAATTACTTTCCCACCAATGGAATAGGAGGGCTCCCTTTTCTCCACACCCTCTACAGCATTTATTGTTTGTAGATATTTTGACGATGGTCATTCTGACTGGTGTGAGGAGTCGTTTAGATTTACATTCCTCTAAAAACTAGCGATGTCCAGCATCGTTTCGTGTGACTTTTTGTCATCTGTATATCTTTCCTGGAGAAATGTCTATCCAAACTATTTTGAGTAAAAGTGGCCAGAGTGAGCATTCTTGTCTTGTTCCATATCTTAGAGGGAATGCTTTCACCTTTTCACCATGTAGTATGATGTTAGCTGTGGGTTTGTCATATATGGCCTTTCTTATGTTGAGGTATGTTCCGTCTATGTCCACTCTCTGGAGAGTATTTATCATACATGGGTGTTGAATTCTATCACAAGTTTATCTGCACCTTTTAACATGATCATATGTTATTTATTCAATTGTTAATGTGGTGTATCACATTGAATTTACAGGTATTGAAATCTCCTTGCATCCTTGGGATAAATACTTGGTCATACCGTATGATCTTTATTTATTTTTACATCTTTATTGGAGTGTAATTGCTTTACAGTGTTGTTAGTTTCTGCTGTATAACAAAGTCAGTCAAATATATCCCCATATCCACTGCCTCTTGCATCTCCCGCCCACCCTCCCTATACCAGCTCTCTAGGTGGTCACAAAGCACCCAGCTGATCTCCCTGTGTTATGCCGCTGCTTTCCAATAGCTGTCTATTTTATATTTGATAGTATATAAATGTCAGCTACTCTCTCACATTGTCCCAACTTTCCCTTCCCCCTCCCTGCATCCTCAAGTCCAATCTCTACGTCTGCGTCTGTCCTGCTCTTATGTTCATCAGAACCATTATTTTACATCCTATATATATGTGTTAGCATACGGTATTTGTTTTGATTTTTCTGAATTACTTCACTCTGTACGACAGACTCTGGGTCCATCCACCTCACTACAAATAACTCAATTTCGTTTCTTTTTATGGCTGAGTAATATTCCATTGTATATATATGCCACATCTTTATCCATTCATCTGTCGATGGACACTTAGGTTGCTTCCATACCCTGCCTCTTGTAAATAGTGCTGCAATGAACATTGTGGTACATGTCTCTTTTTGAATTATGGTTTTCTCAGGGTATATGCCCAGTAGTGGGATTGCTGGGTCATATGCTAGTTCTACGTTTAGGTTTTGGAGGAACCTCCATGCTCTTCTCCATAGTGACTGTATCAATTTACATTCCTCCCAACAGTGCAAGAGGGTTCCCTTTTCTCCCCACCCTCTCCAGCATTTATTTTTTGTAGATTTTTTGATGATGTCCATTCTGACCATTTTGAGGTGATACCTCATTTTAGTTTTTTGTTTTATTTGTGGTGTTATATTTCGGTACGCGGGTCTCTCATTGTTGTGGCCTCTCCCGTTGCGGAGCACAGGCTCCGGACACGCAGGCTCAGCGGCCAAGAGTCATGGGCCCAGCCGCTCCGCTGCATGTGGGATACTCCCGGACCAGGGCACGAACCTGTGTCCCCTGCATCAGCAGGTGGACTCTCAACCACTGCCACACCAGGGAAGCCCTCCTTTTTTATTAATTTATAGTTGACCCACAACGCTGTGTTAGGTCTGATATAGAGCAAAGTGTTACAGTTATATATATTTTCCATTACAATTTATTAGAAGATATTGAATATGCCTCCCTGTGCTGTATAGCATATCCTTGTTTTTTATCTATTTTATATATAGTAGTATGTATCTGTTAAGCTCAAACTCATTTGTTCCTTCCCAACCCTTTCCCTTTTGGCAACTATAAGTTTCATTTCTATGTCTGGGAATCTCTCTATTATATAAATTTGTTCGTTTATATCCTATTTGCGGTTGCACGTATGAATGAAATCATATGATATTTGTCTTTCTGTATCTGACTTACTTCACTTAGTATGATAATCTTTAGGTCCATCCTTGTTGCTGCAAACAACATCATTTCATTCTTTTTCATGACTAATATTGCGTATATATACCACATCTTCTTTATCCATTCATCTGTTGATGGACGTTTATGTTGCTTCCGTGTCTTGGGTGTTGTAAACAGTGCTGCTATGAACATGGGTTGCATGTATCTTTTTGAATTCAATTTTTCATCTTTTCTGGATTTATTCCCAGGAGTGGGATTGCTGGATCATATGGTAGCTCTATTTGTAATTCTGTAAGGAAACTCCATCCTGTCTTCCATACTGACTGCACCAAATTATTTTCCCACCAATGGAATAGGAGGGCTCCCTTTTCTCCACACCCTCTACAGCATATTGTTTGTAGATATTTTGATGGTGGTCATTCTGACTGGTGTGAGGAGTAGTTTAGATTTACATTTCTCTAAAAACTAGTGATGTCCAGCGTCGTTTCGTGTGTCTTTTTGCCATCTGTATATCTTTTCTGGAGAAATTTCTATCCAAACTATTTTGAGTAAAAGTGGCCAGAGTGAGCATTCTTGTCTTGTTCCATATCTTAGAGGGAATGGTTTCAGCTTTTCACCATGTAGTATGATGTTAGCTGTGGTTTTGTCATATATGGCCTTTCTTATGTTGAGGTATGTTCCGTCTATGTCCACTCTCTGGAGAGCATTTATCATACATGGGTGTTGAATTTTATCAGATGTTTTTCTGCACCTATTTACATGATCATATGTTTTTTATTCAATTGTTAATGTGGTGTATCACATTGAATTTACCGGTATTGAAAACTCCTTGCATCCTTGGGATAAATACTTGGTCATACCGTATTTTGTTTTTTTTTTTTTACATCTTTATTGGAGTATAATTGCTTTACAGTGTTGTTAGTTTCTGCTGTATAACAAAGTCAATCAACTCTATGTATACATATATCCCCATATCCACTCCCTCTTGCATTTCCCGCCCACCCTCCCTATCCCAGCTCTCTAGGTGGTCACAAAGCACCCAGCTGATCTCCCTGTGTTATGCAGATGCTTCCCTATAGCGGTCTGTTTTATATTTGGTTGTATATAAATGTCAGCTACTCTCTCACTTTGTCCCAACTTACCTTTCCCCCTCACTGTGTCTTCAAGTCCACTCTCTACATCTGCGTCTGTCCTGCTCCTATGTTCATCAGAACCATTATTTTACATCCTATATATATGTGTTAGCATACGGTATTTGTTTTGATTTTTCTGAATTACTTCACTCTGTACGACAGACTCTGGGTCCATCCACCTCACTACAAATAACTCAATTTCGTTTCTTTTTATGGCTGAGTAATATTCCATTGTATATATATGCCACATCTTTATCCATTCATCTGTCGATGGACACTTAGGTTGCTTCCATACCCTGCCTCTTGTAAATAGTGCTGCAATGAACATTGTGGTACATGTCTCTTTTTGAATTATGGTTTTCTCAGGGTATATGCCCAGTAGTGGGATTGCTGGGTCATATGCTAGTTCTACGTTTAGGTTTTGGAGGAACCTCCATGCTCTTCTCCATAGTGACTGTATCAATTTACATTCCTCCCAACAGTGCAAGAGGGTTCCCTTTTCTCCCCACCCTCTCCAGCATTTATTTTTTGTAGATTTTTTGATGATGTCCATTCTGACCATTTTGAGGTGATACCTCATTTTAGTTTTTTGTTTTATTTGTGGTGTTATATTTCGGTACGCGGGTCTCTCATTGTTGTGGCCTCTCCCGTTGCGGAGCACAGGCTCCGGACACGCAGGCTCAGCGGCCAAGAGTCATGGGCCCAGCCGCTCCGCTGCATGTGGGATACTCCCGGACCAGGGCATGAACCCGTGTCCCCTGCATCAGCAGGTGGACTCTCAACCACTGCCACACCAGGGAAGCCCTCCTTTTTTTATTAATGTATAGTTGACCCACAACGCTGTGTTAGGTCTGATATAGAGCAAAGTGTTACAGTTATATATATTTTCCATTACAATTTATTAGAAGATATTGAATATGCCTCCCTGTGCTGTATAGCATATCCTTGTTTTTTATCTATTTTATATATAGTAGTATGTATCTGTTAAGCTCAAACTCATTTGTTCCTTCCCAACCCTTTCCCTTTTGGCAACTATAAGTTTCATTTCTATGTCTGGGAATCTCTCTATTATATAAATTTGTTCGTTTATATCCTATTTGCGGTTTCACGTATGAATGATATCATATGATATTTGTCTTTCTGTATCTGACTTACTTCACTTAGTATGATAATTTCTAGGTCCCTCCTTGTTGCTGCAAACAGCATTATTTCATTCCTTTTTATGACTGAGTAATATTGCGTATATATACCACATCTTCTTTATCCATTCATCTGTTGATGGACGTTTATGTTGCTTCCGTGTCTTGGGTGTTGTAAACAGTGCTGCTATGAACATGGGTTGCTTGTATCTTTTTGAATTCAATTTTTCATCTTTTCTGGATTTATTCCCAGGAGTGGGATTGCTGGATCATATGGTAGCTCTGTTTTTAGTTCTGTAAGGAACCTCCATCCTATCTTCCATACTGACTGCACCAATTTACTTTCCCACCAATGAAATAGGAGAACTCCCTTTTCTCCACACCCTCTACCCCATTTATTGTTTGTAGACTTTTTGACGCTGGTCATTCTGACTGGTGTGTGGAGTAGTTTACATTTACGTTCCTCTAAAATCTAGTGATGTCCAGCATCGTTTCGTGTGACTTTTTGCCATCTGTATATCTTTTCTGGAGAAATGTCTATCCAAACTATTTTGAGTAAAAGTGGCCAGAGTGAGCATTCTTGTCTTGTTCCATATCTTAGAGGGAATGGTTTCAGCTTTTCACCATGTAGTATGATGTTAGCTGTGGGTTTGTCATATATGGCCTTTCTTATGTTGAGGTATGTTCCGTCTATGTCCACTCTCTGGAGAATATTTATCATACATGGGTGTTGAATTTTATCAGAAGTTTTTCTGCATCTATTCACATGATCATATGTTTTTATTCAATTGTTAATGTGTATCACATTGAATTTGCAGATATTGAAAAATCCTTTATTACATTTTTATTGGAGTATAATTGCTTTACAGTGTTGTTAGTTTCTGCTGTATAACAAAGTGAATCATCTATATGTATACATATATCCCCATATCCACTCCCTCTTGCATCTCCCTCCCACACTCCCTATCCATGCCTCTAGGTGGTCACAAAGCACCCAGCTGATCTCCCTGTGTTATGTAGCTGCTTCCCACTCGCTGTCTATTTTACATTTTTTTGTATATAATTGTCAGGTACTCTCTCACTTTGTCCCAACTTACCCTTCCCCTTCCCTGTGTCCTCAAGTCCATTTTCTACGTTTGCCTCTGTCCTCCTTCTATGTTCATGAGAACCATTTTTTAGATTATATATATATGTGTTAACATACGGTATATTTTTTTCTATATCTGAATTACTTCACTCTGTACGACAGACTCTGGGCCCATCCACCTCACTACAAATAACTCAATTTCGTTTCTTTTTATGGCTGAGTAATATTCCATTGTATATATATGCCACATCTTTATCCATTCATCTGTCGATGGACACTTAGGTTGCTTCCATACCCTGGCTATTGTAAATATTGCTGCTATGAACATTGTGGTACATGTCTCTTTTTGAATTATGGTTTTTTCAGGGTATATGCCTTGTAGTGTGATTCCTCAAACATATGTTATTTCTGCATTTAGTGTTTTAAGGAACCTCCATGCTGTTCTCCATAGTGACTATCAATTTACATTACTGTGTAAAGTGCAAGAGGCTTCCCTTTTCTCCCCACTCTCTCCAGAATTTATTGTTTGTAGATTTTTTGCTGGTGTCCATTCTGACCAGTATGAGGTGATACCTCATTGTACTTTTTTTTTTTTTGGTGTTTTTTTTTTTTTTTTTTGCGGTATGCGGGCCTCTCACTGTTGTGGCCTCTCCCGTTGTGGAGCACAGGCTCCGGCCGCACAGGCTCAGCAGCCATGGCTCACAGGCCCAGCCGCTCCGCGGCATGTGAGATCCTCCCGGACCGGGCCTTGAATCCTCGTCCCCTGCAGTGGCAGGCGGACTCTCAACCACTGTGCCCCCCGGGAATCCCCTCATTGTAGTTTTCATTTGCATTTCTCTAATGATTAGTGATGTTGAACATCCTTGCCTGTGTTTGTTGACAATCCGTATATCTTCTTTGGAGTAATGCCTACTTTGGTGTTCTGCCCATTTTTGGATTGGGTTGTTTGTTTTTTTGATATTGAGCTGCGTGAGCTGCTTGTAAATTTTGGAGATTAATCCTTTGTCAGTTGCTTCATTTGCAAATATTTTCTCCCATTCTGAAGGTTGTCTTTTCATCTTGTTTATGGTTTCCTTTGCTGTGCAAAAGCTTTTAAGTTTCATTAGGTCACATTTGTTAATTTTCGTTTTTATGTCCATTTCTCTAAGAGGTGGGTCAAAAAGGAACTTTCTGTGATTTATGTCTTAGAGTGTTCTGCCTATATTTTCCTTTAAGAGTTTTATAGTGTCTGGCCTTACATTTGGGTCTTTAATCCATTTTGTGTTTATTTTTGTGTATGGTGTTAGGAAGTGTTCTAATTTCATTCTTTTACATGTAGTTGTCCAGTTTTCTCAGCACCATTTATTGAAGAGTCTGTCTTTTCTCCAATGTATATTCTTGCCTCCTTTGTCAAAGGTAAGATTACCATATGTATGTGGGTTATCTATGGGCTTTCTATCCTGTTCCATTGATTTATCTTGCTGATTTTGTGCCAATACCATACTGTCTTGATTACTGTAGCTTTATAGTGTAGTCTGAAATCAGGGAGCCTGATTCACCAAGCTCTATTTTTCTTTCTGAAGATTCCTTTGGTTATTCAGGATCTTTTGTGTTTTCATACAGATTGTGAAATTTTTTGTTTAGTTCTGTGAAAAATGCAGTTGGTAGTTTGATAAGGATTGCATTCAATCTGTAGATTGCTTTGGGTAGTATAGTCATTTTCACAATGCTCATTTTTCCAACCCAAGAACTTGGTATATCTCTCCATCTGTTTGTATCATCTTTAATTTTTTTCATCAGTGTCTTATAGTTTTCTGTATACAGGTCTTTTGTCTCCTAAGGTAGGTTTATTCCTAGGTATTTTATTCTTTTTATTGCAGTGGCAATTGAGATTGTTTCCTTAATTTCTCTTTCAGATATTTCATTGTTAGTGTAAAAGAATGCAAGAGATTTCTGTGCATTAATTTTGTATCCTGCTACTTTACCAGATTCATTGATTAGCTCTAGTAGTTTTCTGGTAGCATATTTAGGCTTCTCTATGTACAATATCATGTCATCTGCAAACAGTGACAGTTTTACTTCTTTTCTGATTTGGATTCCTTTTATTTCTTTTTCTACTCTGATTGTCGTGGCTAAAACTTCCATAACTATGTTAAATAATAGTGGTGAGAGTGGACAACCTTGTCTTAGAGGAAATGGTTCCTGATCTAAGAAGAAATGCCTTCAGTTTTTTACCATTGGGAACAGTGTTGGCTGTGGGTTTGTCATATATGGCCTTTATTATATTGAGGTAGCTTCCCTCTCTGCCTAATTTCTGGAGAGTTTTTTTTTTTATCATAAAGGGGTTTAAAACTTGTTAAATTCTTTTTCTCCATCTATTGAGAGTATCATATGGTTTCTATCCTTCAGTTTGTTAATATGGTGTATCATACTGATTTGTGTATATTGAAGAATCATTGCATTCCTGGGATAAACCCCACTTGATCATGGTGTATGATCCTTTTAATGTGCTGCTGGATTCTGTTTGCTAGTATTTTGTTGAGGATTATTGCATCTATGTTCATCAGTGATGTTAGCCTGTAGGTTTTTTGTGTGCATGTTACATGTTTGTTTGGTTTTGGTATCAAGGCTGAAGGCGGTCTCATAGAATCAGTTTGAGAGTGTGCCTTCCTCTGCTATATTTTGGAAGAGTTTGAGAAGGATAGGTGCTAGCTGTTCTCTAAATGTTTGATAGAATTCACCTGTGAAGCCATATCGTCCTGAGCTTTTGTTTGTTGGAAGATTTTTAATATCAGTTTCAATTTCAGTGCTTGTGATTGGTCTGTTCATATTTTCTATTTCTTCTTGGTTCAGTCTTGGAAGTTGTGCTTTTCTAAGAATTTGTCCATTTCTTCCAGGTTGTCCATTTTATTGGCATATAGTTGCTTGTAGTAGTCTCTCATGATTCTTTGTATTTCTGCAGTGTCAGTTGTTACTTCTCCTTTTTCATTTCTAATTATGTTGATTTGAGTCTTTTCCCTCTTTTTTTTGATGAGTCTGGCTAACGGTTTATCAATTTTGTTTATCTTCTCAAAGAAACATCTTTTAGTTTTATTGATCTTTGCTATTGTTTCCTTCATTTTCATTTATTTCTGATCTGATCTTTATGTTTTCTTTCTTTATGCTAACTTTGGGTTTTGTTTGTTCTTCTTTCTCTAACTGATTTAGGTGTAAGTTTAGGTTCTTTGAGATTTTTCTTGTTTCTTGAGGTAGGATTGTATTGCTATAAACTTCCCTCTTATAACTGCTTTTGCTGTATCCCATAGGTATTGGGTCGTCGTGTTTTCATTGTCATTTTTCTAGGTGTTTTTGATTTCCTCTTCGATTTCTTCATTGATCTCTGGGTTATTTAGTAGCGTATTGCTTAACCTCCATGTGTTTTTGTTTTTTACAGTTTTTTTTCTTGTAATTGATGTCTAGTCTCATAGCCTTGTGGTTGGAAAAGATACCTGATACAATTTCAGTTTTCTTAAATTTACCAACACTTGATTTGTGACCCAAGATATGATCTATCCTGGAGAATGTTCCATGAGCACTTGAAAAGAAAGTGTATTCTGTTGTTTTTAGATGGAATTACCTCCATTTCGTAATTTTCTTGTTTCTAGTTGTGACCTTTTTTTTCCCACCTAGAGAAGTTCATATAACATTTGTAGTAAAGCAATGGTGCTGAATCCTTTTAGCTTTTGTTTTTCTGTAAGGCTTTTAATTTCTCCATCAAATCTGAATGAGAGCCTTGCTGGGTAGAGTATGCTGGGTTGTAGGCTTTTGCCATTGTTCACTTTAAAAATATCATGTGACTCCCTTCTGGCCTGCAGAGTTTGTGCTGAAAAGTCAGCTGATAACCTTATGGGAGTTCCTTTGTATGTTGTTTGTTGCTTTTCCCTTGCTGCTTTTAGTATTCTCTAATTTTTGTCATTTTGATCACAATATGTCTTGGTGTGTTCCTCTTTGGTTTAATCCTTTTATGGAACTCTCTGCACTTCCTGGACTTGGGTGACTGTTTCCTTTCCCAGATTATGGAGGTTTTCAGCTATTATCTCTTCAAATATTCCCCCACACCCTTTCTTTCTTCTCCTTATTGGACCCCTATAATTTGAATATTAGTGTGCCTGATGTTGTCCCAGAGATCTCTTAAACGGTACTCTTTCCTTTTCATTCTCTTTTCTTCTTTCTGCTCAGTGACAGTAATTTCCATTACTGTCTTCCAGCTCACTGATGCATTCTTGTATAGTCTACTATCGATTCCTTCCAGTGTATTTTTTTCATTTCAGTTTTTGTAATCTTCATCTCTTTGGTTGTTCTTTATATTTTCTAAGTCTTTGTTAAAAACTTCTAAGTTCTCATTCTGTGCCTCCATTCTCCTTTCAAGTTCTTTGATCATCTTTACAATCACTACTCTAAACGCTTTCTCAGGTAGATTGCTCATCTCCACATCACATAGTTCTTCTTGTGTTTTATCTTGCTCCTTAGTCTGGAACATATTCCTCTGCCACCTAATTTTGTCTCAGTTGCAATTTGTATTTTTATGTGTGTGGGAATTTAGTTACATTTCTTGACCTTGGAGATGTGGCCCTCTGTAGAAGGTATCCTATGCATCCCAGCAGGGTACTCCCCTCTTGTCACCCAAGCTATATGCTCTAAGGGTTCCTTCTAAGAGAGCTGCATGCATCTGTCTGTTATGGTGGGATATGTGGACAGTCTGGTAAGTTTGGTTGGCCCTTAGTCTGGTTTGTTTCCAGGCCCTGCCTTGTGTGGGTGCTGCTGGCTGCTGTTCATTGGAGCCTGGTCACCAAGTGGCTGGTTGCAGAAACTTAGCAGGCCCCAGGGCTAGTGCTGGTGCAATAGTGGTCGGAGTCGGGATCCCAAAGACTCTGAGGCTGTTGCCCACCAGCTGGCAGGTGAACCAGATCCTGGGGTTACTGCCAGATTACTGGCAGGCACAGCTGGTTCCTGGAGTCTGTCTGCAGGGCCCAGGGACCCCAGAGTTTGTTTCAGATAGTTGTTGGTGGTGGGGGTGTGATTCCTGATAGAGTTGGGAATGGGATCCAGGGTATCCAGAAGGTTGTGTTTGCCTGCTAGTAGGCAGGGTCAGGGCCCAACTTGTCCCAGGGTAGTGTCTGGCCTGCATCACAGGATCATAGTTTTCTTGCTTCTGGTGTCTGCCCCTGGTGGGTGAGGCTGGTTCAGAGGCTTGTTCAGACTTCCTGGTGGGAGGGGCCAGTGCCTATCCACTGGTGGGTGGAGCTGGGTCTTGCCCTTCTGGTGGGCTGGACTGTGTCTAGGGACTGTATCTATAATGGCCCATCTCTAGTTACCCTGCCTCCCAGGTAATGAGCATAAAGGTGGCTGCAGGCTCTTTAGTCTTTAAGCAGCCTGTCTGTTGATGGGTGGGACTGTATCCCTGCTCAGTCAGTTATTTGGTCTCAAACTTCCCATTGCTGGAACCTACAGTCTGTTGGGTGGGGCCAGGTCTTCGTACTAATGATCCAAGATGTCAGCTGCCAGGAGTATTAACACAGCTGAATCTTCCCCAGTATACCTGCCACCGGTGTTTATGTCCTCATGGTGAGTTGCAGCTGCCCACCACCTCTCCAGGAGACTAAAAGACTAGTAGGTAGGTCTGGCCAAGGCTCCTATCAAATCACTACATTTTCCCTGGGTCCCAGTGCACATGAGATTTTGTGTGTGCCCTTTAAGAGTGAAGTCTCTATTTCTTCCAGTCCTGTGGGGCTCCTGCAATTAAGCTCCACTGGCTTTCAAATCTAAATGCTTTCAAGGCTCATCTTCCTGGTGCTGGAAGCCTGGGATGGGGACACTGACGTGGGGCTCAGCACTCTTACTCCTGTGACAGAACCTCTGCAATATAATTATTCTCTAGTTTGTGGGTCACCCAACCCGGGGGTTTGAGATTTGATTATATTGTAATTCCACCCCTCCTAACCATCTCATTATAGTTCCTTCTTTATGTCTTTACCCAAAGAAGAGCTTTTCTGGTAGGTTCCAGTCTTTTTCATTGATTGCTGTTCTGCAGATAGTTGTGATTTTGGTGTGCTCATGAGAGGAGGTGAACTCGGGGTCTTTCTACTCAGCTGTGGTGGTTGCTTTCCTCTATTTGTTTGATTTGTTCAAGTAAACAGCACAGGAATTTATTATCTGTATTGGGAACTAGAACAAAACCCCAAGTTCAGCTACAAATTAGACAACAAAGTGCCAAGGGGTTTCATCAGGTTTAAATAGTTGTAGATAAAAAGGGAAAGAGGACTGTACTATTAAAAGATTCTGAGGAATATTCCCTGTAAAAGGCTGATTGATTCCAGTCTAAAATCACCTCTTCATCACTCCATTCCTTCATTGTCCTGCAGGAAGTACTCAGAGCAATCTTCGTCTCTTTTCCCACAGGATAGTGGAATGGATCATTGACAGTGCGAAATTATAATAGGGTAGAACCTTTGTATTCTATTACAAGTTAATCACTCAAGGAATGTTACCTATAAGCTTAAATTATACATAATGGCCCATATCTAGTTACCCTGCCACCCAGCAATGAGCATTAATGGAAATACCTTTGTTTAGCTCACTGGAAACCACCTGACCAAGCCCACTTGTGAATGGCTGCAGGAAGGACAGAATTAAAACATCTCCTCCAGAGTCTAGGCAGAACCAGGACTTTACCCCTTCCTCTTTTAAATAGTATAAAGGAAGCCTGAATCCTAACTTGGGGAAGACAGTTCTTTGAGACACTAGTCCACCATCTTCTCATTCTGCTCACTTTCCAAATAAAGTCATTATTCCTTGTCCCAACCACATGTCTCGATTTATTGGCCTGTTGTACAATGAGCAATATGAGCTTGGACTTAGTAACAAGGTTTTCTGTTTGCCTTTTGTCCAGATAAATTTACAATATCTGGTTGAAGGGACTTCCCCAGAAGGGAAGACCCTTCCAGAACTTCTAATCAACGTATTTGTTACCACCTTTCCATGGCTCACACTCCGCATGTCCTCACTGCCTCCCTTACCCAGGTGAGATTCCATGATTTATCATAACCTTTCCCATTTGACTGCTCACTCTCCCCCTCACTTAACACCCTCACTTTAGGATGGTGTCAGGTAGGGGCATTTCTCTCCAGTTCAAAAAAATGACCATTTTGGCTCTAATCAGTAGCCCAAGGAGATATTGTTTTTATTTTAAAAATTATTTCATTAAAGGGAGGAGGGAGCCCATACTGTCATCAAATGAGAGTTGCTCTTTTCCTTTTCTCTATCAAGTTTATCTTGAGGTAAATTATCCTGTATATACTATGCAACTGATACCTGCATTTGATTTAAACCACCAATGGCAGGTGTTAAAGACAGCAGGCTCATTAACCAGTTTTTCAGTTCTTTGGGGCAAATACAGTATCATGATTAAGTGTAATCAATGCAGTTAGGAGCAAACAGCAAATATTTTCTGCATGAATTACTGATTGAATTCATTTTTACTATTCAGTATGAGAAAATACCTAACAGAAAAATGGAGTCTGGTGTAACAAAGTATGTGTTTGGTTTTGTGACACTATCTTTCCTTGAACAAATTAGAAGTTTAGAAGGAAGAATGGAGGAAATACAAAATAGAGACCAGGAAGGAGAAACTAGGAAGAGTAGGATATGCAAGGATACAGGTGTTCAAAGGAAGCCAGGTCTTCAGAGGAAGAAAACAGGACTATGTATTTAAAAGACAACAATCCTGACCTTTCATTGAATATCTTTGCTGTCTCCCTCCCACATGCTGACAAAATGTCTTAAACGTGTTCTACAATGTGTTCTGAAGTATAACCTTAAGCAGCTGTCCTATAAGCACAGAACTGAACACCTTCATTGTGTATTCTTCCTTCACTGAGAAAGATTGTCTTGCCTTATTTTTACATACATTCACACACAGAGAGAGAGGTTGGGGTGAAAATGGGAGGGAGAGAGATTGAGAATGCACATACTGTGACCTTGTGAGACAATTTTAGTGTAGTAGTTATGAGTACAGAATCTAGAAATAGATGGTTAAGTTTGAGTCCTGACTGTTGCTTGCTAGCTCTGAGCCTTAGGCAAGTTACTTAACCTTTTTGCCTCATATGTAAAATGAGGATAATAATTGTGCCTGCCCATAGCATGAAGATTACATGAAAAATATAATACACTTAGATCAGTGCTTGCCACCCGGTTAGTGCTATTTAATTTTTTAACGTAGTTTAATAACAAGATTCTATCTTGTGTGCATTATCTAGGCACTGCTGGGTGGAAAGATCTATTGCAGGAATTATTAAGGAGATCAATGAAAAGGGAAATGGTAAGGATTCACTGGGCATGGCAAAGCTTCACTCAAGCACCTAAAAATCTATTTCAGTTAATAGAGAGTGTAGGTAAATACCATCAATGCTATGTAATTTTAATTGAGACCTTTAAATCTAGTGCCAGCATAGACTATAAATGCAGATTCCAAAAGTAGCAAAAGGGATTTGTTAATGTCTACAGACATTTCTTTTCATGCCCCTGCACTAGAAAGGCAAATAAAGTGAAACATCCAGAAAAAGAGTCAGCATGCTGAGACACTGAGAGTTCTGGTTGTATTTGATCCTTTCCATATTCAAAAGGTAAATGATTCTTCCTTCCAATGGGTTAGTCATCAAATAAGAATTGACAGATGCTACCACGCGGTCACCACAAGCTCTGAGGGGAGGATGCCCAGTTCCTATTCCGCTTGGTAATTATATCTGGTTGGGGGAAAGGCTCTACACACATCAAACAACTAGAACCATTACATGGCCATGTGGGTCAGGACCACCGGGTCTGAGTGGGGTCAGGGACAGTTGGTTGCTCTTGCCCATCACACTTGGATCTGTGTGATGGCAGGACTACAGTTCCTGGAGGCCGGCTTGATTCGGTTGTGTGTTCCCCATGCATTCAGTGAGGGGAGCTGAATGTGACAGGATCTCAGCCCTGCCAGGTGATGCAGCCACTGGTCACAGGGTCCCCCGACTCAGTTGGTGCTTCATTTGAGGTCCAGGAGAAGGCACTCACCTCCTCCCTGATGACCACAACCACCTTCTCATCAGTGGAGTGGGTACGAAAACCAAGCACCCAGCAGCAGGACCACAGACAACAGTTTACTGAATAGTACTTATTTCTGCACCCTGACGGACCCTGTGGCCCTACCTGTGGCTCAGCCCTTCATCCTTGCCACACCTGAACTGGCAGGGCAGGTAACATGGGCTGCAGGCCCCCTCCACTCTCCTGCTGCCCACTGAACTGGTTCAGCCCCATGCTCACTGCTTAACACCTGGCCTGGTGGCTGCCCCAGGAGAGAGGCCCTGGCTGGCCATGAGGCAGGGCAGGGCCCAGGACCTGCCACCTGTCACCCTGGATTCCACATGGTTCCATGTAGTTCCTCCATTGCTTCCATGCACATCCTCCACCACAGGCTTGAACTATTTCTAAAGTTTTTCCTAGGAGCTACAATGTTGAATCATTATTCCACTTGTTCTCTTATCTCATTTTGAATGCAAAGATCAAGCCACTGTGTCATTTGAGTTCACATTCCAATCCTTCATTTCGTCTTCTCTCCCTCTGTTGCCATTACACTACTAGTCATGACATCTTAGAGAAAATTCTTCATTTGTCTTGATTTATTTACAGGATGGAGCAGAAAGTCGATTTTGATAAGGAATTGTATGTACTGTCACAATATATATAATTTCATGGTGTGGGAGAGGTCATCCACTTCAACTGCCTGTGCATAAAACTGAACCTCCATAAAATATTTCGATTGGTTTCTCTTTTTATCCACCTCTCTGGACCATCTTGCTAAATATCCACCATTAAGGGAAGTGACAACTTCATTGTAGGAGGCCTGGAGACAGAACTAAATATAAACCAATCATTTTATATCCTAGAGATTTTTTTCTTTTGGAGCAATATGCACTGGAAAATAAAACAAAATATATAAACTAAAAAATTTAGTACAAGGGGAATGCAAAAAAAGCCTATGACGACTCTTCTTGTCTAGTTAATCTTCCCAGAACTGCCAGTTACCCTCACAAAACCCAGGTTTTTTTATAGGTCCTTCCAGAGATTGTGTGCGTGTGTGTGTGTGTAATACAAATGAAAACAAAGTGTACATACTTCACAGCATCTTGTTTTTATTCACTTTGATAATAATTTGATAGAGATCATATTAAATCTGTAGATTGCTTTGGATAATATGGCCATTTTAACAATACTAATTCTTCCAGTAAAAGACCATGTGATATCTTTCCATTTCTTTGAATCATTTTAAATTTCCTTTATCAATGTTTTATAGTTCCCAGGATATAAATCTTTTAAACTTGTGGTCAAGTTTATTCCTAAGAAATTTTTTGATACAATTTTTAAAGGGATTGTTTTTGAAAAAGATATTGCTGTGATTTATGTCAAAAAGTGTTCTGCATATGTTTTCCAATAGCAGTTTTATACTACCTGGTCTTACATTTAGGTCTTTAATCCATTTTGAGTTTATTTTTGTGAATGGTGTTAGAGAATGTTCTACTTTTCATTCTTTTACATGTAGTTGTCCAGTTTTCCCAGCACCATTTATTGAAGAGACTGTTATATAGTCTTGCCTCTTTTGTCATAGATTATATGACATTATAGAGTCTTGCCTCTTTTGTCATAGATTTTCTCCATTATACAGTCTTGCCTCTTTTCTCATAGATTAATTGCCCATAAGTGCATGGGTTTATTTCTGGGCTTTGTATCCTTTTCCATTGATCTATATTTCTCTTTTTGTGTCAGTACCATACTGTTTTGATGACTGTAGCTTTGTAGTATAGTCTGAAGTCAGGGATCCTGATTCCTCCAGTTCTGTTCTTCTTTCTCAAGATTGCTTTGGCTATTTGGGGTCCTTTGTGTCTCCAAACAAGTTTAAATTTTTTTTTGTTCTAGTTCTGTGAAAAATACCACTGGTAATTTGATAGGGATTGCATTGAATCTGTAGATTGTCTGAGGTAGTGTAATCATTTTGACAGTATTGATTCTTCCAATCCAAGAACATGGTATATCTTTCCATTTGTTTGTTACATCTTCAGTTTCTTTCATCAGTGTCATAGTTTTTGGAGTACAGGAATTTTGCCTCCTTAAGTAGGTTTATTCCTTGATATTTCATTCTTTTTGATGTGAGGGTAAATGTGATCATTTCCTTAATTTCTCTTATCTTTAATTATTAGTGTACAGAAATGCAACAGATTTCTGTGTTTTAATTTTATAACCTGCAACCTTACCAAATTCATTGATGATCTCTAGTAATTTTCTGGTAGTGCCTTGAGGATTTTCTATGTATAGTATCATGTCATCTGCAAGCAGAGACAGTTTTACTTCTTCCTTTCCAATTTGGATTCGTTTTATTTCTTTTTCTTCTCTGATTGATGGGGTTAGGACTTCCAAAACTATTTTGAGTAGAAGTGGCCAGAGTGAGCATTCTTGTCTTGTTCCATATCTTAGAGGGAATGCATTCAGCTTTTCACCATTGAGTATGATGTTAGCTGTGAGTTTGTCATATATGGCCTTTATTTTTGTTATGTTCCCACTATGCCCACTTCCTGGAGAGTTTTTATCATAAGTGGATGTTGAATTTTATCAAAAGACTTTTATGCATCTATTAAGATGATCATATGATTTTTATTCTTCAGTTTGTTAAGGCAGTGTATCAGGTTGATTTGTGGATATTGAAAAAACCTTGCATCCTGGGGGTAAAACCCACTTGATCATGGTGTATGATCCTTTTCATGTATTGTTGGATTCAGTTTGCTTATGTTTTGTTGAGAATATTTGCATCTATGTTCATCAGTGATATTGGCCTATAATTTTCCTTTTTTTGTGATATTTTCATCTGGTTTTGGCAGCAGGGTGATGGTGGCCTCATCGAATGAGTTTGGAAGTGCTCCTTCCTCTGAAAGTTTTTAGAGTAGTTTCAGAAGGACAGGTGTTAACTCTTCTCTAAATGTTTTGTAGAACTCTCCTGTGAAGCCATCTGGTCCTGGACTTTAGTTTGCTGGGCGTTTTTAATCACAGATTTAATTTGAGTATTTGTAATTGGTCTGTTCATATTTTCTATTTTTTCCTGGTTCAGTCTTGGGAGATTGTACCTTTCTAAGAATTTGTCCATTTCTTCTAGGTTGTCAATTTTATTGGCCTATAGTTTCCTATAGTAATCTTTTATGGTTCTATTTCTGTGGTGTCAGTAGTAACTTCTTTTTCATTTACAATTTTACTGATTTGCATCCTTCCCCGCCCTTTTTTGATAAATCTAAGGGTTTATTCAGAAAAAAATCTAAGGGTTTATAAATTTTCTTTATTTTTTAAAGAACCAGCTTATAGTTTCATATTTTCTATTGTCTTCTTAGTCTCTATTTCATTTTTTTCTGCTCCGTCCATTATGATTTCTTTCTTTCTACTAACATTGGGTTTTACTTCTTTCACTAGTTGCTTTAGGTGTAAGGTTAGGTTGTTTATTTAAGATTTTTCATGTTTCCTGAGTTAAGCTTGTATTGCTATTAACTTTCCTTTTAGAACTGTTTTGCTGCATCCTGTACATTTTGGTTCATTGTGTTTTCATTTTCATTTGTCTCCAGGTATTATTTTAATTTCTTCTTTGATTTCTTCAGTGATCCATTGGTTGTTTAGTAGCATATTGTTTAGCCTCCACATGTTTTTTGCAGTTTTTTTCTCATAATTGATTTCTAGTCTCATAGCACTGGGGTAGGAAAAGCTGCTTATATGTTTTCAATTTTCTTAAATTACCAAGGCTTGTTTTGTGGTCCAGCATATGATCCACCCTGGATAATGTTCCATGTGCACTTGAAATGAATGTGTATTTTGCTGTTTTTGGATGGAAAGCTCTGTAAAGATCAATTAAGTCCTTTGGTCTAAAGTGTCATTTAAGGCCTGTGTTTCCTTGCTGATTCTCTGTCTGGATGATCTGTCCATTGATGAAACTAGAGTGTTACAATCCCCTATTATTACTGTGTCACTGTTAATTTCTCCTTTTATGCTTGTTAACATTTGCCTTATATACTGAATTGTTCCTGGGTTGGGTGTGTATATATATATATATATATATATATTTAAATTTGTTATATCTTCTTCTTGGATTGATTCCTTGATCATTATGTTGTGTCCTTCTTTGTCTCTGGTAACATTCTTTTTTTAAAGTCTATTTTGTCTGATATGAGTATGGCTACTCCAGCTTTCATCTGATTTCCTTTCGTGTGGAATATCTTTTTCTGTCCTCTCACTTTAAGTCTGTATGTGTCTCTAGATCTGAAATAGGTCTCTTGTAGAGAGCATATATACTGTTCTTATTTTTGTATCCATTCAGCCAGTCTGTGTCTTTTGGTTGGGACATTTAATCCATCTACATTTAATGTAATTACTGATATGTATGTTCTTATTGCCATTTTGTTAATTGTTTTGGATTTGTTTTTATGGGTCTTTTTCTTTTCTCTTTTCTCCTCTCTTGTTATTTGATGTTTATTTTTAGTGTTGTGTTTGAATTTCTTTTTGTCTTTATATCTATTATAGATATTTGGTTACCATGAGGTTTTGATATAGCTCTCTCTCTCTCTCTCTCTCTATATATATATATATATACACACACACACACACACACACACACACACACACACACACACGATTGTTTTAAGTTGCTGATGTCCTAAGTTCAAATGCATTTCAAATAGTCTGCATTTGTACTATCATCCTCTCACAATTACTCATTTAGATATATATTTGTGTGTGGATGATTTGCTACCTTTACTGTATATTTGCCTTTACCAGTGAGATTTTTCCTTTCATAATTTTCTTTTTTCTAGTTGTGGCCATTTATTTTCCACCTAGAGAAGTTCCTTTTAGCATTTGTTGTAAAGCTAGTTTGGTGATTCTGAATTTTTTTAGCTTTTGCTTGTCTGTAAAGCTTTTGATTTCTCCATCAAATCTGAATAAAAGCCTCACTGGGTAGAATATTCACGGTTGTAGGTTTTTCCCTTTCATCACTTGAAACATATCTTGCCACTCCCACTGGCTTGCAGAATTTCTGCTGAAAAATCATCTTATAACCTCATGGGGATTCCCTTGTGTTATCTGTTGCTTTTAATATTTTCTCTTTATCTTTAATTTTTGTCAATTTGATTACTATGTGTCTCTGTATGTTCCTCCTTTGGGTTAATCCTTTATGGAACTCTCTGCACTTCTTGGACTTGGGTGACTGTTTCCTTTCCCATGTTAGGGAAGTTTTCAGCTATTATCTTTTCACATATTTTCTCAGACCTTTTCTCTCTCCCTTATCCTTCTGAGACCCCTATAATGCAATATTGATGTGTTTCACTTTGTCCCAGAGATCTCTTAAACTGTCTTTTCATTCTTTTTTCTTTATTCTGCTCTGTGACAATGATTTCTACCACTCTGTCTTCTAGCTCACTTATTCATTCTTCTGACTCATTTTTTCTGCTATTGATTCCTTCTAGTGTGTTTTTCATTTCAGTTATTGTATTCTTGAGCTGTGTTTGGTTGTTCTTTATATTTTCTCTTTGTTAAAACTTCTTGTAACTTCTCGTTCTGTGCATCCATTCTTTTCCTGAGTTCTTGGATCATCTTTATGATCATTACTCTGAAGTCTTTCTCAGGTAGATTGCCTATCTACACATCACTTACTTGCTCTTCTGGGGGTTTATCTTGTTCCTTCATCTGGAACATATTCCTCTGCCAACTCATTTTGTCTAAATTTCTTATTTGTATTTTTATGTATGTGGAAGGTTAGATGTTTCTCAACCTTGAAGAAGTGGCCCTCTATATGGGGTGTCCTACTTGCCCCAGCAGTGCACTCCCTTCTCATCACCCAAGGGCCAGGCACCAGCTGGTCCCAGTGTAGTTTCTGATCTACATTTGCAGCCTTGTTCTTCAGTCTGCAGGATTGTAGTTTTCTTGCTTCTGTGTCTTCCCCAAGGTGAGTGAGGCTGGTCTAGAGGCTTGTGGAGGCTTCCTTCTGGGAGGGGCTGGTGCCTGCCCACTGGTGGGTGGAGCTGGGTCTTGGCTCTCTGGTGAGCAGGGCCATGTCAAGGGGGATGTCTAGAGGCAGCTGTGGGCTCAGGAAATCTTTAGGCAGCCTGTCTGTTGATGGGTGGAGCTGTGTTCTTGCCCTGTTGGTTGGCTGGCCTGAGGTGTCCCAGCACAGGAGCCTACAGGCTGTTGGGTGGGGCCTGGTCTTGGTGCCAAAATGTTGGCTCCAGGAGACCTCATGCCAGTGTATACTCCCTGGTACCTCTGCCAGCAGTGTCCTGTCCTCACAGTGAGCCACAGCCATCCTCCACCTCCTCAGGAGACCCTTGAAGGCCAGCAGGTAGGTCTGGTCTAAGATCCTATGAAGTCACTGCTTTTGCCCTGAGTCCCAGTGTGCGTGAGAACTTGTGTTCTCCCTCCAAGAGTGGAGTCTCTGTTTCCTCCAGTGTTGTGGAGCTCATGCACTCCAGCCTCACTGGCCTTCCAAACCAAATGCTCTGGGGGTTTCTCCTTCCAATCCAGAACCCCAGGCTGGGGTGCCTGCAATGGGGCTCAGAACTCTCACTCCTGTGTGAGAACTTCTGTGATATAATTGTTCTCCAGTTGGTGCATCACCCACCCAGGGGGTGTGAGATTTGATTATATCACAACTGTGTCCCTCCTACCATCTTGTATCTATTTTTTTCAAATGCCCATACATTCATCTTGGCTTAGAACTAACGTGTGAGATAGGATTTTTTTTATAATATTGTTTTACATGATAAGTAGTGAATTCTTACTCATAGGCCCCAAAGAAAACATAATTTTTTTCTTTCTAAAAGTTTCAGAAGTGAGAAAATGAGTGTTTATGACTATGCATTTTTTCTAAATACAGAATGTAAATGATAGCCGTAAATGGAAATCATTTTGCAATCAGAGAGAAAATATAGCACCATTACAGCTACTAAATAGAAAAAAGTGGAATAGAGTTACTTCCTTGCCCAAAAAAGAAAAGAAATCTAAACATTGCCTATATCTAAAACTGTATTTATAGTACCTATCCACATTTAAACCCATTCACGTGTCACTACCAAAGGAAAAAAAAAATGTGTGTTTCTTGAACACCAAGAGTCTTGGGGATTTTTCTTTTCCACTACAAATCCTCCAGAAAACCTCTTAGAATTCCTGTCCTTGAAGAAGGAGTCAAATTAGACAGTGAGAAATAACCCTCAATGAAGGTGAGATGGGCCCTCTCTAATCTAGTAGTTTACTGTCCATTTCTAACAGTACCTGTCTATATTCTCATAGCTATAAAAAATGAGATTTATCAGGTAAAGAAAATCATTCAGATTTTCAGGTGCCAGATAAAAAACATGGTTATTCTCTGGAGTTTCTTTACTAGGAATAAGACTAGTATTACTAGGAAAGACTAATTTCTTTACTAGGAATAAGACTCATTCTACATTCTGGTGGTTCTCAGTAATTTTTAGCTGTTTTCCATGAGAAGGAATTGTATGTATCAGCACAAGGCAGTCTTCTGAAATGATGGTAACAGCAGACAGAGTCTCAATAAACTCTGGCTTGGTACTCCCAACACCATTCTAAATTAAGAGCATGACATTGTCATACAGCAATTTTTTAAAAAATAAATCAAGTAAGGCTATAAAACAGACATATCAAAGGGCAAGATATTTTTATTCAAATAAACCTGTTTAATGAATTGTTCAGATATTTATTTATGCAACAAGTATTTATCAAGAAACTTCTATGTGCCAAACATTGATTTAGTGGTGGGGATACAATAATGAACAATGAAAAATGACCCCACACAAGTCCCAACCCTTTTGGAGTGCATTCTTTGGTAGGGTTGACTGGCAATAAACGAGGTAAAGAAGTGAAAAACACATGATAGTAATAAGTGGTAAAAGAAAAAAAATGTAGATGAGAAAACTTGAGGGCCATGATGAAATTTTAGATTAGGTGATCAGAGAGGACCTCATTGAAAAGTCAAGAAAATGAAATGAGAATCAAAACACTTCAGCTAACTTCATAATTACCCCCTCTCCCACCTTCAAGGACACAACTGCAAGGGAGAAGAAAACTATAACACAACATACTAATTTGAACTATGCACATGTGTGCACAATACAACTTAAGAAATAAAACCTTACAGATACTAATATAAAATCCCATATAATTAATGTTCTACCACTGTTTTATCCCACATTAAAAAGTAATCAGTATTCTTAATTTGGTGTTTATCACATCTATAATTTTTACTTTTTCTACATAGGATTGTATTTCTAAACCACAAGTGAAATCAAACTGTATGCATCCTTCTGTAACTTGTCTTTATTCAACATTACATATTTTCAGGGTTATCTCTATCAACAAAAATATTTCTAAGTCATTAATTTTAAACTGCTCTATAGACTTTTGTGGAATGACCATCTATTCTCTTGTTAGTTAATGGTCATTTAACTGTTTATTTCTGATATAGAGAGTGCAGTTGACTTACTTGAAAAGTTAATATGTATCTCTACCTTATTGATCATTTTAATTTTCAGTATAGACAATCATGTCATCTATAATACTTTGTTACTTCCTTTCTGATCAATGTGTATCTCTACCTTATTGATCATTTTAATTTTCAGTATAGACAATCATGTCATCTACAATACTTTGTTACTTCCTTTCTGATCATTAGACATTTTATTTATCTGTCATGTTTTACTCTTCTGGCTAAAACTTCTGGTACAGTGTTGAAAAGAAATGGGCATAACAGTCATACATGTTTTGTTCCTATCTTTAAAAGAAATGCTTCAATATTTCATCATGTGATGTTATGGTTATTTGCTAGTTATGTTTGGTTTAGGAAGTTCTCTTCTTTTTTGAATTGAAGTATAGTTGGTTTACAATGTTGTGTCAATTGCTGCTGTACAGCAAAGTGATTCAGATTATACACATATATATATAATTTTTCATATATTTTTCCCATTATGGTTTATCACAGGATATCAAATATAGTTCCCTGTGCTATACAGTAGGACCTTGTTGTTTATCCATCCTATATATAATAGTTTGCATCTGTGAACCCCAAACTCCCAATTCATCCCTGCCCCAGCACCCCCCTGACAACCTCAGGTCTGTTCTCCATGTCTGTGAGTTTGTTTCTGTTTCATAGATAGGTTCATTTGTGTCATATTTAGGTACCACATATAAGTGATATGATATGGTATTTATCTTTCTCTGTCTGACTTATTTCACTTAGTATGATAATCTCTATGTCTATCCACATTGCTGCAAATGGTATTATTTCATTCTTTTTTTATGTCTGGGTAGTATTCCATTGTATATAGGCACCACATCTTCTTTATCTATTCATCTGTTGATGGACATGTGGGTTGTTTCCATGTCTTGCCTATTGTAAATAGTGCTGCTATGAACATTGGGGTGCATGTATGTGTCTTTTGAATTATAGTTTTGTCCAGATATATGCCCAGGAGTGGGATTGCTGGATCATATGGCAACTCTATTTTTAGTTTTTTAAGGAACATACATACTGTTTTTTATAGTGGCTGCACCATCTTACATACCCACCAACAGTGTAGGAGGGTTCCCTTTTCTCCACACCCTCTCCAGCATTTGTTATTTGTAGACTTTTTAATGATTGCCATTCTGACTGGTGTGAAGTGTTACCTCATTGTAGTTTTGATTTGCATGTCTCTAATAATTAGTGATGTTGAGCATCTTTTAGTGTGCCTATTGGCCATCTGTATGTCTTCTTTGGAGAAATGTCTATTTAGGTCTCCTGACCATTTTTTTTTGATTCAGTTGTTTGTTTTTTGCTATTGTTGTTGAGTTGTATGAGCCTTTTACATGTTTTGGAAATTAAGTCATTTTCAGTTGCATCATTTGCAAATATTTTCTCCCTGTCTATAAGTTATGTTTTCATTTTGTTTATAGTTTCCTTTGCTGTGCAAAAGGTTGTTTGATTATGTCCCATTTGTTTATTTTTGCTTTTGTTTCTATTACCTTGGGAGACTGACCTAAGAAAACATTGCTATGATTTATGTCAGAGAATGTTTTCCCTATGTTCTCTTGTAGGAGTTTTATGGTGTCATGTCTTATATTTAAGTCTTTAAGCCATTTTGAGTTTGTGTGTGTGTGTGTGTGTGTGTGTGTGTGTGTGTGTGTGTATGGTGTGAGGGTGTTCTAACTTCCTTAATTTATATGGGGTTCTCCAGCTTTCCCAACACCACTTGCTGAAGAGGCGTTTTTCCCATAGTATATTCTTGCCTCCTCTGTCAAGTGTTAATTGACCATATGTGTGTTTGTTTATTTCTGGGCTCTCTAATCTGTTCCATTGATTCCTATGTCTGTTTTTGTGCCAATACCATGCTGCTTTACTTACTTTAGTTTTGCAGCATTGTCTGAAGTCTGGGAGGGTTATGCCTCCTGCTTTGTGCTTTACCCTCAGGATTGACTTGGCAATTCTGGGTCTTTTATGGTTCCATATAAATGTTAGGATTATTTGTTCTAGTTCTGTAGAAAAATGTCATGGTTAGTTTGATAGGGATTGTATTAAGTCTGTAGATTGCTTTGGGTAGTACGACCATGTTAACGATGTTAATTCTTCCTATCCAAGAGAGTAGAATATCTTTCCATTTCTTTGAATCATCTTCAATTTCCTGTATTAATGTTTTATCATGCTCAGATCTTTCACCTCATTGGTCAGGTTTATTCTTAAGTATTTAATTTTTGGATGTGATTTTTAGAAGGATTGTTCTTTTACATTCCCTTTCTGATATTTCATTGTTAGTGTAAAGAAATGCAATCAACTTCTGTATGTTAATCTTGTATCATGCTACCTTTTTGAATTTGTTTATCAGTTCTAGTAGTTTTAGTTTGGAGTCTTTAGGGTTTTCTTTATATAGTATCATGTCATCTGCATGTAATGACAATTTTACCTCTTCCCTTCCTATTTGGATACCTTTTCTTTCTTTTTCTTGTCTGATTGCTGTGTCTCAGACTTCCATTACTATGTTGAATAGAAGTGGTGAGAGTGGGTATCCTTGTTCCATATTTTAGCAGGAAGGCTTTCAGCTTTTCACCATTGAGTATTAAGTTGGCTGTAGGTTTGTCATAAATAGCTTTTATTATGTTGAGATATGTTCTCTCTATATCTACTTTGGTAAGAGTTTTTAAAAACTTTTTATCATGAATGGATGTTGGATTTTATCAAATGCTTTTTCTGCCTGTACTGAGATTATTGTGTGGTTTTTGTCTTGTCTTCATGTGGTTCATCACATTGGTTGATTTCAATATGTTGAACCATCCTTGTGACACTGGGATGAATCCAACTTGGTTGTGGTGTATGATCTTCTTTATATGTTGTTGGATTCAGTTTGCTAATATTTTGAGGATTTTTGCATCTATATTCATCAAAGATATTGGCCTGTAATTTTCTTTTTTGATAGCGTCTTTGGTTTTGGTATCAGGGTGAAGGTGGCTTCACAGAATGTTTTTTGGAGTGTTCCCTCCTCTTTAACCTTTTGGAAAAATTTGAGAAAGATCGATACAAGTTCTTTTTTTATCTGTTTGGTAGAATTCGCCTTTGAAGATATCTGGTCCTGTACTTTTGTTTGTAGGGAGTTTATTTATTTTTTTTATTACAGATCCTATTTCACTTCTAGTGATTGGTCTGTTCACATTATCTGTTTCTTCTTGATTCAATTTTGGTGAGCTCTTATGTTTCTAGAAACTTGTCCATTTCTTCTAGGTTGTCAAATTTGTTGGCAATTAATTGCTCATAATATTCTCTTATGGTTTTTTGTATTTCTGTGATATCGGTTGTTATTTCTCCTTTTTCATTTCTTTTGTTTATTTGGGTCCTCTCTCTTTTCTTCTTGTTGAGCCTGCACAGAGTTTTGTCAATTTTGTTTACCCTTTCAAAGAATGAGCTCTTGGTTTTATTGATTTTTTTCTATTGTTTTTTAAAACTCTATTTTCTCTCTGATTTTGATTTCCTTCCTTCTACTGACTTTAGGTTTTGTTTATTCTTCTTTTTCCAATTCTTTTAGGTGGTTATTTATTTGGCCTGTGTCGCTATGAACTTCTTTCTAAGAACTGCCTTTGCTGAAACCCATACATAGAGTTTGTATGGTTCTGTTTTCATTGTCATTTGTCTCAAGGTATTTTTTAATTTCTTCTTTGATTTCATCATTTACCCATTGGTTTTTTAGTAGCATGTTGTTTAGTCTCCATGTAATCGTCTTTTCTAATTTCTTTTTCTGTGGTTGATTTCTAGTTTCATACAATTCTGGTCAGAAAAGAGGATTGAAATAATTTCTATAGTCTTAAAAATGTTGAGGCATGTTTTATGTCCTAGTTTGTTGTCAATCCTAAAAAATATTCCGTGTGCACTTGAAAAGAAAGTGTGTGCTGGATTTTTTTTGTGTGTATGGTGGGGGTGTGGGGGTGTGGATGTAATGTCCTGAAAGTATCAATTAAGTCTAACTTCTATTGTGTCATTTAGGATCTCTGTTGCCTTACTGATTTTCTGTCTAGAAGATCTCTCCATTGATGTGAGCAGAGTGTTAAAGTCTCCTACTATCATTGTATTCCCATAAATATTTTCCTTTATGTCTGTTAGTATTTGCTTTACTTATTTTGGTGCTCCTATATTGGGTGCATATATGTTGACAACTGTAATATTCTCTTTTTGTATTGATCCTTTTATCATTATACAGTGTCCTTCTTTATCTTTCTTTATGGCCTTTCTTTTAAAGTCTACTTTGTCTGAGTATTGCAACCCCCACTTCTTGTCATTTCCTTTTTATGAAATATCTTTTTACAACCCCAAATTTTCAATCTATGCGTGTCCTTTGTCCTAAAGTGAGTATCTTTTAGGCAGCATATTGTAGGCTCTCTTTTTTTTTTAAATCCAGTCTGCCACTCTTTGTCTTTTGATTGAAGCATTTAGTCCATTGACATTTGAGGTAATTATCAATAGATACGTATTTGTTGCCATTTTATACCTTGTTTTCCAGTTGATTCTGTATTTCTACTTTTATCCTTTTTGTTTTTCCATTTGTGTTTTAATGACTTCCTTTTGTATTATGTTTGTGTGTTCTTCTTTTTGGTTTTTGTGAATCTGTTATATGTTTTTGATTTGTGGGTATGCTATTTTTCAAGTATGCTAACCACTTCCTATTTCTACTTGCTTTAAATTATAGTCATTTAGACTCAAATGCATTCTAAAAGAAAGAAGAAAAAAATCTACGTTTTCTTACTATCTTCCTCCAGATTATATTATTTTGATGTCTTGTTTTACATTTTCATGTTTATCCTTTTGCTGTTCATTGTGATCATCATTGCTTTCAAAAAATTTTTATTTAAGAAAAATCTGTATACTGGCTTATTTAAGTGATTTACTTTCCAATTGTGATTTTCTCTTTCCTATAGCTTCTTCTTTTCTGTTTAGAGAAGACCTTTCAATATTTCTTTTAGGATAGGTTTATTATTGCTGTATTCTTTTCATTTTTGCTTGTCTGAGAAATTCTTTATCTCTCCTTCTATTCTAAATGATAATCTTTACTGGGTAAAGTATCCTAAGTTTCAGACTTTTTCCTTTCAGGCCTTTGAATATATCTTGCCACTCCCTTCTGGCCTGCAACATTTCTGTAGAGGAATCAGCTGATAACCTTATCGGGGGGGTCCCTTGTAATTAACTCTTCTTTTATCTCTTGCTGACTTTAGAATCCTCTCTTTATATCTTTTGCCATTTTAATTATAGCACATCTTGGTGGAGGTCTGTTTGGGTTCATCTTGTTTGGGACCCTCTGTGCTTCCTGTCCCTGGATATCTGTTTCCTTCTTTAGGTTTGGGGGTTTTCAGCCATAATTTCTTCAAATACATTTTCAATCCCCTTTTCTCTTCTTCTCCTTCTGGAATTCCTATTTCGCACAGATTGACCCACTTTATATTATCCAATAGTCTCCTATGTTGCTTTTGTTTGTTTGTTTTGGGCATTCTGTCTGCTGTTATTGGGTGATTTCCATTATTCTATATTCCATATCACTTATTCATTCTTCGGCATTATTCATTCTGCTATTCATTGCCTTTAGCTCAGCTTTCATTTCATCTCAGCAAAAGAGTTTTCTAATTCTTCTTTGCTCTTTATAGTTTCTAGTTCCTTTTCATAATAATCTGCATTTCTACTGATAGTCTTTCTTAATTCCTTCAGTATTTTCATTATCTCCTTTTCAAACTTGGTGTCTACCAAACTAAAGATGTCTGTTTCATTTTTTTTCAAGGGAGTTCTCTTGACCTTTTAACTCAGAGTGGTTCCTCTAATTCTTCATTTTACTTATTTCTCTTCCTCTGTGATTTTAGGAGAAATGGTTATCTACTGTGGTCTTAGAGGGCTATTTATATGTGGGAGCATCCCTGTGTATCCTCTGTTGGTTTAGTATTTTGGTTCAAGGGCTGTTTTTAGTATGGTTGTCTGCCAACTCTTTCCTCAGTGTGTCATGGCCATTATCCCCTTGATAAGGGGAGTATGACTGGTGTTGTGGTGACCAGAGCCTACACTAGATGTTGATCAGGTCATCCTCTTTGCTCTGTGGTTGTCACAGCCCTGTCTCAGGTAGGGTCTGCTCCCTAATTGTTGGAGTAGAAGCCCCCAGATTCATTTCTGAGCCGTGTTTCTGATCTGCAGTGTGAGGTAAGTGGTATCGGAGGGCTCCCACTGGGAAAGAAACTACTGAGTATTCCTCCACCGGAGCTGTCCACTGGGGAGTGCACTCTGCTGTGCCACCTGTCACAAAGTACACTGTTGTTGGTGCTTCCCTTCGCCCCTCCTCAACGCCAGTAATTGGCCCTTGTGTCACTCAGGTATTGTTTTCACAAGGCCGCCAGTGAATATCCGCTGATGTCAAGTCCCTGGACTGCAGTCGTCGTGCACCTGGACCCACTATGGGAGCTATGGAAGCAGCTCAGACCCTGGCCCAGCCTAGCCCAGCCCCCATGTGCACACACCCACAATGTCCACACCTGCTAAGGCCAAATCCATCTCAGCCACAGGAGCACCTTTTGTCTGCTCTGATGCCCCGCAGGCACCTAGTTCACAAAGCCAGTGGTGGCTTGCACAGCTGTGGGGAGAGATTTCAGTTCTACTTCCTAAATTGTGTGGCCCCTGGGACTCAGCTATGATTTCAGCCCAGCCTCTCTCTGTGGGCCACCCGCTGGCACCTGCTTCAGGAGCCTGCTGAGGCGGCAGCTGGTACGTACACTCCCAGAGCCCACTGAGGTGGTGACTGGTGTGCAAAGAGGCTGCTGACGTGGGCTCCACCCCTCCCTTCATGTGCCACTTAACAGTGGTGCTTCACTTCTGTGGCAGGCCCTGGCTTCTTCCGTGTACACCCCTGGTTGCAGCCATACCATGCTCCAGCCCCTTCAGGCTGTCTCCGTGCAGCCAACCCCAGTCCTCTCCCTGGGTCTGTCCTCTAAACCCCGAGTTTCAGCACCCAGCCCCTGCCCTTACCAGGTGGACGCACATCTGCTGTTGGGAGCACAGGAGAGTGGCACAGACCATCTGTGCAGGTCTCTCTTGTTCTGCCTGCTGCAAACTTATTGTTGTGCTCTCCACTGAGCCTCTGAAGCTCTCCCTCTGTCCTGGTTGATCTCCCCACTGATGAGGGGGCTTCTCAGTGATTGGGAAACTTTCCTCTTTCTCACCTCCCTCACAGGGGAGCAGTTCCCATCCTGCTTCTTTTTTTTTCTTTCATCCTACCCAGTTATGTGGAGATCTTTCTTGTCCTTTCAAGTTTTTAACATCTTCTGCCTGTGTTCAGTAGGTATTCTGTGAGAATTGTTTCATATGTAGATGTATTTTCCATGTATTTGTGGGAGGAGGCAAGTTCCACATCCTTCTACTCTACCATCTTGATTTCAATTCCAGAAGTTTCCTTCTATTACTGATGTGTTAAGATGATTTTATTATACATGAGTGTAGAATCTTATTACATGTGTATCTGCATATACCAAAAGGATCACATTACTTTTCTTCCTTATTCTTTCAACATAATAAATTATATTATTAGCTCTACTGGTGCTGAGCTATCCTTGCATTTTTAGTACAATTACAACTTGGTCATGTTTAGTTGTGTTTGTTAATATATTGCTATATTCAATAATGAGATCTTTGTATTAAGTAAACTTAGCCTACAAATTTCTTTTTTCTTTTTTTAACATCTTTATTGGGGTATAATTGCTTTACAATGGTGTGTTAGTTTCTGCTTTATAACAAAGTGAATCAACTATACGTATACATATATTTCCATATCTCTTCCCTCTTGTGTCTCCCTCCCTCCCACCCTCCCTATCCCACACTTACAGGTGGTCACAAAGCACCGAGCTGATATCCCTGTGCTATGCGGCTGCTTCCCACTAGCTATCTACCTTACGTTTGTTAGTGTATATATGTCCATGACTCTCTCTCGCTTTGTCACAGCTCACCCTTCCCCCCCCCCATATCCTCAAGTCCGTTCTCCAGTAGGTCTGTGTCTTTATTCCTGTCTTACCCCCAGGTTCTTCATGACATTTTTTTTTAATTCCATATATATATGATCACATATGGTATTTGTCTTTCTAGTTCTGACTTACTTCACTCTGTATGACAGACTCTAGGTCTATCCACCTCATTACAAATAGCTCAGTTTCGTTTCTTTTTATGGCTGAGTAATATTCCATTGTGTATATGTGCCACATCTTCTTTATCCATTCATCCGATGATGGGCTCTTAGGTTGTTTCCATCTCCAGGCTATTGTAAATAGAGCTGCAATGAACATTTTGGTACATGACTCTTTGAATTTTGGTTTTCTCAGGGTATATGCCCAGTAGTGGGATTGCTGGGTCATATGGTAGTGCTATTTGTAGTTTTTTAAGGAAACTCCATACTGTTCTCCATAGTGGCTGAACCAATTCACATTCACACCAGCAGTGCAAGAGTGTTCCCTTTACTCCACACTCTCTCCAGCATTTATTGTTTCTAGATTTTTTGATGATGGCCATACTGACTGGTATGAGATGATATCTCATTGCAGTTTTGATTTGCATTTCTCTAATGATTAGTGAAGTTGAGAGTTCTTTCATGCGTTTGTTGGCAGTCTGTATATCTTCTCTGGAGAAATGTCTATTTAGATCTTCTGCCCATTTTTGGATTGGGTTGTTTGTTTTTTGTTATTGAGCTGCATGAGCTGCTTGTAAATTTTGGAAATTAATTGCTTCATTTGCAAATATTTTCTCCCATTCTGAGGGTTGTCCTTTGGTCTTGTTTATGGTTTCCTTTGCTGTGCAAAAGCTTTGAAGTTTCATTAGGTCCCATTTGTTTATTTTTGTTTTCATTTGCCTTTCTCTAGGAGGTGGGTCCAAAAGGATCTTGCTGTGATTTATGTCATAGAGTGTTCTGCCTGTGTTTTCCTCTAAGAGTTTGATAATTTCTGGCCTTACATTTAGGTCTTTAATCCATTTTGAGCTTATTTTTGGTTATGGTGTTAGGGAGTGATCTAATCTCATACTTTTACATGTACCTGTCCAGTTTTCCCAGCACCACTTATTGAAGAGGCTGTCCTTTCTCCACTGTACATTAATGCCTCCTTTATCAAAGATAAGGTGTCCATACGTGCATGGGTTTATCCCTGGGCTTTCTATCCTGTTCCATTGATCTATCTTTCTGTTTTTGTGCCAGTACCATACTGTCTTGATTACTGTAGCTTTGGAGTATAGTCTGAAGTCAGGGAGCCTGATTCCTCCTCCGTTTTTCGTTCTCAAGATTGCTTTGGCTATTCGGGGTCTTTTGTGTTTCCATACAAATTGTGAAACTTTTTGTTCTAGTTCTGTGAAAAATGCCAGTGTTAGTTTGATAGGGATTGCATTGAATCTATAGATTGCTTTGGGTAGTAGAGTCATGTTCAAAATGTTGATTCTTCCATTCCAAGAACATGGTATATCTCTCTATTTGTATCATCTTTAATTTCTTTCATCAGTGTCTTATAATTTTCTGCATACAGGTCTTTTGTCTCCTTAGGTAGGTTTATTCCTAGATATTTTATTCTTTTTGTTGCAATGGTAAATGGGAGTGTTTTCTTGATTTCACTTTCAGATATTTCATCATTAGTGTATAGGAATGCCAGAGATTTCTGTGTATTAATTTTGTATCCTGCTACTTTACCAAATTCATTGATTACCTCTAGTAGTTTTCTAGTAGCATCTTTAGGATTCTCTAGGTATAGTATCATGTCATCTGCAAACAGTGGCAGCTTTACTTCTTCTTTTCCGATTTGGATTCCTTTTATTTCCTTTTCTTCTCTGATTGCTGTGGCTAAAACTTCCAAAACTATGTTGAATAAGAATCGTGAGAGTGGGCAAACTTGTCTTGTTCCTGATCTTAGTGGAAATACTTTCAGTTTTTCACCATTGAGGATGATGTTGGCTGTGGGCTTGTCATATATGGCCTTTATTATGTTGAGGAAAGTTCCCTCTATGCCTACTTTCTGGAGGGTTTTTATCATAAATGGGTGTTGAATTTTGTCGAAAGCTTTCTCTGCATCTATTGAGATGATCATATGGTTTTTCTCCTTCAATTTGTTAATATGGTTTATCACATTGATAGATTTGCATATATTGAAGAATCCTTGCATTCCTGGAATAAACCCCACTTGATCATGGTGTATGATCCTTTTAATGTGCTGTTGGATTCTGTTTGCTAGTATTTTGTTGAGGATTTTTGCATCTATGTTCATCAGTGATATTGGCCTGTAGTTTTCTTTCTTTGTGACATCCTTGTCTGGTTTTGGTATCAAGGTGATGGTGGCCTCGTAGAAGGAATTTGGGAGTGTTCCTCCCTCTACTATATTTTGGAAGAGTTTGAGAAGGATAGGTGTTAGCTCTTCTCTAAATGTTTGATAGACTTCGCCTGTGAAGCCACCTGGTCCTGGGGTTTTGTTTGTTGGAAGATTTTTAATCACAGTTTCAATTTCAGTGCTTGTGACTGGTCTGTTCATATTTTCTATTTCTTCCTGATTCAGTCTTGGCAGGTTGTGCATTTCTAAGAATTTGTCCATTTCTTCCAGGTTTCTATTTTATTGGCATAGAGTTGCCTGCAGTAATCTCTCATGATCTTTTTTATTTCTGCACTGTCAGTTGTTACTTCTCCTTTTTCATTTCTAATTCTATTGATTTGAGTCTTCTCCCTTTTTTTCTTGATGAGTCTGGCTAATGGTTTATCTATTTTGTTTATCTTCTCAAAGAATCAGCTTTTAGTTTTATTGAGCTTTGCTATTGTTTCCTTCATTTCTATTTCATTTATTTCTGGTCTGATTTTTATGATTTCTTTCCTTCTGCTAGTTTGGAGTTTTTTTGTTCTTCTTTCTCTCATTGCTTGAGGTGCAAGGTTAGGTTGTTTATTCGAGATGTTTCCTGCTTCTTAAGGTGGGCTTCTATTGCTATAAACTTCCCCCTTAGAACTGCTTTTGCTACATCCCATAGGTTTTGGGTCATTGTGTCTCCATTGTCATTTGCTTCTAGGTATTTTTTTATTACTTTGATTTCTTCAGTGATCACTTCATTATTAAGTAGTGTATTGTTTAGTCTCCACGTGTTTGTATGTTTTACAGATATTTTCCTGTAATTGATATCTAGTCTCATGACATTTTGGTCGGAAAAGATACTTGATACAATTTCAATTTTCTTAAATTTACCAAGGCTTGATTTGTGACCCAAGATATGATCTATCCTGGAGAATGTTCCATGAGCACTTGAGAAAAATGTGTATTCTGTTGTTTTTGGATGGAGTGTCCTATAAATATCAATTAAGTCCATCTTGTTTAATGTATCATTTAAAGCTTGTGTTTCCTTATTTATTTTCATTTTGTATGATCTGTCCATGGGTGAAAGTGGGGTGTTAAAGTCCCCTAATATGTATGTGTTACTGTCGATTTCCCCTTTTATGGCTGTAAGTATTTAGCTTATGTATTGAGGTGCTCCTATGTTGGGTGCATATTTACAATTGTTATATCGTCTTCTTGGATCGATCCCTTGATCATTATGTAGTGTCCTTCTTTGTCTCTTCTAATAGTCTTTATTTTAAAGTCTATTTTGTCTGATATGAGAATTGCTACTCCAGCTTTCTTTTGGTTTCCATTTGCATGGAATATCTTTTTCCATCTGCTTCCTTTCAGTCTGTATGTGTCTATAGGTCTGAAGTGGGTCTCTTGTAGACGCCATATATATGGGGCTTGTCTTTGTATCCATTCAGCCAATCTGTGTCTTTTGGTGGGAGCATTTAGTCCATTTACATTTAAGGTAATTATCAATATGTATGTTCCTATTCCCATTTTCTAAATTGTTTTGGGTTCATTATTATAGGTCTTTTCCTTCTCTTGTGTTTCTTGCCTACAGAAGTTCCTTTAGCATTTGTTGTAAAGCTGGTTTTGTGCTGCTGAACTCTCTCAGCTTTTGCTTGTCTGTAAAGGTTTTAATTTCTCCATCAAATGTGAATGAGATCCTTGCTGGGTAGAGTAGTCTTGGTTGCAGGTTTTTCTCCTTCATCACTTTCAGTATGTCCTGCCACTCCCTTCTGGCTTGCAGAGTTTCTGCTGAGAGATCAGCTGTTAACCTTATGGGGATTCCCTTGTGTGTTATTTGTTGTTTTTCCCTTGCTGCTTTTAATATGCTTTCTTTGTATTTAATTTTTGACAGTTTGATTAATATGTGTCTTGGCATATTTATCCTTGGGTTTATCCCGTATGGGGCTCTCTGTGCTTCCTGGACGTGATTAACTATTTCCTTTCGCATGTTATGGAAGTTTTCAACTCTAATCTCTTCAAATATTTTCTCAGTCCCTTTCTTTTTCTCTTCTTCTTCTGGAACCCCTATAATTTGTATGTTGGTGTGTTTAATGTTGTCCCAGAGGTCTCTGAGACTGTCCTCAGTTCTTTTCATTCTTCTTTCTTTATTCTGCTCTGCAGTAGTTATTTCCACTCTTTTATCTTCCAGGTCACTTATCCGTTCTTCTGCCTCAGTTATTCTGCTATTGATCCCATCTAGAGTCTTTTTCATTTCATTTATTGTGTTGTTCACTATTGTTTGTTTCATGTTTACTTCTTCTAGGTCCTTGTTAAATGTTTCTTGCATTTTGTCCATTTTATTTCCAAGATTTCGGATCATCCTTACTATCATTATTCTGAATTATTTTTCAGGTAGACTGCCTATTTCCTCTTCATTTGTTAGGTCTGGTGGGTTTTTATCTTGCTCCTTCATCTGCTGTGTGTTTTTCTGTCTTCTCATTTTGCTTATCTTACTGTGTTTGGGGTCTCCTTTTTGCAGGCTGCAGGTTCGTAGTTCCCGTTGTTTTTGATGTCTGTTTCCAGTGGCTAAGGTTGGTTCATTGTGTTGCATATGCTTCCTGGTGGAGGGGATCAGTGCCTGTGTTGTTGTGGGTCAGGCTGGATATTGTCTCTCCTGTGGGTAGGTCCACGTCTGGTGGTGTGTTTTGGGGTGTCTGTGGCCTTATTATGATTTTAGGCAGCCTCTCTGCTAATGGGTGGGGTTGTGTTCCTGTTTTGCTAGTTGTTTGGCATAGGTTGTCCAGCACTGTAGCTTGCTGGTCGTTGAGTGAACCTGGGTGCTGGTGTTGAGATGCAGATCTCTGGGAAATTTTCGCCATTTGATATTATGTGGAGCTGGGAGGTCTCTTGTGGACCAGTGTCGTGAAGTTGGCTCTCCCACCTCAGAGGCACAGCACCGACTCCTGTCTGCAGCATCAAGAGACTTTCATCCACATGGTTCAGAATAAAAGGGAGAAAAAGTAGAGAGAAAGAATTAGTAGAAGTAGGAAGAAGGAGAGAAAGAGAGAAAGAGAGAAAGAGAGAAAGAGAGAAAGAGAAAGAAAGGAAAGAAAGAAGGAAAGAAAGGGAGGGAGGAAGGAAGGAAGGAAGGAGGAAAGGGAAAAAAGACAAAGAAAGAAGATACAGTAAAATAAAATAAAGCATAATAAAGTTATTTAATTAAAAATAATTATTTAGGAAAAAAAGAGGGGGGGACGGATAGAACCTTAGGACAAATGGTGGAAGCAACGCTATACAGACAAACACAGAAGCATACACCCTCACAAAGAGAGGTAAAGGGGAAAAAATCATAAATCTTGCTCTCAAAGTCCACCTCCTCAATTTGGGATGATTCATTGTCTAAAGAAGGGAAGGGAGGAAAGAAAGAAAGAAGGTAAAGTATAATAAAGTTATTAAAATTAAAATTAATTATTAAGAAAAAAAGAAGATGGATAGAACCCTAGGGCAAATGGTGGAAGCAAAGCTATACAGACAAAATCTCACACAGAAGCATACACAAACACACTCACAAAAAGAGGAAAAGGGGAAAAAATCATAAATCTTGCTCTCAAAGTCCACCTCCTCAATTTGAGATGATTCATTGTCTATTCATGTATTCCACAGATGCAGGGTACATCAAGTTGATTGTGGAGCTTTAATCCCCTGCTTCTGAGGCTGCTGGGAGAGATTTCCCTTTCTCTTCTTTGTTCTCACAGCTCACAGGGGCTCAGCTTTGGATTTGGCCCCGCCTCTGCGTGTAGGTCGCTCGCTGGAAGGCATCTGTTTTTTGCTCAGACAGGACGGGGTTAAAGGAGCCGCTGATTTGGGGGCTCTGGCTCACTCAGGCCAGGAGAAGGGAGGGGCGCGGAGTGCAGGGCGAGCCTGCGGCGGCAGAGGCCAGCATGACGTTGCACCAGCCTGAGGCCCGCCATGCGTTCTCCCGGGGAAGTTGTCCCTAGATCCCGGGACCCTGGCAGTGGCGGGCTGCACAGGCTCCCCGGAAGACAGATGTGGATAGTGACCTGTGCTCGCACACAGGCCCCTTGTTGGTGGCAGCAGCAGTCTTAGCATCTCGTGATTTTAGCCGCAGCTCGCACCTGTCGCTGGGGTCTGCATTTTTAGCTGCAGCTCACGCCCATCTCTGGGGTCCGCGTTTTTAGCCGTGGCTCACGTGCATCTCTGGAGTTCTTTTAAGCAGCGGTCTTAAATCCCTCTCCTCGCGCACCAGGAAACAAAGAGGGAAGAAAAAGTCTCTTTCCTCTTCAGCAGCTCGAGACCTTTTCTCGGACTCCCTCCCGGCTAGCTGTGGTGCACTAACCCCTTCAGGCTGTGTTCACGCAGCCAACCCCAGTCCTCTCCCTGAGCTCCGACCAAAGCCCGAGACTCAGCTCGCAGCTTCACCCACCCCGGGGGGTGAGCAGACAAGCCTCTCGGGCTGGTGAGTGCTGGTCGTCACCGATCCTCTGTGCAGGAACCTCCCCGCTTTGCCCTCCGCACCCCTGTTGCTGTGCTCTCCTCCACGGCTCCGAAGCTTTCCCCCTCTGCCTCCCGCAGTCTCTGCCCGTGAAGGGGCTTCCTAGTGTGTGGAAACCTTTCCTCCTTCATAGCTCCCTCCCACTGGTGCAGGTGCCGTCCCTATTCTTTTGTCTCTGTTTTTTCTTTTTTTCTTTTGCCCTACCCAGGTACATGGGGAGTTTCTTGCGTTTTGGGAGGTCTGAGGTCTTCTGCCAGCGTTCAGTAGGTATTCTGTAGGAGTTCTGTTCCACGTGTAGAAGTATTTCTGGTGTATCTGTGGGGAGGAAGGTGATCTCCGCGTCTTTCTCTTCTGCCATCTTCCCCTCCGCCCCTACAAATTTCTTTTAAAGTATTATATTTGTCTGGTTTTGATATAAAAGTTATGCAAGCTTCAGAAAATGATCTTGGAAAAAGGTACTCCTTTACAAATGTCTGGAATAGTTTGTGCAGGATTGAGATGATCTGTTTTTGATGTTTGGAGGAAATAATCAATATTCCTGACATTTGGGGATGATTATATATATATATATATATATATATTTTTTTTTTTTTTTTTTTTTTTTTTTTTTTTTTGCGGTATGCAGGCCTCTCACTGTTGTGGCCTCTCCCATCGCAGAGCACAGGTTCCGGATGCGCAGGCTCAGTGGCCATGGCCTATGGGCCCAGCTGCCCCGTGGCATGTGGGACGCCCCCTGGACTGGGGCATGAACCCGCATCCCCTGCATAGGCAGGTGGACTCAACCACTGCGCCACCAGGGAAGCCCTGATGTACTTTTTAATTGAAATTTTTGTTGAGATAATTGTAAGGTTGTAGGAAGGAGTAAGAAACAGTAGAGATCCCAGATACTCTTTTTCTAGCTTCCCCCACTGATAACATCTTGCAAAATTGTAATTCAATATCAACCATAATATTGACATTGATATAATCTTTTTCAGATTTCCTGTTTTGCTTGTATGCATTTATAAGCCTGTCTGTGTATGTGTCTATGTGTTTTTTGTTTCTATAGACAATTATTCATATTTATAGGTCTTATGTATCCACCACAATAGTCTAGATACAGAACAGTCCCATAATCACAAAGATCTCTTGTATTGCCCTTTTATAACCACACAGAAAACGAGTGTATTCTTAAAGCATGGTATTTCTTTAATCGTTGTAGGTCTATTCAGGTTTCCTATTTCTGCTTGTGTCCATTTTGGAAGAATACATTTTTTTTCTAGGAAACATTTTCCAAATATTTCAAACAATTGTATGTTTTTCATAGTTTCCTCTGATTTTAAAAAGCTCTGCTTCTGTAGTTATGTTCCCCTTTTGGACTTAAATTGTCATTAGTGCCTATTCTTTTTTCATATATCCATCTCACCATAAGTGTGCCTATTTTTCTTCAAGTGAATCAATTCTCATTTAGTTCTTCTCTTTTCCAATTCATTATCTTCTGCTTTTTATCTTTTCATTCCTTCTACTTGTTTTGAATTTGTTCTTTTCTCTAACTCGAGTAGAATGAAGTCAATTTTCAGTCTTTTTTCTAAGCTATTCATGTAAAAATTTCTCTTAGTCATTCTCAGGTGAGTTTCACTCATTAATATGTAGAATTTTCATTGTTGTTTAGTTGCTAATATTTTCTAATTTTCAATATTAACCCTCCCTTGACCCATGAATTAAAAAGTGGTAAAACAGGAGGTTTCATTATCATTTTTTTTCTTTTGGTTATATTTTTGGAAATGATCTGTGGTCAGAGAAGATGGTTTGAATAATACACATTCTTTAATATTTGTTGAGACTTACTTTGAGGTCTAGTATTCTATTAGTTCATAAATTGTTACATGTTAATTTGAAAATAACATGGTTATCCAACTGGTGACTTGTGGATACATATTCATCAGATCAAGCTTATTAACTGTATTCTTATCTTCCATATGCTTACCAATTTTTTGTGATTAATAAAACAATAAGTGATGTCTATTATCTATTAAAATTGTGGAATTGTCAATTTCCCCCTTATAATTCTGTAAACTACTTTTTATATTCTAAGCATTAAAGGTACATATGGATTTATAACTATAATACCTTCACGGTGTTTTTTTCCTTGTCATTTAGTCCTTAAAAATGCATTTGCATTTTATGTGGTATCAATATTGCTATACAAGCCTACTGACTTTCATTAATATTTCCCAAGTGTATATTTTCTCATCCTTTTACTTTCAACCTTTACATAGCCTCATGTTTTAGCAGTTGGCCATGTTTAAAAAAAAAAATTAACTGGCTCTAGTAATTGTTCCTTTAATTAGTTTATTCCATTTATATTCATCTTGGTCTATTTGAATATATATGTATATTTTTTTACATTGTTGTACCTTTTATTTTTTTAACATCTTTATTGGGGTATAATTGCTTTACAATGGTGTGTTAGTTTCTGCTTTATAACAAAGTGAATCAGTTATACATATACATATGTTCCCATATCTCTTCCCTCTTGCATCTCCCTCCCTCCCACCCCTCCAGGCGGTCACAAAGCACCGAGCCAATACCCCTGTGCCATGCGGCTGCTTCCCACTAGCTATCTACCTTACGTTTGTTAGTGTATATATGTCCATGACTCTCTCTCGCCCTGGCACAGCTCACGCTTCCCCCTCCCCATATCCTTAAGTCTGTTCTCCAGTAGGTCTGTGTCTTTATTCCTGTCTTACCCCTAGGTTCTTCGTGACATTTTTTTTTCTTAAATTCCATATGTATGTGTTAGCATACGGTATTTGTCTTCTTCTTTCTGACTTACGTCACTCTGTAGGACAGACTCTACGTCTATCCACCTCTTTAAAAATAGCTCAATGTCGTTTCTTTTTATGGCTGAGTAATATTCCATTGTATATATTTGCCACATCTTCTTTATCCATTCATCCGATGATGGGCTCTTAGGTTGTTTCCATCTCTGGGCTATTGTGAATAGAGCTACAATGAACATTTTGGTACATGACTCTTTTTGAATTTTGGTTTTCTCAGGGTATATGCCCAGTAGTGGGATTGCTGGGTCATATGGTAGTTCTATTTGTAGTTTTTTAAGGAACCTCCATACTGTTCTCCATAGTGGCCGAACCAATTCACATTCCCACCAGCAGTGCAAGAGGGTTCCCTTTTCTCCACACCCTCTACAGCATTTATTGTTTCTAGATTTTTTGAAGATGGCCATTCTGACTGGTGTGAGATGATATCTCATTGTAGTTTTGATTTGCATTTCTCTAATGATTAATGATGTTGAACATTCTTTCATGTGTTTGTTGGCAGTCTGTATATCTTCTTTGAAGAAATGTCTATTTAGGTCTTCTACCCATTTTTGGATGGGGTTGTTTTTATTTTGTTATCGAGCTGCATGAGCTGCTTGTAAATTTTGGAGATTAATCCTTTGTCAGCTGCTTCATTTGCAAATATTTTCTCCCATTCTGAGGGTTGTCTTTCAGTCTTGTTTGTGGTTTCCTTTGCTGTGCAAAAGCTTTGAAGTTTCATTAGGTCCCATTTGTTTATTTTTGTTTTCATTTCCATTTCTCTAGGAGGTGGGTCAGAAAGGATCTTGCTGTGATTTGTGAAATAGAGTGTTCTGCATATGTTTTCCTCTAGGAGTTTGGTAGTTTCTGGCCTTACATTTAGGTCTTTAATCCATTTTGAGCTTATTTTTGTGTATAGTGTTAGGGAGTGATCCAATCTCATAGTTTTACATGTACCTGTCCTGTTTTCCTAGCACCACTTATTGAAGAGGCTCTCCTTTCTCCACTGTACATTCCTGCCACCTTTATCAAAGATAAGGTGACCATATGTGCGTGGGTTTATCTCTGGGCTCTCTATCCTGTTCCATTGACCTTTCTGTTTTTGTGCCAGTACCATACTGTCTTGATTACTGTAGCTTTGTAGTATAGTCTGCAATCACGAAGCGTGATTCCTCCAGCTCCGTTTTTCGTTCTCAAGACTGCTTTGGCTATTCAGGGTCTTTTGTGTTTCCATACAAATTGTGAAACTTTTTGTTCTAGTTCTGTGAAAAATGCCAGTGGTAGTTTGATAGGGATTGCATTGAATCTATAGATTGCTTTGGGTAGTAGTTTCATTTTCACAATGTTGATTCTTCCAATCCAAGAACATGGTATATCTCTCCATCTATTTGTAGCATCTTTAATTTCCTTCACCAGTGTCTTATAATTTTCTGCATACAGGTCTTTTGTCTCCTTAGGTAGGTTTATTCCTAGGTATTTTATTCTTTTTGTTGCAGTGGTAAATGGGAGTGTTTTCTTGATTTCACTTTCAGATTTTTCATCATTAGTGTACAGAAATGCCAGAGATTTCTGTGCATTAATTTTGTATCCTGCTACTTTACCAAATCCATTGATTAGCTCTAGTAGTTTACTGGTAGCATCTTTAGGATTCTCTAGGTATAGTATCATGTCATCTGCAAACAGTGGCAGCTTTACTTCTTCTTTTCCGATTTGGATTCCTTTTATTTCCTTTTCTTCTCTGATTGCTGTGGCTAAAACTTCCAAAACTATGTTGAATAAGAATCGTGAGAGTGGGCAAACTTGTCTTGTTCCTGATCTTAGTGGAAATACTTTCAGTTTTTCACCATTGAGGATGATGTTGGCTGTGGGCTTGTCATATATGGCCTTTATTATGTTGAGGAAAGTTCCCTCTACGCCTACTTTCTGCAGGGTTTTTATCATAAATGGGTGTTGAATTTTGTCAAAAGCTTTCTCTGCATCTATTGAGATGATCATACGGTTTTTCTCCTTCAATTTGTTAATATGGTTTATCACATTGATAGATTTGCGTATATTGAAGAATCCTTGCATTCCTGGAATAAACCCCACTTGATCATGGTGTATGATCCTTTTAATGTGCTGTTGGATTCTGTTTGCTAGTATTTTGTTGAGGATTTTTGCTTCTATGTTCATCAGTGATATTGGCCTGTAGTTTTCTTTCTTTGTGACATCCTTGTCTGGTTTTGGTATCAAGGTGATGGTGGCCTCGTAGAAGGAATTTGGGAGTGTTCCTCCCTCTACTATATTTTGGAAGAGTTTGAGAAGGATAGGTGTTAGCTCTTCTCTAAATGTTTGATAGACTTCGCCTGTGAAGCCACCTGGTCCTGGGGTTTTGTTTGTTGGAAGATTTTTAATCACAGTTTCAATTTCAGTGTTTGTGACTGGTCTGTTCATATTTTCTATTTCTTCCTGCTTCAGTCTTGGCAGGTTGTGCATTTCTAAGAATTTGTCCATTTCTTCCAGATTGTCCATTTTATTGGCATAGAGTTGCTTGTAGTAATCTCTCATGATCTTTTTTATTTCTGCACTGTCAGTTGTTACTTCTCCTTTTTCATTTCTATTGATTTGAGTCTTCTCCCTTTTTTTCTTGATGAGTCTGGCTAGTGGCTTATCTATTTTGTTTATCTTCTCAAAGAACCAGCTTTTAGTTTTATTGATCTTTGCTATTGTTTCCTTCATTTCTATTTCATTTATTTCTGATCTGATTTTTATGATTTCTTTCCTTCTGCTAGTTTGGGGTTTTTTGGTTCTTCTTTCTCTAATTGCTTGAGGTGCAAGGTTAGGTTGTTTATTCGTGATGTTTCCTGCTTCTTAAGATGGGCTTGTATTGCTATAAACTTCCCCCTTAGAACTGCTTTTGCTACATCCCATAGGTTTTGGGTCATTGTGTCTCCATTGTCATTTGTTTCTATGTATTTTTTAATTTCTTCTTTGATTTCTTCAGTGATCACTTCATTATTAAGTAATGTATTGTTTAGCCTCCATGCGTTTGTATTTTTTACAGATCTTTTCCTGTAATTGATATCTAGTCTCATGGTGTTGTGGTCGGAGAAAATACTTGATACAATTTCAATTTTCTTAAATTTACCAAGGCTTGATTTGTGACCCAAGATATGATCTATCCTGGAGAATGTTCCATGAGCACTTGAGAAAAATGTGTATTCTGTTGTTTTTTGGATGGAATGTCCTATAAATATCAATTAAGTCCATCTTGTTTAATGTATCATTTAAAGCTTGTGTTTCCTTATTTATTTTCATTTTGGATGATCTGTCCATAGGTGAAAGTGGGGTGTTAAAGTCCCCTACTATATATGTGTTACTGTCGATTCCCCGTTTTATGGCTGTTAGTTTTTGCCTTATGTATTCAGGTGCTCCTGTGTTGGGTGCATAAATATTTACAATTGTTATATCTTCTTCTTGGATCGATCCCTTGATCATTATGTAGTGTCCTTCTTTGTCTCTTCTAATAGTCTTTATTTTAAAGTCTATTTTGTCTGATATGAGAATTGCTACTCCAGCTTTCTTTTGGTTTCCATTTGCATGGAATATCTTTTTCCATCTGCTTCCTTTGAGTCTGTATGTGTCTCTAGGTCTGAAGTGGGTCTCTTGTAGACATCATATATAAGGGTCTTGTTTTTGTATCCATTCAGCCAATCTGTGTCTTTTGGTGGGAGCATTTAGTCCATTTCCATTTAAGGTAATTATTGATATGTATGTTCTTATTCCCATTTTCTAAATTGTTTTGGGTTCATTATTATAGGTCTTTTTCTTCTCTTGTGTTTCTTGTTTAGAGACGTTCCTTTAGCATTTGTTGTAAAGCTGCTTTTGTGCTGCTGAACTCTCTCAGCTTTTGCTTGTCTGTAAAGGTTTTAATTTCTCCATCAAATGTGAATGAGATCCTTGCTGGGTAGAGTAGTCTTGGTTGCAGGTTTTTCTCCTTCATCATTTTCAGTATGTCCTGCCTCTCCCTTCTGACTTGTAGGGTTTCTGCTGAGAGATCAGCTGTTAACCTTATGGGGATTCCCTTGTGTGTTATTTGTTGTTTTCCCCTTGCTGCTTTTAATATGCTTTCTTTGTATTTAATTTTTGACAGTTTGATTAATATGTGTCTTGGCGTATTTCTCCTTGTATTTATCCTGTATGGGACTCTCTGTACTTCCTGAACTTGTTTAACTATTTCCTTTCCCATGTTATGGAAGTTTTCAACTCTAATCTCTTCAAATATTTTCTCAGTCCCTTTCTTTTTCTCTTCTTCTTCTGGAACCCCTATAATTTGTATGTTGGTGTGTTTAATGTTGTCCCAGAGGTCTCTGAGACTGTCCTCAGTTCTTTTCATTCTTTTTTCTTTATTCTGCTCTACAGTAGTTATTTCCACTATTCTATGTTCCAGGTCACTTATCCGTTCCTCTGCCTCAGTTATTCTGCTATTGACCCCATCTAGAGTACTTTTAATTTCATTTATTGTGTTGTTCATCATTGCTTGTTTCATCTTTATTTCTTGTAGGTCCTTGTTAACTGTTTCTTGCATTTTGTCCATTCTATTTCCCAGATTTTGGATCATCCTTACTATCATTATTCTGAATTCTTGTTCAGGTAGACTGCCTATTTCCTCTTCATTTGTTAGATCTGGTGCATTTTTATCTTGCTCCTTTATCTGCTGTTTTTCTGTCTTCTCATTTTGCTTATCTTATTGTGTTTAGGGTCCCCTTTTTGCAGGCTGCAGGTTTGTAGTTCCTGCTGTTTTTGATGTCTGTCTCCAGTGGCTAAGGTTGGTTTAGTGGGTTGTGTAGGCTTCCTGCTGGAGGGGACTAGTGCCTGTGTTGTGTTGGAGGAGGCTGGATCTTTTGTCTCTAGTGGGCAGGTTCACGTCTGGTGGTGTTTTGCTGTGTCTGTGGCCTTATGATTTTAGGCAGCCTCTCTGCTAATGGGTGGGGTTGTGTTCCTGTTTTGCTAGTTGTTTGGCATAGGTTGTCCAGCACTGTAGCTTGCTGGTCGTTGAGTGAACCTGGGTGCTGGTTTTAAGATGGAGGTCTCTGGGAGATTTTTGCCATTTGATATTATGTGGAGCTGGGAGGTCTCTTGTTGACCAGTGTCCTGAAGTTGGCTCTCCCACCTCAGAGGCAGAGCCCTGACTCCTGGCTGGAGCACCAAGAGCCTTTCATCCACATGGCTCAGAATAAAAGGGAGAAAAAGTAGAGAGAATTAGTAGAAGTATGAAGAAATAAAGGAAGGAAGGAAGGAAGGAAGGAAGAAAGAAAGAAAGAAAAAGAAAGAAGCAAAGAAGGAAAGAATGGAGGGAGGTAGGCAGGAAGGAATGAAGGAAAAAAGAAAGAAAGAAGATACAGTAAAATAAAATAAATTATAATAAAGTTATTGAATTAAGAAATAATTATTAAGGGAAGAAAAGGGACAGATAGAACCTTAGGACAAATGTTGGAAGCAAAGCTATACAGTCAAAATCTTACACAGAAGCATACACATACACCCTCACAAAAAGAGGTAAAGGGGAAAAAATCATAAATCTTGCTCTCAGAGACCACCCCCTCAATTGGGATGATTCGTTGTCTAAAGGAGGGAAGGAAGGAAAGAAAGGAAAGAAAAGAAGGAAGGAAAGAATGAAGGTAAAGTATAATAAAGTTATTTAAATTATTAAGAAAAAAATTAAAACCAAGGACGGATAGAACCCTTGGACAAATGGTGGAAGCACAGCCATACTGACAAGATCTCACAGAGAAGCATACACATACACATTCACAAAAAGAGGAAAAGGGGAAAAAATCATAGATCTTGCTCTTGAAGCCCGTCTCCTCAATTTGGGATGATTTGTTGTCTATTCATGTATTCCACAGATACAGGGTACATCAAGTTGATTGTGGAGCTTTAATCCGCTGTTTCTGAGGCTGCTGGGAGAGATTTCCCTTTGTCTTCTTTGTTCTCACAGCTCACAGGGGCTCAGCTTTGCATTTGGCTCCGCCTCTGCGTGTAGGTCGCTGCAGGGCGTCCGTTATTTGCTCAGACAGGACGGGGTTAAAGGAGCCGCTGATTTGGGGGCTCTGGTGCACTCAGGCCAGGCGGAGGGAGAGGCACTACGTGCGGGGCGGGCCTGCGGTGGCAGAGGCCAGCATGACGTTGCACCAGCCTGAGGCCTGCTGTGCACTTTCCCAGTGAAGTTGTCCCTGGATCCCGGGAACCTGGCAGTGGCGGGCTGCACAGGCTCCCTCGAAGAGGGGTGTGGATAGTGACCTGGGCTTGCACAGAGGCCCCTTGGTGGCAGCAGCAGCAGCCTTAGTGTCTCCCGCCTGTCCCTAGGGTCTGTGCTTTTAGCCGCGGCTCGCACCCGTCTCTGGGGTTCGTGCTTTTAGCCGCGGCTCGCGCCCATCTCTGGAGTTCCTTTAAGCAGCGCTCTTAAACCCCTCTCCTCGCGCACTAGGAAACAAAGAGGGAAGAAAAAGTCTCTTGCCTCTTCGGCAGGTGCAGACGCTTCCCCGGACTCCTCCCGGCTAGCCGTGGTGCACTAACCCCTTCAGGCTATGTTCAAGCCGACAACCCCAGTCCTCTCCCTGCGCTCTGACCGAAACCCGAGCCTCAGCTCGCAGCCCCGCCCGCCCTGGCGGGTGAGCAGACAAGCCTCTTGGGCTCGTGAGTGCTGGTCAGCACCGATCCTCTGTGTGGGAATCTCCCCGCTTTGCCCTCCGCACCCGTTGCTGTCCACTCCTCCGTAGCTCTGAAGCTCCCCGCTCTGCCTCCCGCAGTCTCCGCCCGTGAAGGGGCTTCCTAGTGTGTGGAAACCTTTTCTCCTCCACAGCTCCCTCCCACTGGTGCAGGTCCTGTCCCTATTCTTTTGTCTCTGTTGTTTTCTTTTTTTGTTTTGCCCTACCCAGGTAAGTGGGGAGTTTCTTGCCTTTTGGGAGGTCTGAGGTCTTCTGCCAGCATTCAGTAGGTGTTCTGTAGGAGTTGCTCCACATGTAGATGTATTTCTGGTGTATCTGTGGGGAGGAAGGTGATCTCCACGTCTTACTCTTCCGCCATCTTCCTCTTGTAGCTTTTTTAAAAAGTTGAGGCTATTGTTGTACAGTATTATATAAGTTTCTGGTATACAATGTAGTGAGTCATAATTTTTAAAGGTTATGTTTCATTTATTATTATAAAATATTGGCTGTATTCTCTGTTGTACAATATATCCTTGTAGTTTATTTTATACATAGTAGTTTGTATCCCTTAATCCTCTACCTCTATCTTGACCCTCCTCCCCCTTCCTTCTCCTCACTGGTAACTGCTAAAACTAGCAGTTCTCTATATCCACGAGTCTGTTTTGTTATAATCACTAGCTGTTTTTTTTTTAGATTCCACATATAAGTGATATCATATTGTATTTATATTTTTCTCTGTATGACTTATTTCACATAATATAATACCCTCTAAGTCCATCCATCTTGTTACAAATGGCAAAATCTCATTATTTTTTATGACTGAGTAGTATTCCATTGTATATATCTTCCTTAGCCACATCTTCCTTATCCGTTAATCTGTTGATGGACATTTAGGTTGCTGCAATATTTTGGCAATTGTAAATAATGCTGCTATGAACATTGGAAGTATAGTATCTTTTTGAATTAGTGTTTGGGTTTTTTAGATATTTACCCAGGAGTAGAAATGCTGGGTCATATGGTAGTTCTATTTTCAGATTTTTGAGAATATTAGAATATATTTTAAAAATCGAATTGGGGAATTTTTATTTATGTTTTTTTCTATCATCTGCTTCTCCTTTCCATTTTATTTTTTTGGATGGCTTGTATTTTTTTATACCTCCGTTGGTTTGGAAATTGTATATTTTATTTCTGTATAGTAATGTTATGATTAAAAATGTAAAAAGTACATCAGATATGTTAATGTCTAAAGGGTCTATGTTTTGTTCTCTATTTTAGGGAAATTGGATGTAATGACTCAGAAAATATATAGAGCACCAACCTACTGACACATCATAAATGACTTGAAATCAGGATTTAGTTCATGTTTAAAATCTCCTTTTGTGTACTTCATGTGGGACAGAATGAAATGTTATATTAACTGAGTACATTAGGCTATAATATCACAATTCTGCAAGGGAAGCATCAGTATTTTTTATAATTAAGTTGAAGTATAAATTGAAGCAACTTGCCAGAACTCATGCTAGTTAATGGCTAAAATTTGATTCAATGTCTGCCCAGTCCCAGAGCCCACACTCTTCCCGCCACATGCTCACACTTGACCTGATGCTGCTCCTAGGTGATGGATGACTCAATATTCGGAAAACAGAGTGGGGAGAGTGGCCATGATGGAGAATACAGAAAGACCCTGAGCTCACTTCCTCTCACAAGCACATGAAAATCACAACTATATGCAGAATAACCATCAATGAAAAAGACAGGCACCTACCAGAAAAGATATTCTATAACTAAAGACATAAAGAAGGAACCACAATGAGACAGGTAAGAAGCACAAGCTCACGATATAATCAAATCACATAATGCCTGGGTGGATGACTCACAAACTGTAGAATTATATTGCAGAGGTTCTCCCACAGAAGAAATAGTTCTGAGCCTCACATTAAGCTCCCCAGGCCAGGGTTCTGGCACCAGAAAGATGAGCCCCCAGAGCATTTGGCTTTGAAGGCCAGCGGAGTTTAATTGCAGGAGCTCCACAGGACTAGGGAAAATAGATACGTTACTCTTAAAGGGCACACACAAAATCCAGCATGCACTGGGACCCAGGGCAAAAGCAGTAATTTGATAGGAGCCTGGGTCAGACCTGCCTTCTGGTCCTGGAGCGTCCTGGAGAGGCAGGGGGCAGCTGTGGCTCATCCTGGGGACACAGACACTGGTGGCAGCCATACTGAGGAACACTGGTGGCAGCCATACTGAGGAACATTCAGCCACATTAACACTCCTGGATGCTGACATCTTGGATCATTAGTGCCAAGACCTGACCCCACCCAAAAGCCTATAGGTTCCAGTGCTGGGACGCCTCAAAGCAAAACAACTAACTGGACAGGGACCCAGTCCCAGCCATCAGCAGACAGGGTGCGTTAAGACTAAAGAGTCCACAGCAACCTCTGGAAATGCCCCTAGACATAGCCCAGCCCATCAGAGGCCCAAGACCCAGCTTTACCCACCAGTGGACAGGTACAGGCCTGTCCTGCCAGGAAGCCTGCACAAGCCTCTAGACCAGCCTCAACCACCAGGGGGCAGACACCAGAAACAAAACTATGATACCACAACACAGGCCCTACCCTACCCTGGGACCAGCTGGACCTGCCCACTAGCAAGCCAAAGCAAACTTCCAGACATCCTGCTGCATCAGGAACACCCTCTCCCTGCAACGATCTGAAAAAAGCTCTGGGGTCCCTGGGACCTGCAGCCAGACTCCAGAAACCAACTCTGCCTGCTAGTGGTCTGGCACTAACCCCAGGATGTGGCTTCACCTGCCAGTGGATTGGCAACAGCACCAGAGTCTTCGGGACCCTGCCTTGCCCACCAGTGAGCCAGCACTAGCTCCACAGCCCCCTAAGATTCCACAGCCAGTCACATCATGACCAGGCCCCACTAAACAACATCCAGCAGCACCTGCACAAGGCAGGTCCTGGCAACCAACAAGACTAGGGGCCAACCAAGCCTACCAGGCTGCCCACAAAGTCAGCCGCCACAACACAAGGACCTATGCAGACCTCTTAGGGGGAACCCCCAGCGCATAGAGCTTGGGTGACAAGAGGGGAGTGCACTGCTGGGACTCACAGGATGCCTCCTATGGAAGACCACATCTCCAAGGTCGAGAAACATAACTTACCACATACATAAAAATACAAACAGCAACTTAGACAAAATGAGGAAGGAATGAAGATAGAACTCCAGAAGAACTAGGTGGAGATGGGCCATCTACCTGAGAAAGAGTTCACAGTAATGATCATAAAGATGATCAAAGAACTTGGGAGGAGAATAGATGCACGGAGCAAGAAGTTAGAAGTTTTAAACGAAGAGTTAGAAAATATAAAGAACCAAACAGAGATGAAGAATACAGTAACAAATGAAAAATAAACTAGAAGGAATCAATAGTAGACTAAATGATTCAGAAGAAAGAATATGTGACCTGGAAGACAGAGAAGTGGACATCACTGCCACTGAAAAGAAACAAAAAAAATGAAAAGAAATGAGGACACTTTAAGAGACCTCTAGGACAACATCAAGTACACTAATATTTACATTAGAGATTCCCAGGAGAAAAGAGAGAGAAAGGGCCCAAGAAAATATTTGAAAACATAACAGCTGAACACCTCCCTATCCTGGGAAATGAAACAGTCACCCAAGCCCAAAAGTGCAGAGTCCCATAGAGGAACACACAAAGACACATTGTAATCAAAATAACAAAGATTAAAGATAAAGAGAGGATACTAAAAGCCACAAGGGAGAACAACAAATTACAGGGCAACTCCCATAAGGCCAGCACAAAATCTATAGGCCAGAAGGGAGTGGCATGATATACATAAGATGATGAAAGGGAAAAACCTACAATCAAGAATACTTACCCAGCAAGGCTCTCATTCAGATTTCATGGAGAAATTAAAAGGTTTACAGACAAGCAAAAGCTAGAAGAATTCAGTACCACAAAACCACTTTACAAAAAATGCTAAAGGAATTTCTCTAGGTGGAAAAGACAATGTCACATATAAAAACAAGAAAATTAGGGAAGGACAAAGCTCACCAGTAAAGGCAAACATACAGTCAAGGTATGAAATCATCCACACACAAAACTAGTAGTGAGGTTCAAAGACAAAAGTAGTAAAATCATCTGTATCAACAAGCAGTTATGGGATACATGAAACAATTAGATGTAAAATATATCAAAAACAGTAATAGGGCAGGAGAATACAAATGAAGGGTATGTAAAACATCTTTGAAATGAACAGACCACCAAAAACAATCACATATATAGAGACTGCTATATAAAAAATCTCATCGTAACTACATACCAAAAATATACATAGAAAACAAAGAAAAAGGAATCCAAACATAACACTAAAGTTGGTCAACAAATCATAAAAGAGAACACAAGAAAAGGGAAAAAAGATAAACAAATCCAAAACAATTAACAAATTGCAATAAAAACATACATATTGATAATTACCTTAAATATAAATGGACTAAATGTTCCAACCAAAAGACACAGACTGGCTGAATGGATACAAAAAGAAGATCTGTAAATATGCTGCCTACAAGAGACTCACTTCAGATCTAGAGACACATACAGATGGAAAGTGAGGGGATAGAAAAAGGTATTCCACACAAATGGAAATGAAAAGAAAGCTGGAAGAGCAATACTTATATCAGACAAAATAGACTTTAACATGAAAACTGTTACAAGAGACATGGAAGAACACTACATTATGATCAAAGGATCAATCCAAGAAGACATAACAATTATAAATATATATGGACCCAACATAAATATTTACATATAGGTCATTCTGGGACTCTCTAATGTGAATATTAGTACACTTGATGTTGTCCCAGAAGTCTCTTAAACTGTCCTCATTTCTTTTCATTCTTTTTTTCTGTTCAGTGGCAGTGCAACTTAACATACAAGGCAAATATTAACAGATATAAAAGGAGAAATTGACAGTAAGACAATAATAGGGGCCTTTAAAACCCACTTACATCAATGGACAGATCATCCAGCCAGAAAATCAATAAGGAAATGCAGGCCTTAAATGACACATTAGGCCAAAGAAGTTAACTGATATTTACAGAGCATTCCACCAGAAAGCAGCAGAATACACATTCTTTTCAAATGCACATGGAGCATTCTCCAGGATAGATCACAAGCTAGGACATAAAGCAAGACTCAGTGAATTTAAGAAAATTGAAATCATATCAAGCATCTTTTCTGACCAAAACACTATGATACTAGAAATCAACTACAAAAATAAAACTTAAAAAATAAAACTAAAACACATGGAGACTAAACAATATGCTACTAAACAACCAATAGATCACTTAAGAAATCAAAGAGGAAATCAAAAAATACTTAGAGATAAATGAAAATACTACAATCCAAAACCTATGGGATGCAGCAAAAGCAGTTCTAAGAGGGAAGTTTATAGCGATATGAACTTACCTCTCAAACAATCTAACCTTACACCTAAAGGAACTAGAGAAAGAAGAACAAACAAAACCCATAGTTAGTACAAGGAAAGAAATCATAAAGATCAGAGCAGAAATAAATAGAGACTGAAAAACAATAGTAAAGATCAGTGGCATTAAAAGCTGTCTCTTTGAAAAGAAAATTGATAAACCTTTATCCAGACTCAACAGGAAAAAAAAAGAGGGCCAAAATCAACAAAATCAGAAATGAAAAAGAAGTTACAAATGGCCATAAGAGACTACTTCAAGCAATTATATGCCAATAAAATGGATAACCTAGAAGAAATGGAAAAATTCTTAGAAATGTACAATCTCCCAAGACTGAACTAGGAAGAAATAGAAAATATGAACAGACCAATTACCAGTAATGAAATTGAATCAGTAATTAAACTAACAAACAAAAGTCCAGGACCAGATACCTTCATAGGTGAATTCTACCAATCATTTAGAGAAGAGGTACCACCTGTCCTTCTGAAACTATTCTAAAAAAACTGCAGAGGAAGAAACACTTTCAAACTCATTCTCTGAGGCCACCATCACCCTGATACCAAAACCAGACAAAGATGCCACAAAGAAAATTACAGGCCAGTATCAGTGATGAATATAGATGCAAAAATCCTCAACAAAATATAAGCAAACTGAATCCAACAATACATTAAAAGGATCATACACCATGATCAGCTGGGATTTATCCCCAGGATGCAAGGATTTTTCAATATCTGCAAGTCAATCAACCTGATATACCACATTATCATGTGGTTTTTATCCTTCAATTTGTTAATCTCAATAGACACAGAAAAAGCTTTTGATAAAATTCACCATCCTTTTATAAAAACTCTCCAGGAAGTGGGCATAGAGGGAATATACCTTAACATAATAAAGGACATATATGACAAACCCACAGCTAACATACTCAACTGTGAAGAGCTAAACACGTTCCCTTTAAGATCAGGAATAAGACAACGATGCCCACTCTTGCCACTTTTATTCAAAAGTTTTGGAAGTCCTAGCCATATCAGAGAAGAAAAAGGAATAAAAGGAATCCAAATTGGAAAGGAAGAAATAAAACTGTCCCTGTTTGCAGATGACATGATACTATATATAGAAAATCCTAAAGATGCTACCAGAAAACTACCAGAGTTCATCAATGAATTCGGTAAAATTACAGGATACAGAATTAATACACAGAAATCTGTTGCATTTCTATACACTAACAATGAAATATCAGAAAGAGTAATTAAGGAAACAATCCCATTTACTATTGCATGAAAAAGAATAAAATACCTAGGAATAAACCTACCTAAGGAAGCAAAAGTCCTGTACTCCAAAAACTATAATATGCTGATGATAGAAATTGAGAATGACACAAACGGAAAGATATAATGTGTTCTTGGATTGGAAGAATCAATATTGTAAAAATGACCATACTTCCCAAGGCAGTCTACAGATTCAGTACAATCCCTAGCAAACCACCAATGGTATTTTTCACAGAACTAAAACAAAAAAAAATTTAAATTTGTGTAGAAACATAAAACCCTGAAATGCCAAAGGAATCTTGAGAAAGAAAAACGGAGCTGGAGGAATCAGGCTCATTGACTACAGACTATACTACAAAGCTATAGTTATCAAAACAATATGGTACTGACACAAAAACAGACACATAGATCAAGGAAGAGGATAGAAAGCCCAGAAATAAACCTATGCAGCTATGGTCAATTAATCTATGACAAAGGAGGCAAGGATATACAATGAAGAAAAGACAGTCTCTTCAATAAGTGGTGCTGGGAAAACTGGACAGCTACATGTAAAATAATGAAATTACAACATTCTGTAATAACCTATACAAAAAAAAAAAAAAACTCAAAATGGATTAAATGCCTAAGAGTGGATACTATAAAACTCCTAGAGGAAAATACAGGCAGAACACATAAATTGCAGCAATACTTTTTGTATCCATCTCGTAAAGTAAAAGAAATAAATAAAAGCAAAAATAAACAAATGGGACCTAATTAAACTTAAAAGCTTAAAAGCAAAGGGAACCATCAATAAAATGAAAAGACAACCTACAGAATGGGAGAAAATATTTACAAATGATGTGATTGACAAGGGGTTAATTTCTAAAATATACAATAGCTTATACCACTCAATGTTGAAACAAAACCAAATACCCCAATCAAAAAAAAATGAACAGAAGACCTAAATAGACATTTCTCCACAGAAGACATACAGATGGCCAAAAAGCACATGAAAAGATGCTCAACATTGCTAATTATTAGAGAAATGCACATCAAAACTACAATAGGTATCACCTCACACTGGTCAGAATGGTCATCATCAAAAAGTCTACAAATAGGGACTTCCCTGGTGGCACAGTGGTTAAGAATCCACCTGCTAACGCAGGGGACATGGGTTTGATCCCTAGTCCAGGAAGATCCCACATGCCGTGGAGAAACTAAGCCCATGCGCCACAACTACTGAGCCTGCGTGCCACAACTACTGGAGCCCGTGCTCTGCAACAAGAGGAACCACTGCAGTGAGCAGCCCATGCACCGCAACAAAGAGTAGCTCCCGCTCGCTGCAACTAGAGAAAGCCTGTGCACACAGCAATGAAGACCCAACACAGCCAAAGCAAATTAAAAAAAAAGGTCTACAAATAGTAAATGCTGGAGAGGGTGTGGAGAAAAGGGAACCCTCCTATGCTGTAGGTTGGAATGTAAATTCGTAGAGCCACTATGGAGAACAGTCTGGAGGTTCCTTAAAAATGTAAAAACAGTTACCATATGATCCAGCAATCCCACTTCTGGGTATATATCTGGAATAAGATGAAAACTCCGGCTGGAAAAGATACAAGCACCCCTATGTTCATAGCAGCACTATTCACAATAGCCAAGACATGGAAGCCACCTAAATGTCCATAGACAGATGAATGGATAAAGAATACATGATACACAGACACACACACACATACAATATACAATGGAATACTACTCAGCCATAAAAAAAGAATGAAATAATGCCATTTGCACCAACATGGATGGACCCAGGGATTATCATACTAAGTGAAGTAAGTCAGACAGAAAGACAAATATCACACGATATCACTTATACATGGATTCTAAAAATGTGATACAAATGAACTTATTTATAAAACAAATAGGCTCACAAAGAAAACAAGCTTATGGTTACCAAAGGGGATAGCAGGGCTGGGGGAGATAAATTAGGAGTTTGGGATTAACAGATACATGCTACTATGTGTAAAATAAACAACAAGGAACTACTGTATGGCACAGGGAACTATATTCAATATCTTGTAATACCTATAATGGAATAGAATCTGAAATATACATATATATAAATAACTGAATTACTTTGCTGTACATCTGAAACACTGTAAGTCAACTGTACTTCAATTTAAAACAAAACATTCGGGAAACAGAACCAACTCTCAGTTAGGTGGGACGTGGTCACTCAGTGCCTTACACAGTAATATTTCAACTATGACACTCTGGCTTATTAATCTCTAATAAAAACTTTGTAGTCATCATTCTCAAAACATGCTCTTTATTCATTCACATATTATTGCATTTAATGCTCACTTCATACCCATGAACAGAGGAAGCAGAAAGATAATACCTTCACAGATGAAGAGTTTGAGATCCAAAACAAAGTCCTTCTTCCCAATTAACAGCAAGTGAACAGAAGATCAAAAACCAGCTCTGCTTTCAGCTCTCCAACTTTACCCTTCTTTCTTGAAGACAGTGTTCAGCCCTCATTTTCACATGTTTATTGTTATTAAAAATATCTTTAGCAACAAACTTAAAGTATAACCAAAAATCCATACTTTAGAAATGTAAAGAAATTATATTTACATATAATTTTTCACATTAACTCATTCAAACTGTAACTGTTATATTACAGGTGTTGGTTGAAACATCTAAGCATCTTAGCATTTTGTCTTCATATCATGCAAACTAAGTCCTAACCACTTTCGACCACTACTGATACCAGGAGACATTCCACCAGTAATTATTCAATTGGAAAATTTCATTGAAACAATCTGAATAAATCATTTTTGCTGCAAGATTACATCCACTAAAATGTCATGAAAACGAGTGGGTAAGTAATAAACAAATTTGCAAATTGTGTTAAAGGTCAGGCCCACTATTAACATGGATTAAATCAATCTCAAAAGACATTTTTAAAATAAGAAAAAAATAATTCAAGTGGCCCAAATACATATATACTTTGTTACTATGATTAATTACATGGGCATCTGTATTAGGATTGGTAAAAGCAGCATGTGGAAGAAGAAATAAGGTACAAGACCTAGGAAAACTACTTGAAAGGAACAAGGCTAAGATGGTCACTCAGAGAATGGGCAGTATTTCCTCCTGCTGGGGCAGGTGAAAAGGAGAACCAGTGTGTGTTTATGTCACGATTATTCAAGTCTACACCTCATCCCATGAAGTGTAGCTTTGGCTGCAGTTCACAGAATAAACAAATTGTGACTAGCACAATTTTTTTTTTTACATCTTTATTGGAGTATAATTGCTTTACAGTGGTGTGTTAGTTTCTGCTTTATAAAAAAGTGAATCAGTTATACATATACACATGTTCCCATATCTCTTCCCTCTTGTGTCTCCCTCCCACCCCTCTAGGTGGTCACAAAGCACTGAGCTGATCTCCCTGTGCTATGCGGCTGCTTCCCACTACCTATTTTACGTTTGCTAGTGTATGTATGTCCATGCCACTCTCTTGCTTTGTCACAGCTTACCCTTCCCCCTCCCCATACCCTCAAGTCCATTCTCTAGTAGATCTGTGTCTTTATTCCCATCTTACCCCTAGGTTCTTCATGACATTTTTTTTTCTTAAATTCCATATATATGTGTTAGCATACGGTATTTGTCTTTCTCTTTCTGACTTACTTCACTCTGTATGACAGACTCTAGGTCCATCCACCTCATTACAAATAGCTCAATTTCGTTTCTTTTTATGGCTGAGTAATATTCCATTGTATATATGTGCCACATATTCTTTATCCATTCATCCAATGATGGACACTTAGGACAATTTTGATATAACACCATTCTTAAGAATATATTATATTTTATCAATCTTTTTCTCACACGCACAAACACACACACAGTCATAGAGGTAATTCTGAAACAAAGAGAAAATCAGAACTCACAGTTTACCACAAATGCACACCATCCAACTCAGAAACCCAGGTGCTCCAGAATCCAGAGAAGGCATGAAAATGGTGCTCAGAGAGCACCATTTTCAGCTCTGGTTTTTGCTTTTTTGAATGGTGACCCTAATATCCTTTTCCAGTTCCAGTAAGTTTTGGTAAAATTTTTCAGCAGTGTCTTCATCTAGGTCTATCTGGAAAAGAAACAAAGATAGGGATGACTATGAAGGAAAAATGAAATGAATAGTATTTGAATAAAAGGGAGCCATTTAAATAACACAGGTAAGAGAACCCAAAATAGGGCCAGTTGGAATGGGCTGTGGTGGCAGCCATGTGGGGAATGTCAGGAATCCTGAGGACACATTAACTCTCCATCCAAACTCCAACACTCACCAAGCCAACTGATGCTTCCCTTATATAGCAAGACTGAAAGATCTGAGCTTTGCTGTCTCCCCTAACTGCTGTGTACCTAGTAACAGAAGACACCAAACATCTGTGATATAAAAAAGGCCAAGAGAGGAAAATCAAGAAATTTTTTTAAAATTCCAACTGCTACTTACTTCCTAATATCCACATTCTTTAGTAAAAGAACCCTGATCTTAGCTGAGCTCACTGCCCTGCAGATGAAAGACTACATTTCCAGCCTACACTGAAGTTAGTGGTACCAGGTGACCATGTTCTGGCCAATGAGATGTAAGTGGAAGTGTTGTATGGTACCTATCCAGGACTCTCTTTAAAAGGAATGGGGCACCCCTTTCTTTCTCCCTTCTTCCATGCTGCTCCCCTGAGCTATAAGGATGAGGGCCACACCTCAGGGATGACAGAAGGAACCTGGGCACCTGACAATTTGCAGAGCTGCCAGGCCAGCCTAAGGTTGCCTCTCCAAACTACTTTACATGCGAGAAACCTAAGCTTTTATCTTGTTTAATCCACTATTATTTTACACTCTTCTGTTTTATGTAGAAAATCTAATTTTAACTTATACACTGTATGTAAAAGCAAACTTTCAGCCCCTATAAAGTGTTTATCTCTTTCTAAGTCAACACAGAGCCTAAACTTAAAAAAAAAAAAAGCCTCTTTCTTCATGAAGCTAAAAGGCTAAAAAATGAAAGAAAACTTTATAACATTTTGGAAAAAATATTTCTATTCGTTCAATCATCTTAGTGTTTTCTCATGTTGTAACTGGAAAAGACATTATAGCTCTCTTTAGTTCAACCCAACCTTTAAACAGAGCAGAGGGCTTACTTTCCAAAATTAATCAAAGGTTAAAACATATTCTGCAGTGCTGGGAAAATGGCGGAAGAGTAAGACGTGGAGATCACCTTCCTCCCCACAGATACACCAGAAATACATCTACACGTGGAGCAACTCCTAAAGAACACCTACTGAATGCTGGCAGAAGACCTCAGACCTCCCAAAAGGCAAGAAACTCCCCACGTACCTAGGTAGGGCAAAAGAAAAAAAAGAAAAAACAGAGACAAAAGAATAGGGATGGCACCTGCACCAGTGGGAGGGAGCTGTGAAGGAGGAAAGGTTTCCACACACTAGGAAGCCCCTTCGCGGGCAGAGACTGCGGGAGGCGGAGGGGGGAGCTTCAGAGCCGCGGAGGAGAGCACAGCAACAGGGGTGCGGAGGGCAAAGTGGGGAGATTCCCACACAGAGGATCGGTGCCGACCGGCACTCACCAGCCCGAGAGGCTTGTCTGCTCACTGCCGGGGTGGGCGGAGCCGCAAGATGAGGCTCGGGCTTCGGTCGGAGCAGCGCAGGGAGAGGACTGGGGTTGTCGGCTTGAACATAGCCTGAAGGGGTTAGTGCATCAAGGCTAGCCAGGAGGGAGTCCGGGGAAAAGTCTGCACCTGCCGAAGAGGCAAGAGACTTTTTCTTCCCTCTTTGTTTCCTGGTGCGCAAGGAGAGGAGTTTAAGAGCGCTGCTTAAAGGAACTCCAGAGACGGGCGCGAGCCGCGACTAAAAGCGCGGAGCCCAGAGACGGGCGCGAGCCGCAGCTAAAAGCACGGACCCCAGAGACGGGCAGGAGATGCTAAGGCTGCTGCTGCTGCCACCAAGGGGCCTGTGTGCAAGCACAGGTCACTATCCACACCCCTCTTCGAGGGAGCCTGTGCAGCCCGCCACTGCCAGGTTCCCGGGATCCAGGGACAACTTCCCCGGGAGAACACACGGCTGGCCTCAGGCTGGTGCAACGTCACGCCGGCCTCTGCCGCCACAGGCCCACCCTGCATGCAGTGCCCCTCCCTCCCACCGGCCTGAGTGCGCCAGAGCCCCCGAATCAGTGGCTCCTTTAACCCCGTCCTGTCTGAGCAAAAAACAGACGCCCTGCAGCAACCTACACGCAGAGGCGGGGCCAAGTCCAAAGCTGAGCCCCTGGGAGCTGTGAGAATGAAGAAGAGAAAGGGAAATCTCCCCCAGCAGCCTCAGAAACAGCGGAGTAAAGCTCCACAATCAACTTGATGTACCCTGCATCTGTGGAATACATGAATAGACAACGAATCATCCCAAATTAAGAAGGTGGACTTTGAGAGCAAGATCTATGATTTTTTCCCCTTTTCCTCTTTTTGTGAATGTGTACGTGTATGCTTCTGTGTGAGATCTTGTCAGTATAGCTGTGCTTCCACCATTTGTCCTAGGGTTCTATCCGTCCATTGTTTTTTTTTTAATTTTTTCTTAATAACTAATTCTAATAACTTTATTATACTTTACCTTCTTTCTTTCTTTCTTCCCTTCCTTCCCTCCTTTAGACAACAAATCATCCCAAAATGAGGAGGTGGACTTTGAGAGCAACATTTATGATTTTTTCCCCTTACCTCTTTTTGTGAGGGTGTATGTGTATGCTTCTGTGTAAGATTTTGTCTGTATAGCTTTGCTTCCACCATTTGTCCTAAGGTTCTATCCGTGCCATTTTTTTCCTAAATAATTATTTTTTAATTCAATAAATTTATTATACTTTTATTTTACTGTATCTTCTTTCTTTGTCTTTTTTCCTTCCTTCCCTCCTTCCTTCCATCCTCTCTCCCTCCCTCCTTTCTTTCCCTCTTGCCTTCTTTCCTTCTTTTCTTCTTTCTTTGTTTCCTTCTTTCTTTCTTTCTTCCTTCCTACTTCTACTAATTCTCTCTACTTTTTCTCCCTTTTATTCTGAGCCGTGTGGATGAAAGGCTCTTGGTACTCCAGCCAGGAGTCAGGGCTCTGCCTCTGAGGTGGGAGAGCCAACTTCAGGACACTGGTCCACAAGACACCTCCCAGCTCCACAGAATATCAAACGGCAAAAATCTCCCAGAGACCTCCATCTTAACCCCAGCACCCAGCTTCACTCAACGACCAGCAAGCTACAGTGCTGGACAACCTATGCCAAACAACTAGCAAAACAGGAACACAACCCCACCCATTAGCAGAGAGGCTGCCTAAAATCATAATAAGGCCACAGACACCCCAAAACACACCACCAGACGTGAACCTGCCCACTAGAGAGACAAGATCCAGCCTCATCCACCACAGCACAGGCACTAGTCCCCTCCACCAGGAAGCCTACACAACCCACTGAACCAACCTTAGCCACTTGGAGACAGACATCAAAAACAACGGGAACTACGAACCTGCAGCCTACAAAAAGGAGACCCCAAACACAGTAAGATAAGCAAAATGAGAAGACAGAAAAACACAGAGCAGATGAAGGAGCAAGATAAAAATGCACCAGACCTAAAAAATGAAGAGGAAATAAGCAGTCTATCTGAAAAAGAATTCAGAATAATGATAGTAGAGATGATCCAAAATCTTGGAAATAAAATGGACAAAATGCAAGAAACATTTAACAAGGACCTAGAAGAACTAAAGATGAAATAAACAACAAAGAACAACACAATAAATGAAATGAAAAAGACTCTAGATGGGATCAATAGCAGAATAACTGAGGCAGAAGAACGGATAAGTGACCTGGAAGATAAAAGAGTGGAAATAACTACTGCAGAGCAGAATAAAGAAAGAAGAATGAAAAGAACTGAGGACAGTCTCAGAGACCTCAGGGACAACATTAAACACACCAACATTCGAATTACAGGGGTTCCAGAAGAAGAAGAGAAAAAGAAAGGGACTGAGAAAATATTTGAAGAGATTATACTTGAAAACTTCCCTAATATGGGAAAGGAAATAGTTA